>NC_049227.1:45958791-46281777 GCF_011100685.1 Canis lupus familiaris
GGCTGTTTTTAATGTTTTTCAGACTGCTATTGTACTATCTCAACCATGTTTATTAAATAATACATCTGTTTCCCACTGATATGGAATATTGTATTTATCAAAAACTATATTCTTTAATATTTATGTTTATTTGAGGGGTTTCATTCACTCATCCATCCTATAAAAATTATCAAGGTTATCAAGGTACTTTCATTCCAGGTGATTTTGTTTTGTTACCATTATTTTTTTAAGTTTTGAAGATTATATATGTATATAATTTTACTCATACAGAAACAAACATATGTATACATAAATATATGTGTGTATGTATATATACAAAAGCACATAAATATTACTTTTCAGCAAATAAGCAGAGCATTAAACGGTTACTTTTATATTCCTCTAACAACATTGAACAATGCCAACAATCTTAGTTAGAAATACATTGGAAAACATTGCTATTTATTTATTTATTTTTTTTAAGATTTTATTTATTTATTCATGAGAGACACACAGAGAGAGGGGCAGAGATACAGGCAGAGGGAGAAGCAGGCTCCATGCAGGGAGCCCGATGCAGGACTCGATCCCAGGACTCTGGGATCTCGACCTGAGCCAAAGGCAGATGCCCAACCGCTGAGCCACCCAGGCATCCCCATTGCTATTTCTTTAGTATTTAACTGTGCTCTTGAGTAGAGTTTACTAATAGCTCACATAGGGTTTTTATTTAGTCACTATTTATTGTTAAATTAATATCTAGTTGTGTTTTTTATAACATACATATATGTGTGTATATTATTAAACATGTGATAAATAAACATGTATATTTATATATAAAATATATAAACATATATATATATATATATATATATTAGTTTTGATATCAACCTTATGATTGCTCCATAAAAATTATTTAGGATCTTACCTTCTTTTTCTGTCTTCTGGGAAGATTTGATTTTCATTTGCATTATTAATTCTTTACAAACTTGATAGATTTCTCCTCCAAGTGTTGAGAAATAGCACATTACTGGCTTGGGGGATAAAAAGAATAGTCCTATAACAGTTTTACACGTTTATGGTAATTTTATTTTTTCTATTGCCCTATTGTTCTATGTTTGCAATTTATAAGTTCCTAATAATTAGCTACATCTTACTACTATTTAAATTTATTTATGAAGACATGAAAAGTATTCTCATGATTCTTTTCATTGTAATTCTCTTATGGATATTTTATCTTGCTATTTCTATTTTGTGTCTATTTCTCCTCATTCAGTTAAAGCTTCCTTGATGAATTTTTTCTATTTTCAAAGTAATAGCTCTTAGATTTATATGTTCCACCATATTCTACTTTATTTCATTAATTGCTTTTTCCCAATTAGGTTTATTTTCTACCTCAATTACTAACTTAAATTGGGGGCTTCACTTATAGTATTGTCTTTTTTAGAGTTTTACTGTTTAATGGTATATCTGGGCTTTGTCTTAGCTGTATCTCATTGGTTCTATAGTATAGGTTTTTGCTGCTTTTAAATAAAATAGTATTTGTTTATTTTTTCAAAGATTTTATTTAAAACACAGAGAGAGAGGCAGAGACATATGCAGAGAGCCTTATGCAGTACTTGATCCCAGGATCACAACCTGAGCCAAAGGTAGATGCTCAATTGCTAAGCCATCCAGATGCCCCTAAATAAAATAGTATTTAGATTTAATCTTCTCAAGACAACATTTATTTAACAATTTTTAAAATATCTGATATTGCATTCTTTCTTTTATACTTCTATTAATAATTTCCAAATTAATTAAAACTAGGTCAAAGAATGTCTTCTATACTATTTAGAGCTTTTGAAATTTTTGAAGGTATTTTTTGTGGCTGAATATACAGTCAGTTTTGAGAATGAGTTTTTTTATTTCTTTTTTTTAAATAAATTAATTTTTTATTGGTGTTCGATTTACCAACATACAGAATAACAGCCAGTGCTCATCCCTCAAGTGCCCCCCTCAGTGCCCATCACCCCCACCCCCCGCCCTCCTCCCCTTCCACCACCCCTAGTTCGTTTCCCAGAGTTAGGAGTCTTTTTCTTCTCCCTTCCCTTATATTCCCTTTCACTGTTATTTATATTCCCCAAATGAATGAGAACATACACTGTTTGTCTTTCTCCGATTGACTTACTTCACTCAGCATAATACCCTCCAGTTCCATCCACGTTGAAGCAAATGGTGGGTATTTGTCGTTTCTAATGGCTGAGGAATATTCCATTGTATACATAAACCACATCTTCTTTATCCATTCATCTTTCGATGGACACCGAGGCTCCTTCCACAGTTTGGCTATTGTGGCCATTGCTGCTATAAACATTGGGGTGCAGGTGTCCTGCTGTTTCATTGCATCTGAATCTTTGGGGTAAATCCCCAACAGTGCAATTGCTGGGTCGTAGGGCAGGTCTATTTTTAACTCTTTGAAGAACATCCACACAGTTTTTGATTTAGTTATTCTGTATTTTTATATATGTTGGTGTATGTTTTCACCGGGTGAGAGACACAAATTATTTTTTTGATTTACATTGCTCTGTTAATTGCCTGTAGCTTACACTTCATAATTGTGATTATATAGATATTCAGGACTGGATATTGTTTGGAATTATAAATGCTTCTAACACATTACCTTTGGTATTAAAATTACAGCTCTAGATTTTTAAAACAGCTTTATTAAAGTATAACTGACTTCATGAATTAACACTGTATAATTTTCCTAAAGTTTTGTCAAATGTATACATGAAACCAGCATCATATTACATATACACAGAGAAACATACCCATAAATATACTGGGTATATACACACACACACACACACACACACAACATTCTGTGTACACACACATGTTTAACTCTTGTAGGCATTATAATATCTGTGTGATCTGTAATTACTGTGTGATTCCCCTAATCCTTTATGGTGATTCTTTCCTCATTCTGAGATGTTTTCCTCACAGGAAACTGATGAGTATTCTGCTGAACACCTGAGTGGCGTCTTTGGCTACTTTCTTTTTTTTTTTTTTTAATTTATTTTATTTTATTTATTTATGATAGTCACATAGAGAGAGAGAGAGAGGCAGAGACATAGACAGAGGGAGAAGCAGGCTCCATGCACCGGGAGCCTGACGTGGGATTCGATCCCGGGTCTCCAGGATCGTGCCCTGGGCCAAAGGCAGGCGCCAAACCGATGCGCCACCCAGGGATCCCGTCTTTAGCTACTTTCGCATCCTCTCTCTGCAGTTATTGTCCCCCCTCCTCCTGTGTCCTGGGTACTTTAGCCCACCCTTTTTTTTTCTCCAGATTCAGCTCCATCTCCTCAACTTCCATTGGACTCTTCCTGGGTTCCCCTCGTACTGTGTCCTGAAAACTCTCAAGGCAGTAAGGTTATACAATGGTAGGACTTGCCATATTTGCTTTCTGTCTCCCAGGAATCACTGCCCTTTGTCTGTCTCTTTTCTGAGCTCTAATATCTGTGTTTCCTGATTGCCTCTGGTTTCAACATATATGCTTCATGACTATTTCTGAATGATTCTTTCATTTGATGGGCACACATTTGGTTATAGTTTTAATCTGTTCTGTAGCTTCTTTCTGGAGATGCTTTCACAAATGTCTTAAGTTTGGTTACTATTTTCCACTCTTTTCTTTTCTCTTTTGTAATTTTTTGGTTTAAGTTTGTACTAAGGTGATTATATTCACTCAAGTAATATTATATATATATATATATATATATATATAGAGAGAGAGAGAGAGAGAGAGAAAGAGAGAGAGTGGGAGACACTTAACTATGTAATATTGTAAAAATCAGAGATACATAAATCCAAAGACTAGAAAAGAGAATACACTTTCATGAATCTTACACTTTAGTGGTAGGAAAAAGTCAACAAAACACAAGCAATCAAATATAGTGGTGTTAGTTCTATAAAAGAAACATAATGAAGAACTGGAAGATGAAACGTATTGTTGATATTTTAGAAAACGTTTTTAGAAGAGGTGCATGAATGGCACAGTTGGTTGAACATCCACACCTTGGTTTCAGCTCAGGGTTATGATCTCCAAATTGTGAGGCTGAACCCAGCATTGGGCTCCCCCTGGGCATGGAGTCTGCTTAAGACTCACTCCCCCTCTCCTCTACAACTCCCATGTGCTTTCACTCTTTCTCAAATAAATAAATCTTTAAAAAAAAAAAAAAAAGGAAAATGTTTTTAATAAAAAAAACTATCTTGTAAGTTATATGGAGAGTACTCATAGTTATTTTCAAAATAATGAAAGTCCCTGAGCTTATCTGTGAGAAGGGTATTACAGGAAGAGAAAACTTATATGAAGAAAGTACATTAATGGAACATGCATAACAGTTTGGGAGTAGTAAAGGAACAACTTTAGCTGACATTAGTGTTAGCAAATGAGTGTATATTGGAAGATGAAGGCATATCATTAACAATGAGAAAGACTGTATATGGATTCATAAACCAGTGTAAGAACTATACATTTTATTACTAATTAGAAGGAAAGCCATCAGAGACTTTTAAGAATAGAAATGGTGTGATTTATTTTATATTTCCGAAAGCCTTTCAAGATCAGTGGAGGAAAATACCTTGAGAAGCAAAAAAAAAAAAAAAAAAGAAACATGTAAATATTAACAATGAAAAATTGCATGAAGGTGGCATGGGCTGAGGTGGTTATGCTATGAGAATAAACTGAATTCTAGATACTATATTAAGGTAGTTCAAAACTCTTATGATGAAATGAAGGTCAGAAAAGAGAGAAGTTAAGGATGATTCCATGGTTTTTGTTCCAGTTTAACAGGAAAAAATGAGTTGCTGTTTACTGATATGAGAAAGGGTGGAGAGAACAAAGTTTTACAGTGGTGGAATTAAGAGCTTGGTTTTACAAATATAAATGTGAAATAAATTTCAGACTTCCAAGAGTGAACCATACCTTTGGATATAAAAATCTAGTTCTAGGGACACACAGTCTAGAAATACAAATTGGAATCATCTGAATACAGGTGGTGTTCATAACTATATGACCAGATAAGATCATATAAGAAGGGACACAGATTAAAAAGGAGAAATAACCCTTAGCTATTTATTTCCAAGAGTGGAGACAGCACTCTCTAGAGCCCAAAAGAATTTCTACCAATTCTCCTTGAAGTTTCATATATTTCTGGTGTGTGTGTAGTTGAGGGACTGCAGACTCTGTGGGTTTAAGCAGTTGTTCTAATATTTACTTACCTCTAAATGACAGCAAGTGGCAGTTTTGGATCTGCCCATAATTTAGTACCGTTTTCCACACTTCTTCTCTAAGGATAGCCTCTGGAAAGCCTTCTGCATGCTATATTCTGTTAAAGACCACCTCCTCTTTTATGGAATTCAGAGTAACTGTCGCCACCAGCCTCAGATGCCACTCCCATTATTGCAAACATGACACTGTTGACTTTTGGTTTTGCTCTTCATGAAGTGTCATCAATTTAGACAATGACCTTGGGCTCATTGGATACATGCAGGTGCATGTATGTTCCCTCAGCATCTTCATACACCTCAGATCTTCAGTAATGTTGACAGCCCTTCTTCATGAGTATTGATTTGCAGTGACAAATCTCTCATAGTTTTAAAGAAGTTAATGTGCAAGTCTGTTACTCATTATTCTTGCTGGTTTGGAATAATTTTAATAACCTAAAATTTCGGAAAAGTAAGCATGGACTCTCAATGGTAAATATGTCTGAGAAAAAAAAATATTTCTTGGTTCACAATGAAAGTATTTTTCTTTAACTTTCCTGAACATGCCTGCCCTTTCTATTACCTCTCTAGCACTAAAAAAATATTAACTTGAGTTGACCTTAACAATAGCCTATAAAAGTGTACAGTTTACTAAAATTCTCTCTAACTTGACCTTTGCTAGGCTTGGTTAAGATGGATTTTTGGTCCACCTTTTAGATTTTTTTTTTAAATATGAAATGGCCTTGTCATCCTCCATATAATTTCTCAAGAGTAACATTACCAATAGTTTCCTGAGAATGCTTTTAAAAATGGATTACCTCCAACAGATTAGTATATTTTCATTAGAACTTACAGAGACTTTGAGGTGAATGATTTAAGCTCCACAGCACAACAGGTATTGCATTTCCTGACAATTATTTCATGCCTCAGGTTGTATGAGGCATGGAGCTAAAAGACATGTATTTTTGTTATTTTTTTCCCACGTGACAAGTTCCAGATTTTTAAAAATGTCTCTGACTATAGAATAGTTTCTTTTTATTAAGAAGAGATTTAAATAAGGATAAGGCATGCATTTTCTCCTAGGTGAAAAAGAGTCATGACTACATAACTGTCAGATAACATGAGAACTGAGATTTTCATGTCTTAGTGCAATAATCCACCAAATAATATGTATTGATTTACTTTTTGCTTTTAAGATAAACACTCTTAAAATACACCTTCCAATTTGATGCTCACAAGTGCTAGCTGCATTTTGTTGAGCTAGCTTCTTAAATCTACTTATTTTACTAATTCAAAGGGAAGCGCTGCTTTCCTTAACCTATAATTTGCGTATTTTGCATCTAATTGGTTTCAGTTGAGTAAATACATGTTTGTCCTTATAGTGTTAAACACATAAGCTGTAGTGTTTATGCTATGTAAGTGTGATTAACTTGTAAAAAATTCATCAAGTGCCCTGAGATCTGCACAGCTTATTTAAAAATTATGTATAAGGTTTTGAAGAATAAAAATGATTTGACAAGTAGGCAGCCCACAAAGAACCTGACACATAAAGGGAAAAAGATCAAACGGGAATATAGCAGGCATATTCTCACTGTAGACTGCAGTGTCTGGTTCCACTCCAAGGGGGTTGAAAGAACAAGTAGACATGAAATATAGAGAAAGAAGACAGACATAACTCTCAAGGTGGAGAAATAAAAGGCCATTTGACATTCAAAAATGATTTTTTAAAATTTTATATTTTGACATCCAATCAATAAACTCACCTCAGTTTAACTTAGTTAACTGAACACAACTGCTGTCTTAAATCTGTGGAAAGCAATAAACAAGAGCACATCAAAAAAACATTTCTGCTAAGTAATATTAATCTCTGATTTCAGATTTTTTCAAATTTCCCATGACATAAAGGCAATGGCAAAAAATTACATATTCAAGCCCCAGAGTGCCAGTTTACAGCTTTTTAATTTTTAAACATGATTTAATATATTTTTTCAATTTTACTATGATGTCAACTCTTAGTTAAGGGTTATAGTCTAACTAAACACTGCATGTAACATTTTGGCTTTTTTAGTTTTCTTTATTTGCTTATCATTCATTATTTTAAATTTCAATATTCAAGGGCAGCCTGGGTGGCTCAGTGGCGTAGCGCCACTTTTCGCCCAGGGTGTGATGCTGGGGACCCGGGGTCAAGTCCCACATCTGGCTCCTTGCATGGGGCCTGTTTCTCCCTCTGCCTGTGTCTCTGCCTCTCTTTCTCTCTCTGTGTGTCTCTCATGAATAAATAAATAAAATCTTTTAAAATATTAAAAAGATAGATTTCAATATTCAAATTCATTTTTGTTTAATTTTTAAAATATAAGCCCATTAAACACCTATGTGCCATTGACTTTATTTTCAATTTAATTATTTTGAAATGCATGTGTAAAACTATATGAAGATGACACTAGGGCAAGTAACCCATAGGCAGTGAAAACAAAATCATATTAAACTGAAAATAATAAGAACTGAGAATAGATTGCCCTTTTTAAAGATGGTATTTTTCACCACCTTTAGAATAGTGTTTGTTTGTTTTTAATCCAGTGAGGTTCACACATGAAGAGATCCCTGAATTTTTATCCTTTGATATATAAATCTTAAAGAAATAATACTTTCTGGGTAAAACATCAATAATTATTAAATGACTGCAATAGGAAAAGGGATAAGTATCAGAATTTCTGTATTTAAGAATATGTATGTGCTCTTTATAATCTGATAATGCTGACAAACTGCCACCCCAAAAGGCTCCAATTAGTCATATTTCTTTCACTACATATCTTGCCTCTCAAGTAGTTAGATTTTAATGTTGGTTTAATTTGCATAATCTTGATACATTTTAGGTTGATAAATATTTTCATATTTTTGTTGGCAGTTCATATTAGTGCCTGTTAATTGACTATATATTCCATATTCATTTTTTCCAATATATTTTTTGTCCTTTGTTTGGGTAATTAACATTAACTAACTGGAGAACCATCCATTTTCACCTTCAAAGATTTGCTTCAGATCATTTCTTATTCAATATCTTCTTTTGTTTTTCTCAGTTCTTCATTTTTATCAAGTTTCACAAAATGAAAACATAAAAGGCTTCGTCTGTATTGTTTATTTTGCAATCCAATAGTGTTTTGACTAAATATAAACATTCTTTTCCTACCTGAATTTTCTAAGCCCATTATAATCCATTTTCTTAGTATACTTTTGACCTTCTGTTTTTTCCTTTGCAAATGATGTCACTCTCTCTTCTACAATGATGTGACCTTCTTCCTTTTTCATCCTACATAATTTTTGCTATAATAGAATTGAAAGCTCACCAAATACTTTTATTATGAATATGAGGGGATACTTTGATTAGATTATTGAAGTTATTTTTAGTCTTTTGAGTAAAGAGATATCTGTACAGTTTTCACTTCTCTTTGGTGACCAACTATACAAGACTACTTATAAAAATTAGAGAAGAAAAGCTTCTAACATTGTGTTTACTTTTTAAAATTTTCTAGTTCAAGTATAAAATATAAAATAATATTAACACACATTTTCTTTTCTATTTTTACTTTCCCCCTTTGCAAACTATGCTTTTATTTCCCAAGATAACCTTTTTACATTTATCTATATTCAACTTTCAGGTTTCTTTTGTAGTTAATTGTCTCTGGAAGTATGACTTCATTGATTCACGTTTCTACCCAATTTCAAATTCATATCTGCTTCCAATCAGTTTTAATTTCATTAAAAAATGTCCATTCTTTAATTAGATAAGGGTTTTTTTTAGTATTTACTACATATCGAACAAATGTCATATTTTAATAGGTATTTATTTTGTTTTGATCAGATATTATTTTATTAGACATAAGAAATATAAATTAGTTGATTTTTTTCAGGCATCTTAAAAATATAAAAACTTGTAACATATTTCTATGAGCTTAATTATTTAAAATGTGCATTGAGCAGTTAGTATAAGGAAAGGCAATAGAACATTCCCTCATCCTGAGAGATCCTCGCTAAAATAATCTTAGTTTATGCATTTTTTCACTTAAGATTTATTAGGATAACACATCTATTTCTCCTTTGCTATTCACCCCTGTCCTTCCAAAGTTCAATTTTGAGATCAAATTCAAAAGTAGGCTCCATTTTCTTATGAATCAATATTACCATGAGGAGTATGTATAGATATCCACTGGGAGAAATGATCCTTGGACTCTTTTTGTATGGTTTCCTTTCCTATGACTGGATGAGAGTAGTGAAGTTTTCCCTATTTTGGTTACCTCTTTGGCTTTCCCTTTTCTATCTATTTTGGATATCTAATAATGGAAGTAGGATTACAAAAAATGCATCTTTATTGATTTTTTTAAGATTTTATTTATTTATTCATGAGAGACACAGAGAGAGAGGCAGAGACATGGGCAGAGGGAGAAGCAGGCTCCGTGCAGGTAGCCTGATGTGGGACTTCAACCTGGGAATCTAGGATAATGCCCTGAACCAAAGCAGATGCTCAACTGCTGAGCTACCTTGGAGTCTCAAAAATTGCGTCTTTATCTAATGTCCCATTTCTGTCATTCCTATTATTATCATACAGATCAACAGATTATTGGATCTGTAACATGCTTTTCACATTGGTTGACTTTTTATTCTAACATTGTAACTCAGAAAAATATGTAGGGTTTTTGTTTAGTTTTTAACCTCCAAGATATTCTGTTTTTCAGAAGCCTTCATTTCTTAAGAGGTCTGAGTGACAAATTTTCAATGGCTCCTCAAAAGAACCCATTGTGCATTTTATTCCCTCTCTAGAACTTTCTACACAAGTCAGCCTTTGTTGGACCACTAATACTCCATGGCTTCTCCATCCTTTCATTAGTAAAAGATAAACCACCATCTCTATTTCACACTATCATTTCCGTGGGTAAAGCCAGACCTACATTCAATGTTTCAGAAATTCCTTTACTGTGTAAGTCCATATTTTAGAATATAGGTCATGTTCACACTTTCTCAGGTTCTTTTGCAGGGGAGTTTCAGGTATGTCACTTTGACTCTTATCTGCTGCCGTATATCTGGGCTAGTACTGGGAATTAGGCTCAATGATTGCAAATAATAGACTTATCAATTATGGCAGTAGGAAAGAATGTTACATCTAGTTTTCAAAAGTTTCATTTTTAGCAGTAGGTTTTAATTAAGTATTAATGATGTTTACAATGAATGTGGTTGTGTTAATCTTCCATAGAGCAGCAACCAGGTCTTTGTGGATCAGTTTTATCATGTAACTTTGGATAATAACTGTGTAGCCTCTAATTCTGTTTTTGTTTTGTTTTGTTTTGTTTTTAAGATTTCATTTATTCATTCATGAGAGACAGAGAGAGAAAGTCAGAGACATAGGCAGAGGGAGAAGCAGGCTACCCACAAGGACCCTAATGCGGGACTCCATCCTAGAACCCGGGATCATGCCCTGAGCCAAAGGCAGACCCTCAACCACTGAACCACCCAGGCATCCCCCAATTCTGGTTCAAAAGTTTTGGCAAGATGCTATATGTCATCCAATATCTTTTAAGAAGAGCAGTTTTCTGTTAACTTAGCCAGAATTAGTTTATATTACTTCAATTAAGTTCTCTTTTGATAAAATATTGAAATTTTTATTTTTAAAATTGAAAAATTATAACATTATCAACTTTTATATTAAGGGATAGGATTTCAAAATAATTTATTTTTAGCTTATCTTTACATGTTTATAAGAAATATATATATATATATATATATATATATACATGCTGATCAAAAAGTCCTATATCCATAAATGTAATGAATAGGTCATGAGGATAAAGATATAGCATAGAGAATAGTCAGTGATATTGTAACAGGGTTATAAAGTGACAGATGGTAGCCACACTTGTGGTGAGTGTAGTATAACATTTAGACTTGTTGAATAACTATGTTTTATACTTGAAATTAATGTAACATTGTCCTTCAGTAAACTATGCTTCAGTAAAAATTTAAAAATAAGATAAAAATAAATAAGATAAAATGTATAAAATAAAAATAATTCTGAAAAAAGGTCATAAATCTATCACTGCTGGAAAAGTCTTCCAGAATTAATAAGCTAGTACAGAAGCTCAAAGATTCTGAGTCTTAATATTTGGACAAATGGATGAAATGTACTTTACAACACAAATGGAGAACAATAGACTTAAATTTTAGTCTTGATTCTGTCACTAGTAAGCTGTATGTCCTTTGGCAAGACATTTAATTTTTTTGTTTGTTTCTACTTATTTTCCTATGAATGGATCTGGTTAGATGACATCCTCATAATAGCCCTTCATTTAAATTTGAAGACATGTTAATACAAATTGCTGAAATAAATTATGTAAATACAAATATCAAACATATTGAGAGTTTTAAAAGTGAATTATTAAAGTGAATTTTTATGTTAAATAATCCTTAACTTAGAGAGCTAGCCAAAGAGCCATTTGCAGAATGGTCATTAAAATGAAAAAAAAAAATGACCTTACGATACTACTATAAAAAAATCACGTGACTTCATTAAATTTCCAAAATTCAAGTCCAGTTGATTTATAAACTCTTTCTTCTGCATATTTATTGCTAGAACACTGTTAATTCACCTTTAACGATACACACACACACACACACAGTTGAGTGTGTCTCCTAGCAACTCCTCTTGGCAGTATGAGTGGGATGGGCTGTCTCTTTACTCACTTTCACTTTTCCCATCTGCACCAGTTTCTCATGTGACAATTCCTCTCCCTGGGATTCTGGCAACCCCAATCAACATCAGTTGCTGCAAATATTATCATAAGAAGAAGGAAAAGAAAGAAAAGCTCATTTCCTTAATGTACAACAGCTAAAATTTTCAAGTTTTAGCTAATATTCAAATACAAAATAAGATAACATGCTTTGACATAGCAATATGACTTTTGGACAAGCAAGACTTCCCTTTATTGCATCAGTGAAATCTCAGCTGACTGAATACTCTTTCTTCTTTTCATTTTTCTTAGGAGAACGTAAAGTTCTTGAAATAATCACAATGATTTTTCTCCCCAAGGTTATCCTTATTTTGCTCATTTTGAGCCAGGAACCACTGAGATTCCTATTTGTGGTCCCAATTTCAATTTCACCAGCTGAAACATGAGTCATAATATGACTTACTTTCTTTAGTACATTGGGAGTTTCATTTCTCCCAAATCCAACGCTTTCATATGCCCCAGTTTTGCTGTTTTCACTACCAAGAAGCAGAGTATATCACCAAACTCATGCATATAATACTAAGAAAACTCAAGCAAATCTCATACACAAACGTGACTATCATAGCAGGTTACACTAGAAATCAGTGATGTTCAACAGTGATGGTGTCACTAACTAGAGGGCATTTTGAACATTTGCAGGAAATTCTTGGCTTCCGCCTCCCCCCAAAAAAAGTCAGTTCTCATATATACTTTTCATAACCATAGTGATTCCAAGTATAAGTCTTATAAGATTGGGCTTTCAAATGTAATTTATACTATTATATATTGCATTATAAACTGCATCCTACTGTATTAGTCCTTTCATATTACATTATTTTTTTAAGATCTATTTATTTATTTGAGAGAGAGAGAGTAAAAGTGGGGGGAGGAGCAGAGGGAGAAATTCTCAAGCAGATTCTCCTCTGAGTGCAAAGCTCAACCCCAGCCCACTCCACTATCCATGAGATGATGACCTGAGCCAAAACCAAGATTGGCTTAACAAACTGAGCCACCCAGGGGCCCCAAATTATAGTAAATTTTTGAAGTCTGTTGCTATATTGTGATAAGAGAGAGAAATATTGATTAAGCTGCTAATTAAAGCATTCATTCCTTCATCAATTCACTTATAACTATACACATCTTGTATGCAACTATGTAATAGTTGCTATTTGAGACACTGAGGATACTACAGTGATAAAAATTAAAAGGCAGCCCATGGCTATAGAACTTTCACCTTCTAGTGTGGTAGACTAATAATAAAAATAAAGTTTAAAATATAAGATACTGATAAAGGCTATAAAAAAAAATGGAACAGTAGCCCACAGTCTACTACCTAAAACTAAGACTCAAATATGATAAATTTTACCTAATTTATTTAATTTCTTATTTTCTGGAGTGGTAGAGTAAGTGTGCAAACAAAACACTTTTAATTAGAACACAAACAACAAGAAACTTTTATTCTAGTTCCATCTGCTATCCTTTGTCCTGGAAGTATAGTGGGAAGTAATACCTGTGAAATAAACAGAGACACCACATTAGGCAAGAAGAGTCATTGGATCATAATGTTGGGATTCAAATAAACATCATCAGATAGAGGAACCCCAACTTGGGCAAAAATGGCTAAGCCTAAGCATTACCATCTTGCTCAGTCATTAGCTAAGAGCCACTCTGAGAAGGCTGTGACCTTGGCTTGAATGGTGAGGTGAATTAGAAGCAGCTAATATATGGAGGTTTGTCAGGTACCCTATTTCTCATGACTAGATGATGAATCTTCCCTTGAAAGGGAATTTGAATGGAGTTCCTTATTCTGCCAAACTCATCTCCTATAAAATTTAGAAATGTATAATGGTATGCTTACCAATCACCAGTACTTTTGTTTATTTGTTTTATCTAGGCTTTATGGTAGACTGAATGTCAGTCAGACCATCAATGTCTAATGGAATGAGCCTATATTCCCTATTCTCTCATGAGCATGTTAATCTACTTTTGTAACTGTTTTGTTCATTTCCCACTTTTTCAATCTCCTACTTTTCTCTGTATTTCTCTACCCCCCATATCCTGTATAGTACTGCATTTTTTCTAAATTTGCTTAGTCTCCAGCAGGTGAATTGTTACTACACATCCCTGGTAGAAAACCTCTTAATAGATTCCCAAAGCAAAAATTCTATTTCCCTTACTAAATCTTGGGGCCTGGGAGGTAATTGAGAATTATATAATTATTTTCCATATTATCCACCATAAAACTTTGTCTTTTATCTTAATTTGTTTAATTTTGACTTTGAATAAAGTTTAGAACACAGATGACAGTGGAAACATTTCTTTCAGGCAATTCTTTCCCTACTGCAGGTGGCCCTGACCTTATTTCCCGCAATATTTTATTTTTATTTCTCTCTGCTGTTTTTTCCTTTCCAGCAGGTCAAGTTGAATTTTCAAAACTTTGATGTAGTTCTTCTCCCCTACCTTATGTAGACCTAACACAGTCTTTTGCAGCTTTTGACTGTAAGATAAAAATCTGTCCCTAAGCTGACTTCATTGTTCCCAGAATTTCTGAAATCATCTTTTCTAATCTCAAGTAATTTTTTTTTTTCCAGGACCAAACTCTGAAGGTTTTTAGCCTATTGACCATAATGTTCCCTCTCATTAAAGACTCTTGACTTCTCAAGTCAGAGTATTTGAATTATTTTTAGTAACACTCTATCTCTTTTCTCTCTTTTTCTTTTTATGAAATTGGGTCTGTAGAAGCTTGATTCAGATGTTCTTGATGTAAATCTGGGTGGCACCATTTATTTCCTATATAATACTCCCATCATTTCTTCTCTTTTTATTAATAAGTTCTACTACACTGCCAGAGATAGAAAGAAAAGGACACTTTTTAGGGATTTTATCTTTCTTCATCTTTATCTGTCTTCATTTTACTCACAAACTTATCTAACACAGTGAATTTTCATTAAAATTTCCTAGATTCCTTATTAAACTTGCACATAACTTGTCCTTTTGCCAAACTTAATGAACTGGTATCACCACAGGCAAGGCTTGAGAAGCTGTATTTTTCAAAGTATCCTGTATGTTTTTGTTTGTTTTTTGTTTTTGTCCTAGTACCATCATCAAAAAAAAAAAAAAAAAAAAAAAAAAGAAAGAAAGAAAGAAAGAAAAGAAAATAGGGCTTTGTATTTGATTACTCCCTTTATTGCACTCTTGCTTCTGGTGCTTAGAGATAGGGTGAGGTTGGAAAGGTGTCTGAGCTCCCCTTAGAGGCCAAAGATGATACTCAACCATACATTCCTATCTAGAATATACTCTACTGGCTCACATTTAATATAATTTAGTATTCAATAAATTATCTTATTTGGATTCTATTAGTCCTTTATTCATAAGTGAGGCTCTATCTGATTTTAGAGGAATTACATTTGACAGGTGTGCACTTTAGAGTGCTGATAATTTCGCAATCATTTGGGAAATTATCCTTCTTTGACTATATTTTGGGAGAGTTCATGTAACACAAACAAGATTTGTTCCTTTAAAATTTGAAATAATCTATAAATCTGGTCTTACTTTTAAAAAGGAAACAAATGCAGAGAAATATAGACAGGGAGAATAAATAGTATTTTAATATTCTCACATAGATAATTATACTTCTGCTTAGTAGATGATCAGAAATATTTCTAAAAGGTAAAAACACTGACTCCTTCAAATTTTTCAAGAAAATACTAACAAATAAACTCCAACAATATATAAATGGCATTTTATACCAAGTAAACTTTTATACCAAGTGCGATTTTTGTATTAATATAATACTTTATATCAACAGATTTAAAACCAAAAATCACATTATTCCATTTGATCCAGAAAAAGCATCTGACAATATCAAACAGCCTTTCAAGAAAAATATGCTCAACAAACTGGAATAGAAGGGAAGTTTTCAACCTGATAAAGAGTATTTGACAAACACAAACAATAAAAAACAACCCATAGCTAACATCATGCTTAACGGTGAGAGACTAGATGACTTCCCCCTAAGATCAGGAGAAAGAGAAGAATGTTTGCCTTTGCTGCTTCTCTTTAACATTGTCTGGAAGTTCTAGCCTAGATAATTAGGCAAGAAAAATAAATAAAGGACATCCAGGTTGGAAAAGAAGTAAAAATATCTCTCTTCATAGATGACATAATCCTTTATATAAAAAGTCCTGTAACCCACTAGAAAAATATTAGAACTAATAAATTAGTCCCACAAGACTACAAGATATAAAATCAATACACAGATCAATTCTATTTCTACACATTCACAAAGAATAATCCAAAAATAAATTAATAAAACAATTTAATTCACAGTAGCATCAAAAGAGTAAAATACTTATGAATGAATCTAACCAAAGTGCAAAATTTATGCTCTGAAGACCATAAGACACTGTTGAAACAAATTTTGTTAAATATTTAAATAAATGGAAACATATCCCATGTTCAAGAATTGGAGACTTAAAATTGTTAAGAAAGTAATATTCTCCAAAATGAGCTACAAATTCAACATCATTCTATAATGTTGCCTTTTTTGTAGAAACTGGCAAACTGGTTCTACTATTATATGGAATTGCAAGGGACCCAGAATAGCCAAAAAAAATCCTCAAGAAAGGACAAGTAGGAAGCCTCACATTGTCCATTTCAAAACTTACTACAAAGAAATTTAGCACAAATTTTACTACAAAACTTACTGCAAATCAAATTATTGTAGCACTAGAAGAAGAGACACATAGATGAATGACTAGAAATGAGAGTCCAGAAATACATACACATATGCACACACACAACTAATTTTCAAAAATGCCAGGACAATTGAATGGGAGACAGATTAGTATTTTCAAGAAATGGTTATGGGACAACTGGAGAATCACCTGCAAAATAAAGTTAGACAATTATGTCATTCCATAAACAAAAATTTATTCAAAATGTAAGAACTAAAAGTCTAAAACTCTTTGAAGAAAAGATGGAATAAATCCTCACAACCATAAATTTGAAAGTGCAGAGGAGGGAAATCTATAGAGATATAAAGTAGATTGGTGGTTGCTTTAAGGTGCTGCTGAGGGATATTGAGGTTCTGAGGCACAATAGGTAAGGGGTAATAGATTTCTTTTGGATGTGGCGAAAGTATTCTAAAATTGTGGGTAATGCTTGCACATATCGTGAATGTACTAGGAACCACTGAATTGAACACTTTAAACAGATTCATTGCACAGTATATGAATTCTATCTAAATAAATGTATTTTAAAAAGCTAAGAAATTCTTCATGGTATGATCAACGAAATGCTGTTTTTTCCAATGATGCCATCCTTGATTCTAAATTCCTAGTCGCTATTCTATTTAAAAATCACTGCCTTGATTTTCATTCCCAAAGTCTATTTCCCAAAGAATCTGATTTCATTTACATACCTGGATAAAAAAAATTGATACTTATTAATTCATTATGGTTAATTTATTATGATCATATACAGCCATAATGCAAAAAGGGATACTAAAATAAAATAAATTATGCATATCTATTTACCTTATCTTCAGGGAGTGTAAAATAAAAATATAATTATGTGCTTTCTCTTAAAATATTTTAATAGATTTAAGGAACAACAAACAGTATACAAAAACAAGGAGCAAACAAGTCATATGACCATGTATTTCAAAAGACCAAAGCCATTATTTTTCCCAACTTAGTGCTCAAACTGATACTCAATCTCCTTTTCATTAATAAAATGTAAATCATTTATTCAACACATCTAAATTTATGAATATTTTCAAACTCAATGTATTTGATATTATAAAGGCAAGTAAATTATGAAGCCAAGTAATTTGATGCTGAATTACAATTTTTATTTTTTTGATATTTATACAGATATTTCATATAGATCTAGCATAAAAAGTCAGAGAAGATTCATTCATAATCCATTTTATTCCTCACTACAGTCATTGTGGCAATCAAGTATTATGCACCATCTGTGAACAAAGAGTTGTTTCTTTGATGAGGTGACAATAATAAAGTAGAGATTAATTTCAGTGGTCGAGACTTGGTTTGTTCTCTTTTGATAAAATTTTGAAGTACAAATAGAGAAATGCCAGTGACAAATATATATGCTTTTTGATTTTGATGAAGGTTATTTTCTTTTTCCCCATATTCTAGGCTTTCAAAATTATGCTTCTTGGAACCAAAAGACATAGACTTCCAAGAATATTATTGATATTATACTCAATGGTTCAGAACACTAAATTTAATTAACCTCCAGTATTACAAATGATAAAAATACAGCTTGCATAACTTTCTTATATTAAGTGTTGTGTTATATTATATATATTATATATATATATAAGATACATATATTATATATATCTTATATTAAGTGTTAAGTGTTGTGAAACTTAATATCCCTCCTAAATTCTGAAACTATGCATACTTAATCATCCATTGATTATCATAAAAGCAAGAGGTACACTAATATTATATTATGGATCAACTGTCTTCCTAGAAAATGATCAATATTGTTTTTCTATTTAGTAAAAATGGCAAGTGCAATATTTTAACCTATCAAATTTTCATCTTTTTATTTTGGAATTGTAAGTTTATTTTAAAATGCTAAATGAATTAATTTCACATATTAAAGTGAATTTTCAATATCATAATTCTTTGTTACTTCCTTTCTTGACACGTTTTTGGAAATTCTAAAGAGATAGTTACAGATATGTATTTCTAGGGTGAGAGTTTATTTCTAGGTTAACTAAGAATACAACCCTCCCTGACTCCATTTATAATACTCATTTTGTTAGCATCTTGGAAATTCGATATCAAGAAAAAATAATTTACCTTCAGAAGAAAAAAAACCGTACTAAATTTTACTGTAACTGAATAATATTTTCTTATGTTTATGACTAAATTCTAAATTGAGCTCTTGAATAAAAGACAGAATGTTTCACCATAAGCAATATGAACTGAAACAAGTTGAAATAATTTGTTTAGATTCTGTAGAGCATCTTGGAATAAATTTTCTTCTTGTCTTGTTGCAAGAATAATTTCTATACTGTTTATTCTCTATATTTAAATTTTCAAAGTAATTGCTTTTTAAATTTTTCTAATTTATTCATTATAACACTAGTCATTTCAGTTTTACAATTAGAATTTTTAACTAAAGCATAGCAAAATTATTCCAAAGAGCATTAATCTCAGAAATATCTGTTAATTTAATTTTTAAATGTACATGCATGATTCTATTTATTTTATTATGATAAATGTATCCCCAAAAATCATATATGAATTAACTTTAAGAATAGTCATCCTAGCATTAGAGAGAAAATAATGATATATACTAAGTGGTCTCCTAATTTAATAAGATATCATAAATCTTAAAATGCAGTATAATCTGATTCTTACTGCCTGAATTCAAAGCTTGCCTCTACCACCTTATAACTTGGCAGCCTGAAGCAAATTAGTTAACTTGTCTGTTCATTTTCCTCATTAAAAAAAAAAAGGATAATAATCAGTAGGATTAGTATGAAGATTAAGTTAGATTAATATATATAAAGTGTTTTTGCAAAGTGGCTGGTATAAGTGTCTAATAAGTATTAGCTATAATTATCAAAGCAATGAGACTTAGATATATGAATATTAATTTTTAAACTTTGTGTAATGTAAGCTATATAAGGTTTCAATAAACTGAGAGCTTTTCTTTTCTTTTTTAAAAGATTTTATTTATTTATTCATTAGAGACTTAGAGAGAGAGAGAGGCAGAGACACAGGCAGAGGGAGGAGCAGGCTCCATGCAGGGAATCCGATGTGGGACTTGATTCCAGGACCAGGGGATCATGCCCTGAGGCAAAGGCAGATGCTCAACCGCTAAGCCTACCAGGAGTCCCAACTGAGAGTTTTTTTAGGGGATTGTTTATCATAGTTCTAATTTGTTCTATATTAAAGAGAAAGGCAGGCCGTGTATATTAAAATACATATGATGAACAAATGGCATTTAAACTAATTAAAGTATTAAATGAGAAATCAAGAACCGAAGAGGGAATGATTATTTAATTTTTTTTTAAAAGACAGAGAACTTGAACCAAATTATGCTTAAGACTCATGTTCATTCTCATGATTTCCTAAGTGTATACCTTGAAAAAGGAATGGATATTGAGGAAATGTGTGATGTAATTATTTATTCTAAAAGGTAGCTAGCTATTACATCTAAAGAAGTACTTTTGCAGAAAATATCAGTAATGACAAGGAGGAAGCTACTGGATTAGCTTGTTTACAGAAAAGTTTCCCATGATTGCAAAGAACTTGGTCACCTTTATTAATGTGCCACAATTTGCCAGTTTGAACTTACATGTCAAATGAGAAGCATAGAAGATCTATTCAACCTGAAAAATGTATGTTGTCATTGCAGAAACCCTTCAAAAGAAAATCATAAGAGGAGGGAAAGGAAGACTGTGAGGAACAGTGTACTATATATAAATTAATAACAATAATAGTATCTTGTGTTCTGGATCAAATTATTGGGTCACTGGATTTTTGCATTTTTTTCCTCTTTAAATTGGGTTGATGATACCTATTTTGTAGCTATCCAGTGATAAGAAATGAGATGGGGGTTGGGAAGAGTGGAGAAGGGTGAAGATTATTTATACTTTGAAAATTAAAATTAATATAAGAGAAAAAATTAAAACTTAATTAAAAATTATAATGGGGAAGCAGATGTGAGGAGAAATGGAGGCAAGACTTCTATTCATTTGAAAGTTGTGATTTAGACAACAAAAAGACATTAAAGGCATTCAAATTGGCAAAGAAGAAGTCAAACTCTCCCTCTTCACCGGTGACATGATATTCTACATAGAAAACCCAAAAGCCTCCACCCCAAGATTGCTAGAACTCATACAGCAATTTGGTAGCGTGGCAGGATACAAAATCAATGCCCAGAAATCAGTGGCATTTCTATACACTAACAATGAGACTGAAGAAAGAGAAATTAAGGAGTCAATCCCATTTACAATTGCACCCAAAAGCATAAGATACCTAGGAATAAACCTAACCAAAGAGGTAAAGGATCTATACCCTAAAAACTATAGAACACTTCTGAAAGAAATTGAGGAAGACACAAAGAGATGGAAAAATATTCCATGCTCATGGATTGGCAGAATTAATATTGTGAAAATGTCAATGTTACCCAGGGCAATATACACGTTTAATGCAATCCCTATCAAAATACCATGGACTTTCTTCAGAGAGTTAGAACAAATTATTTTAAGATTTGTGTGGAATCAGAAAAGACCCTGAGTAGCCAGGGGAATTTTAAAAAAGAAAACCATATCTGGGGGCCTCACATTGCCAGATTTCATGTTGTACTACAAAGCTGTGGTCATCAAGACAGTGTGGTACTGGCACAAAAACAGACACATAGATCAGTGGAACAGAATAGAGAACCCAGAAGTGGACCCTGAACTTTACGGCCAACTAATATTCGATAAAGGAGGAAAGACTATCCATTGGAAGAAAGACAGTCTCTTCAATAAATGGTGCTGGGAAAATTGGACATCCACATGCAGAAGAATGAAACTAGACCACTCTCTTTCACCATACACAAAGATAAACTCAAAATGGATGAAAGATCTAAATGTGAGACAAGAATCCATCAAAATCCTAGAGAAGAACACAGGCAACACCCTTTTTGAACTCGGCCACAGTAACTTCTTGCAAGATACATCCACGAAGGCAAAAGAAACAAAAGCAAAAATGAACTATTGGGACTTCATCAAGATAAGAAGCTTTTGCACAGCAAAGGATACAGTCAACAAAACTCAAAGACAACCTACAGAATGGGAGAAGATATTTGCAAATGACATATCAGTTAAAGGGCTATTTTCCAAGATCTATAAAGAACTTATTAAACTCAACACCAAAGAAACAAACAATCCAATCATGAAATGGGCAAAAGAACATGAAGAGAAATCTCACAGAGGAAGACATAGACATGGCCAACACGCACATGAGAAAATGCTCTGCATCACTTGCCACCAGGGAAATACAAATCAAAACCACAATGAGATACCACCTCACCCCAGTGAGAATGGGGAAAATTAACAAGGCAGGAAACCACAAATGTTGGAGAGGATGTGGAGAAAAGGGAACCCTCTTACACTGTTGGTGGGAATGTGAACTGGTGCAGCCACTCTGGAAAACTGTGTGGAGGTTCCTCAAAGAGTTAAAAATAGACCTGCCCTATGACCCAGCAATTGCACTGTTGGGGATTTACCCCAAAGATACAGATGCAGTGAAATGCAGGGACACCTGCACCCCGATGTTTATAGCAGCAATGGCCACAATAGCCAAGCTGTGGAAGGAGCCTCGGTGTCCAACGAAAGATGAATGGATAAAGAAGATGTGGTTTATGTATACAATGGAATATTACTCAGCCATTAGAAATGACAAATACCCACCATTTGCTTCAACGTGGATGGAACTGGAGGGTATTATGCTGAGTGAAGTAAGTCAATCAGAGAAGGACAAACATTATATGTTCTCATTCATTTGGGGATTATAAATAATAGTGAAAGGGAATATAAGGGAAGGGAGAAGAAATGTGTGGGAAATATCAGAAAGGGAGACACAACGTAAAGACTGCTAACTCTGGGAAACGAACTAGGGGTGGTGGAAGGGGAGGAGGGCGGGGGGTGGGAGTGAATGGGTGACGGGCACTGGGGGTTATTCTGTATGTTAGTAAATTGAACACCAATAAAAAATAAATTAAAAATTATATATATATATAAAAAAGAAAGTTGTGATTTATACTTCTATTTGTTTATTCGATTGTCACATTCCCATTTTAATTCAGGATTTCTCTGGCCCTAATTGTCATCCCTACAGAAATTTTTAAATGGTGAAGGCAATTTTTTTCCTTTATTTAATCCAACTCACATTGTTCCACTATTTATTTATTTTTTTAAAGATTTTTTTTTTTTTTTAAGTTATGAGACAGAGAGAGAGAGAGAGACAAGTAGAGGAAGAAGCAGGCTCCATGCAGGGAGCCCGACGTGGGACTCGATCCCTGGTCTCCAGGACCAGACCCTGAGCTGAAGGCGGTGCTAAACCTCTGAGACACCGGGCTGCACTGTTCCACTTTTTAAACTACAAAGCCTAATTCTGTTTAACTATATTTCAAAGGAATTCTATGAGTGGTAAAATTTCAACAATCTCCTGAATGTTTGAAATGTTATAGTTGCTGAAGATTATTTTTGCTCTTTAATTTGAAATACATATCTATGTCTATGTATCATATTTGTGATCTATGAAATACATTTGTAACATATATTAATAGAACTTATAAAACATACAGAAAGATATATGATGAACATCCAAGCACTCATTACCCAACTTCAATAATTATTAATATCTTAGTAATCTTTTTCATTCAGTAATTTCTCACTGACCCCACTAAAACCTCTACACAAATTTCTACTTTCTAATTGCTCCAGAGTATTTCAATGTAAATCCTGCACATTGTGTAATGTCAGCTATCATTAAACTACTCTACTTGATAAGAATATTTTTAAATATACATAATCACCTGGCCATTTTCACATCTAATAAAATTAATGATGCCTACTTAATTTCTTGTTTATCCAGTTAATATTCAAATTTTCCATCTTGTCTTAGAAGTGTCCTTTGATGTGTGATTTTTAGAATTAAAATATAAACTTGATCTAAAATATTACATTTGGTTTTCTGTTGCTTGATTCTTTCCATTGTTTAATAATCCTTCCTTTTTTGTTCTATTTATTTGCTCTGGAAACTGGATCATTTGTCCTTTGGAAAATTTGCATTCCTTTTGGTATAATTTAACATGTTCTCTTTCTGAAACTTTCATTTCTTTTAAACTGAGTTGTGTACTTCCTATTGCATCGCATCACAAAAAACATGTCTGATGGGGATCCCTGGGTGGCTCAGCGGTTTAGTGCCTGCCTTCAGCCCAGGGGTGATCCTGGAGACCCGGAATCGAGTACCGTGTCAGGCTCCCGGCAAGGAGCCTGCTTCTCCCTCTGCCTGTGTCTCTGCCTCTCTCTTTCTCCCTATCTATCTATCATGAATAAATAAATAAAATCTTTAAAAAAATGTCTGACAACATGCATTTAGTATAACTAAGATCAATTTATAGGTTTAGTATTATCAGCCTAATCCTTCCACTATAAAACTAATGGTTTTGGCATTCATTCATGATTGCAGAACTGAAAGATGGCTCTGACTCAATGTCAAATTCTGGAATAAAATTAGTTGTCTCTAATTCGGAGTCTATTGTAAATTGAATAGAAATTAATTGAATTGTCAATCTTCTTTTTTTTTCTTTGTACATAAACTTTTTAAAGTATATTTTTATAGTTTTGATGCTCTAAAATTCAATCACTATGTGTCAAGATGATTACATGAGTTTTTGTTTCTTGTCATCTTGACATAATCCATTTAATCCATTTCTTATATTTGAATTTTAAAATGTTATTTCTTTGTATACTATGTTATCCCATTTTCTCTTTCTTTTCTTTCTAGAGTTTCTTTTTCACTATTTCCCAGTGTTATCTACTAAAATGTTTCCTCATTTTGATTTCCTGTAATTATTATTGATTGACATAACCAGTTATTATTAGTATTTGATGATAATGACGATAGCAAATATTCCTCTACCATAAGATTAACTCATCCATTTATCTGGGCTTTCATGTTTTTTATTATCACAATATTTTATTCATAGTAATAATAGTAGCTAACATGAGAAATTCTATGATAAATGTTGTTTTATAAGTTCTTCCCTATATTTAATAAGGAATTAACTTCAGTATTATTTACTTTGTGTTCTCAAAAAATCTATCTTATGTGTGATATTCGATAATATCTGAATAATTTTATTAAAATTCAAGGGACAAGCTCTGGACTTAAGTAATGAGACAACATTATCAATAGAGAAAGTTGAAACTGGTGAAATGGTAAGTCTATGGACGTTATTTGTGTCCTACTGCTTGAGGACAGAGTTTTCATCACGTCTATGTGGGCAGCTAAAAACCTGTTTCAGTAGGAAACTCGGAACAATTTTTCCTTCTACTTGATGTCTTTGTTTCACAAGATTGATCTCTTTTACCAGTGAACTAGAGAAGCTGGTAAAAGGAGCTGAGTAGACTATATAAAGTAATTCAACTCCAGGGTTTAGGGGGTAAATTCCAACTTGCTCTAAGATTTTTAGGTAATGTTTGGGAAAGGGTAATAACTGCTTCTGTTTCCAGCATTAAAAAAAAAATCCTTTGCATGATGCGGCTGCATCATCCATTCATCAAGGTAATGATTTATGACAAAAGTATTAATAATAAGAAAAGCAATAATAGTATATGTTTGTATGGACTTTTCTTCTAGATATTTAGGAGCTAGGTAGATAGCTGGCTGTAGTTAATACAGGTGTCTGATTAAGGATGAATTTTAGCTATAACCAAAGTCTGTCTTTCTTTCCTCTAAGCTATGAGTTACATTCTATAAAGTGAGGAAGTGGAAAAACAAAACATTGCAGAGTTTGGCTTACTTGATTCCAAGCCATTTGAGGTGGACCTGGAAGAAATGAAAAATTCTAATTCCTCATTGTTAGAAATATACCAATATTTGTTATCGGAAAGGAATAATCTAGCTTCACCAAGAAATATAACCAGCCTAAATTAGGAGAGAAAACTGGTCTTTTGACAATCAGAGGTTGAATCTAAGCCAGTAATAACCTGAAACCTGATTATCTGACAAAGTGATAGAGTTCTATTAGAAATATCTTATAAACTAGATATTTATTCTATAATTACTACAAAAGTCTATAGTCATATAAGTGCCTTATTTTATATGCATTATAGTAGGGTTTTATGAATTTGATTCCCTGTAGTAAAATAGCTTGTTAGTCACAATGTCTCAGAATGTATTAAAACAAATAGATATTTTAGAATACCTGAGCACCTATAAAGTATTTACCACAGTGTTGGAGGGATGAGATTAATATACATAAAATAATTTTAAAATAAAGTATTTTGAAGATTATTTAAAATAACAATGGAACAGATAGCACCACTCAGTATTCTATCATTTGGTTCAGAATGTATGGAAATTAATTACTTCAGACTATCAAAGAAGGCAAAGAACACTTTGTGACAGGAGAGTAATCTGAGTCAGCTCCTGAAATATGGTTCAGATTTGCATTGGTTGAGAAGGAAATGGAGACCAGTGTGGCTGTGTTATAAGAAGACTAAAAAGCGTGTTCAGATAAAATGGTTGAAACATTTTACCTTAACTGTATATAGTATATATTTTAGACTCAGTGCTCTGAAAAGATAATTTAGTCTTCATTTTTGAAAGCCTTGAATGTCAGGTTAGGAGGGCAATTTATCCTGTAGGCAATAGGAAATAACAACATTTCTGAGCAGGGTCATTATATGATAGAAGGTTCATTTTAGGAATATTGACATTTCAGAAGTATGATAAATGAATTGCGAGATGGAAAGGGAATGGTTCTTGAGGAAGAATGAATGGTTCTTGAGGAAGAATCTATGCCAGAGAGATTTTAGCCTGTACAGGAATTATGCAATGCCTTTTTTAAAACTGCTAAATAACCATTTAGGCTTGCAAAGATAACATAGGTAAGTGGGAAGCAGAGAATTAGGAAGTGCTCTTAAAATTATAATTGGTAAGACTTAGTCACTAATTGCAATCACTAATATTAGCCTTCTAGTGACAGTAATAAAAAGTAAAAAATGGGATCATTTCATGTCCAAAATATATAATTAACCTTTAAAATAAAAACACTGTAATTTTAATAACATGTTTTATTACCTCTCAAGTTTAAATAATGTGCATATCTGGCAAAGGTATAAAGATACCTCTGAATGTTCTTTTCTTTTAAGGGGTCCACATTGCTTCTATATTTGATATGGATAGAGAAATCCTTTCAATAGTTTGTGTGGTTTCAAGAAAATAAACATTATAATTTTCCCTGGGTTGAGGAAAGAAAAATTATCTTTTTTTCAGTACGAAAAAAATACATTCTCTGATGAAGTGAAGACTATTTTGTTAAGAAAATACAATAGACTTTCTCATTTGACATAAAATACTAATAATGGAATGTAGTTCAAGTAAGTAGGAGAAAAACTCTTTTAATAGATTACCTCTTTTATGAGGTCCCCTTGAGATTGTCAGGAAATATGTAAAAGTATCTTAGTCCAGATTTATTTACTACATAGACAAAAAAGCAAATTGCACTAAAAAATATAAGCTTCTCAGGATTCTCAGGACATTGATGTCAATGCATGTCACATGTCTCTCTCTAAATCTTTCCCAGTATTCTTCCAGGGGCCCACAACACACAACAAACACAACAATAATGAACCTTATATATAATATAGGAATGTCTTCCCCTGTTACAGACATTGTCCCTTCAATTGAGTCCTGTGATTGATTCATGGTCCATTTTTGCTATAGTTGTCTTTGATTTGTACTTTAACTTTGTAATTAGTTAGGTATCATTTTTTGCTAAAATATGTCATATTTGGTATACTTTTTAATCTCATAAATCAACTCTCAAAATATATCCTCTGCAGTCATTATGCATGATGTTTATGATCTTGGTTTAAAATAACAATTCAAGTACATACATTTATGTACATCCTCCTTTTGGAAATACACACTGAAATGAAAGAAGGAATAAAAGAGACAGGAAAATTTTTAATTGATTTTAAAGAAATATAAAAATAAGTAGTATATCATGGGATCCATAGGTTAGAGTCTTTGATGTATTGTTTTTTTTTTCCTTTTTTAAAAAAATAATGATAAGTTTACAATGAAGATCAAAAAGTTCAGCACTTGTGTATATGAAGAAAATAACTCATAAGTGAGTTGATAGGCTCCCAGCAGAATCACAAACAAGCTAATTACCTTAAAGGCAGAGGCTGCAAGTAAGGGAACCAATAGGACAATTTGTGAAAACAAGGCACTCTCAATTACATGATCACTTTTGGAAGAGCTTCAGTGCCTAACAGATGGTCACACAGGGTCTAAAGACACACTCATTCAATCCTGGTCTCTATTCAGCATGTATAAAATATAGAGGAAAGCAGGTTATTGCCACTGAGTTCTCCAATAAATGGCAGTTATGCTAGTTAGAGAAAGGGGGTCATAGCCCACCAAACTTCTTTTTTTTTTTTTTAAGATTTTATTTATCTGTTCATGAGAGACACAGAGAGAGAGAGACAGAGACAGAGACACAGGTAGAGGGAGAAGCAGGCTCCATGCAGGAAGCTCGATGTGGGACTCGATCCCAGGACTCTGGCATCACACCCTGAGCCGAAGGAAGACACTTAACCGCTAAGCCCCCCAGATGTCCCACCCACCTAACTTCTGACTGTACAACAAATGTAGAAAAATAAATCCCTAAGATGGTGGCAAACACCCCCCCATTTTCACAGGTTATTGGAATGACTTATCAAACACAGAGAGTCCTGAGATAGCTAGCTAAAGAGTACAGGATAAATTTTGATATAGTGGATAGGCAGATAGTTAAACTCTCCAAATGACTTTAAGAATGCAGCATGCCAGTTCACTTCAAGGTAAATTTAGTAAGAGCATCTTAAAGAAAGGGAAAGCATTACATGTCACCCTGGTCTTTGAAGGCACTCCTGCAAGGTCGGGAAGTGTTAGGGCAAAGGAGTGGCAAACAATAATTACAAAAAGAGTAAAAGCATAGCTTTCCACAGACATAAAACTCCCTGTATTTACCTCCCTAATCTTCACATCTAATGAACTTTCACTATAGAAAGTAAAAATCAAGGGTATACAAATGCTCAACATTTTTTCTTTGGCAAGAACTAAAGCAATGCCTGTGGAAACCTACAGTGTCTCTCCCTATAAAATTGACATTGAACAAATATAACTGTTATGGACTGAATTGCATCCTCCCAAAATTCATCTGTTGAAACCTTAACCCATGATGTGAACATAGTTGGAAATAAGGACTATATGGAGATAATAAGGTTTAAATGAGGTCATAAAGGTAGGATTCTAATCCAATAAGCTGTGTCCAGGAAAAGACCAGATCTCTCTCTCCATGCATGCAGAATGAAAAGCAATGTGAGGACAGAAACATGAGGCAATCCAGGAATAGCAGCTTCACTAGGAACTGAATTTTCTGGTACCTTGATCTTGGACTTCTTGATCCAGAACTGTTAATACACTTCTGTTGTTTAAGCCATCAAGCCTGTGGTATTCTGTTATAGCAGCCCAAGCAGACCAATATAAGCCTCCCTCAGAAATGATGAACATTCAAAATAACTAAATAGAATAATTCAATAGAAAACAAATCTAAGAAATGAGAAAAAAACATATGCAATGAAAAATATCTACCACAAAAAAAGCAAAATGTATGAGAGAGTCTGTGTATGTGTGTATGTGTGCACGGGCACATGTGCATGTGCACATTAAGGAAAAAAATACAGTAGGAGAAAAACTAAGAAAATGTAATATCTTAGAAAAAATAAGATAACTTTACAGAAGGGCATAATTATCTATATCAAATGTTATGAAGAGTTTGAGTAACATCTGAACTGTTTGACACTAAATTTTTAACATGAAAGTTGATAAGCTTTTAGCAAAAACATTTTAAATCAAGTGAGGAACATGTGGAAATACAATGAGAGAGTCTAGAAAATTATTTCAAAGCCCTTTTTCTGTAAAATATACTCTAATAATAGGATTATAGTAGGAGGAAGCCATGATGTTAGAGGATGGCAATTATTTTTTAAAAGGAGACACTGAAGCATTTTGTTGAAGTGTACGTTCCAGAAGTAGGTGAATTTGAGACTGATCATCAGCATGAATTTCTAATGTACCTTTCCATATCACAGAGGCTGGAAAGCTAAAAATGTCATTTCCCAGTCTGTCTTGTAGACTATTCAACATGGGAATTAGGTTCTGGTGAAGAGATGGGTTATTTGGGAAATCAAATTAGAGGAGGCAGAGGTCATCCTCAGGCTCTTTCAGCTATTTTCTATCCAGCCTGACCCTGGAGACAGGGTTTTTCTTCAGCAGTGTTCCATGGTCAAAGCACAAGCACCAGGAATCTAGAGAGGCAGTAGCAGGGATGGGAGTGGAAGCTTCTTGATCCCAAGATTAAAGCCATAACAGGGTGCTCTTAAAGGTGATAGTTACAAAAGAAGCTTTCGAATTATGTACACACCCCACTGCAGCAAATGTAGCAACTACATTTCATTTTGGTCATTGCTGAGGCTTTTTCTGGGAGTCTTCCCTTACAGCCAAGACCATTATATGGGCTATTTCTTTAGTCCTAATTAAAATATCTTTTTTTTTTCATGCCCAGATGAAGGTTTCATGGGAACTAGGCATATATGTAAATTCAGAGACTCTTATTAAGGAAAAAAATACAAAAGTATAAATCAAAATTAAATATGAGATTAAATTATATAGAATAAGAAAAAATTACAAATTATAAATTTTAAAGCTAACAAACAACAGTCATCACAAAGTATAGAAAGAATAACATTACTTTTATTTTTTAATGATTTTATTTATTTATTTGAGAGGGAGACAGAGAGAACACAAGTGTGGGAGGGGAGGGAGGAGAAGGAGAAGCTGGTTTCCCGGTGAGCAGGGAGCCCTACACAGGGCTTTATCCCAGGACCCCAGGATTATGACCTGAGCTGAAGGCAGACACTTAACCAACTGAGCCACCTAGGTGCCACAGAAAATATTACATTACTTTTTTAAAATTTTCAGTTGCTTCACCCACTTATTTTCTTTCCTGTATTTTCAGAAGCATGCATTTTGATTACTTCTTATGACAAGAACTTTGTAATACTTCCATAGAGGTAATAGAAAGAATTATTTTCTACCTTTAGGATGGTTATTTGAATATAATTTTTTTAAATTTTTGATAGTTGTATACCATTATTTCACACAAAGTCCTATCCATTGTTTGTATCACTGCTATAGTTTTGTGTCTTTTACAAGCAAAAATCCTAAAATTCTATCTTAAACAATTTGTATCAAAAATAAATGATGTGGATATATTAAGTGATGACATATGTCATATATATGCTGGCAAATGTAAACACACACATTTATAATTTTATATGTTGCATTATCAAGAAAATTTCTGAGAGAAAAGAGCTTTTACTTTGTTTACAAATTGATGAGAAACAAATATCACTCACACTTTACACACAATGGTCAAAAGATTCTCTCTCTATATATTTCAACCGTTGTTTAATCCTATTGATGTAGGAACAGGGCTAGGCCGAAAGATAGGGAAAGGCCCCAGAGTCAGGCTCCTGCCCATCCCAAGACAACAGAGATAAGACAGTAAAAACAGAAAAAATAAACCTGGCTCCCTAGACCCAAGACGTTAGGGAGTATCCCCCTTTGATGGCTACTAAGTAGTCACAGAAACTCACTAGACTACAAAGACACAGGTCATTAAGGTGTTATCAATAGTCCCTGCTCAAACCACAGACAGAGGCACAAGAATCTCAAGGCCATGGGCTAATGACTAGGTTCACAGAAATCCTAGATGTAGAGAAATGTCATGGAGAAAATATTAACCAGAGAGAAGGGAACACCTCGTTGGGCTCATGACATTTGCAAGAACAGTTTGTTTGTTATTATGATAATTAGGAGTCCATCTTATTTGTTCTAAATATAGACATGATATTTACAAATCCACCCTGATATTGACAAGAAGTTTACCAAGTTCCCTGGTCAGTTTCCTACAAAAGACAGACCATAAAAGCCCTCAATGGCAACCCTGTCGGGACCCCTCTCACTTTTGAGAGCTTTCTCTGTTTCTCTGCTTAATTCTATTCTATTGCTTTGCTCACTTTCTATTATCTGCAAGTTTTATTCTTTGACTCCATAAGACAAGACCCAAGCTCTCCCATATCTCACTATTACTGCATTCTCCTAGTGACCGAAGCCACAGTACTTGTTCCTATCTTGACATAAATCCTCACTTGAAGAACTACTGTTCCTGTGACCTACAGCTGTGTGGTTCCAATAGACACCAGTCACATGTGACAATTGGAATTTAAATTAATTAAAGGCAATTAAAATTTAATTCTCAAATAGCTATATTTCTAATCCAATTGACACATGTGACCAATGGTTTCAATATTAGACAGTGCATATATTAAATATCCTCATCATTGCCAAAAGTCCCCCTGGACAGTGCCAGCCTAAAGGGTTATACTAGATCTCTCTATGCTGGTTCATAGTCATCACCTTCCACCAGGCACATCTAGCTGCTGTAAATATTGTTGATCTCCTTTCCATCTGTTATCTTTCAAATTATAACATTTCCCCCTTTTCGCTGCTATATCTAAATATTTCTTATCTGGGATGCCTGGGTGGCTCAGTGGTTGAGCCTCCGCCTTTGGCCCTGGGCGTGATCCCCAGGGTCCAGGATCAAGATCGAGTCCCACATCAGGCTCCCTGCATGGAGCTTGCTTCTCCCTCTGCCTATGTCTCTGCTTCTCTCCTTCTGTGTCTCTCATGAATAAATAAATAAAATCTTTTTAAGAAATTAAAAAAAATAATATTTCTTATTTATGTATATGGTTATTTATTTGTATAGTATTTTTTTCTGTTCTTTTTGTGTATGTATACTTCTATGTGAGAGCTATACCCACAGCATTATCTTGAATACGGCCTGGTATATATTGTATGTAGAAAAATATCTTTAAATGAGTAAAAGAATGAAAGAAAAGAAAGAATTTATTATTAGCTTGCAATCCAAAAATAATAGATATTACTTCCAGATTAAAAACATGGTAACTAATAAAAATGAGGTAATGAAGCATATATCTGGTAGTAGAGAAAACTGAATCAGCTTAAATAATTATTTAAATAGGTTAAAATATGAATTATAAATTCAAACTCAAATTTTAGTTCCTTTATAAATACACAAAGAAGCAGAAAAATTATTATTAATTTTATTCATCCAGAAATTGCCTTTGTTATATCTGTTTTATCTGATGAGTTTTTTCTCAATGCCTATCTTTCTGTGCCCGTTGCTTGGTATCCTCAGCAAACTTTTGCTATATTATTGATGTACTAAACAAAAGAAAATGCATGAATAAATAAAACAGTCATCCCTGTTCTGTTTACTAAATAATACGTACTTAAAATACTGCTAGAATAAATCATCTTTCTTAATTAGTATTTAAAAAAGAAAAACATTTCAGTTATTCTGCATCTTTAATTTGTTTTCAAATTTGGAAAGATGTTTTTATACATATCAAAGCCAGTTAATCAATCTATTTTCAGTTAGCTCACCTAAAGGGAAGAAAAAAAAAAGAACTTGTCCAAAGTTTTCTTTAAACTCTCATTCTATCTATGATGAGATGGCTCCTATTCAGTCTGCTATATAAGAGAGACATTGAAGTTAGGCTGTTGTTTACATCTACATTTGTTTTTCCTGTGTCCTTTCCTACATTCATCTCACAATGGTTTCCTTACTCTTTCAAGGCCAAGAACAAAAAAATACTTCCCCAAACAAATCAGACAGATAAAATGAACTTTCTTCCATCAGTACAAACAAAAAAATATTGTATCTCCATTCTCTCTCTTAAAATTTTGCTACTTGTTAGCAAACTTTACTCTAGATTGTGAAAATGGTAACTAATATGTCCTACCCATCATTTATTTCTCAGAATCTGCACTTAGCCCTTAATTACTACTACACCAAATACTAATGCTCTAGTACTATAACAAATATGTGTTCACATATTTTTAAAAGACAAAATTGTCAGAAAGACAGCTTTATATTTAATAAAAACTTTAGTACATGATAAATTTAATGATGTATTTAAATCTGCATGTGAAAACTTTCACTATTATTAAAATAATTTTCTTGCTTTGAAAATGTCTCCAAATATTATATTTCTATGACAAACTTTAGACAAAGGACATTATCTCTGTATTTTTCCCAATTATAGAAACATAATTCTATGAATTATATTTATTCATTCATTACTAGAAAGTAGGGTGAAACTGCATTATTTCAACTCCCTATTTATGGGAATTGCTATTAAAGTAAAAACATAGGATACACTATTTGGAAAGATATTGAAGACATAGACATCCTCTCCTTCTTGACTCACTGCATAAGAAACTTAGTTGCAAACAACACAATATTTATGCCATTTGTGGTTAAGAGAACTTAGGAATTCCATTACATGAATGTATTGTATTGTTATTACTTTTATTGCTATTGAAATATAAGCTTTATTTTATTTTTAATGATCATTGATTGACAATTATTATTTTTTTAATTTACTGGAGACCTAAATTTTTAATGTAGAGTTTAATCAAATTAAATCAATATTTATTTTTAAAACAGCAAATATATTCTAATGTTCAATATTTATCATCTTGACTATGACACATTAAATCATATGCAAGAGAAAAAAATAATTTAAAAATTCAGAGGTTATTTTCACTCTTATATAATATTTACTTGTAGTGTGAATTTGTTAGAGAAGGAAGTTGCTGCTCCCCACCAGTTGATATAACCAGAAATTTTTTTTTTCCATTTTTTCTTGGTAATTCACTTTTCTTTCCTCCACAACTACTAGTTTATATTTCCTAGGTCAATTATTTGCTTGGCACACCAATATATTTTGCTACTTTCAAATCCCTCAGCACATAATTCTTCTAGAGTACCTGACATTGATAATCTACTACTGAAAGTTTTCTTTGTCACCAGCTGAAGGAGATGGATAAGGAGAAGGAAGCTGAAGCAAGACCAAACTCAAACTCATTCATCTTCCACCCTATAAGACAGAGTCATTTTCTCATGAGTGCTTTAATAAATGTGATTTTAATTAGAGTACACTGTTTCATAGAATCTGTACAATATAGAGATAAAAACTATGCCACTGTTTCTTAGTTTGATTTAAATAAGCAAAATAGTAATCAAAATTATGAAATGATTGGAAAATAGAAATTTTAATTTACAGCTTAAGTTTCATTTTCATAATATCTGATATAGAGTAAGACAAAATTAAATATTCAAAGGAATAAATTAAAGGAAATTTAGGGAGAAAGAAAATAAAATATGTATGTTTAAGCTAATTTCATGATATACATTGGTAATTCTATATGGAAACAGTTACTACTAATTTCTGCTTAATAATTATTAGACATAATATTGTTTTCAAAATATATATTTGTGGCTACTTCACATATACATGCAAATCTTTATTTATATATTCGTAGTCAGGGATGATGAAAAAAGCAAAATAATGTGAATGGGATATTTTACATAGAGGTCATGTAAAATGTGTCTCCACTGATTGAATTTTTTTTCTGATGCCTGAAAATATTTTTAGTTCATCCAGATATTATCTTATCTATTTAAAATATTATGACATTTGACATAGACAAAATAATAACATATACTACTGATCCATACTTATTTACTGTGTGACACTAAAGAGTTAGGAAAACCTAATTAAGCAGATCCCATTGTGTTATCACCTAAATTACTTGGCTGAGATTATAACTTTGCATTTAATCCATAACTTGCAAATTTCCAAACCCATTCACTGCAAGATACTTCAGCTAGATACCAAAATATTTTATATTTTATGCTTATATTTTTTGCTATTTTAAACAATTTTTATAAACATTATTTTTAAAAAATGTTTTTCTAAAGATTTTATTTATTTGAGGGAAAGAGAGTGAGAGAGCAAGCATGTGCAGGACGGAGGGGCAAAAGGACAAACAGACTCCCCGCTGAGCAGGGAGCCCCAGAGGGGGTTTGATCTCAAAACTGAGATCTTGACCTGAGCCAAAAGCAGACAACTGACTGAGCCACCCAGGCACCCTTTTTTGAACATTCTTATAGATGTCTTCTAGAATACATGAGCAAGAATTTCTGTTAATCATAAAGCTAACATTGACACTGTATGCTATTTATGAAACCAGATGATCTCCCTAAGTGGGTGTACTAATTTATAATTCTATTAACAATGTACAAAATTTATTATGGAAATCCATATTTTTACCATTTGCTATAATGAATGTATTAATTTTTGTTATTTAATGGAATTAAAATTATATTTCCTTTTTAATCTTAATTTAATCTTTAATAAATTTAATTTCTTGAACACTAATTTTTATTTTCTTGATCAATAATAAACATTTTTTATGTTTAATTACCATGAACATTTTCTATTTGTGAAATGAATGCTCACATATTTAGCTCTTTTCAACAAAAAAACAACTTGATTAAAAGTTGAGTGAAAGATCTTAACAGATACCTCACCAAATAAAATATGCAGATGGCAAGTAAACATAGGAAGAAATGTTTCATATCATATGTCATCAGGGAAATGCAAATTAAAACAAGAATAAAATACCACTACACACTTATTAGAAATGACCAACATGTGGAACAACACTGATGAAGAAGTGAAGCAACAAGAACTCTAATTCATTGCTGATAAGAATGGTGGGCAGCCTGTGTGGCTCAGCATTTTAGTGCCACCTTCAGCCCAGCCTGTGACCCTGGAGACCCAGGATCCAGTCCCATGTCGGGCTTCCTGCATGGAGCCTGCTTCTTCCTCTACCTCTCTCTCTGTGTCTCTCATGAATAAAAAAAAAAAAAAAAAAAAAAGGAATGGAAAATGGTCCAGCCACTTTGGAAGATAATTTGAAAGCTTATTACCAAACTAAACATACTGCTATCATCTAATCCAGCAATAATGCTCTTTGGTATTTACTCAAAGGAGTTGAAAATTTATGTCCACACAAAACTTGCACATGGATGTTTATAGCAGCTATATTCAAAATTGCCAAAACTTTGCTTTTCCCTCTAGCAAGGCATTAACATTAAGACAATGGGAAACTTGATGAAAAATGTCACACATATCCCACCCTGGGCGGGGTTCCTTTGTGGGTTATCAGCTTGTTCTTTGTCCTTTTAAAATCTCCTTTTTCCCTACCTCCCCCATCTCCCTGGCATACAATCAGCCACCCCTCACAACCCCAGTGCAGCAGCTCTTCCTGCCCACAGGTCCTGTCCCTGTGCTTCTGTGCTTTAATAAAACCACCATTTTGCACCAAACAAACAAAAAACCCAAAATTGCCAAAACTTAAAAATAACAAAGATGTCCTTCATCTTTTAGGTGAATGGATCTTTCATCCATTAGGTGAATGGATAAATCAATTCCAGTACTTCTAGACAATGGGATGTTGTTCGGACCTAAAAAGAACTGAGTTATCAAGCCATGAAAAGATGCAGAGGAAACAAATGCATGTTAGCAAGTGAAAGAGACCAATTTGAAAAGACTGAATACTGTATGATTCCAACTATAGGACATTCTTTTCTTTCTTTTTTGAGATTTTTCTTTTATTTTTAAGCAGTTTAGGTTCACTGCAAAATTGAGGAAAGTACAGAGATTTTCCATATACCCTCTTTCCTCAGACATGCAGAGTCTCCTTCATTATTAACAATTTCCATCAGTGTTGTATTTTTTCAAATGGATGAACCCTATTGACACATTACCATCAATCAAAGTCTATAGTTTACTTTGCAGTTCACTTTTGGCATTACACATTGCAGGAATTTGGACAAATTTGTAATGAATGACATGTATTCAAAATTATACTATCATACAGAGTATTTTCATTGGTCTATAAATCCTCTGTGCTCAGTTTATTTCTCCTTTCCCAGTAACTGCTGGTGATGACTGATTTTCAGTCTCCATAATTTTGCCTTTTCCAGAAGCTCATACAGTTGGATTTAAAAGAAAGTCTTTCAGTCTTTCAAGTATTCAGATATAAAATGTTACAGAGAAACAAAGATGAAGATGACAGCATATTTCTCATTAGAGATGATGCAAATAAGAAGAGAGTGGAGCAAGTTACTGAAAATTTAAAGGAAAAATCTGTCTACCTAGAATTCTATAATTACAGAATATGTTTCTGAAGTAATTGTTGTGCCCAAGATTGCAAATCTGAGAAACCACCAAGGAGCTGACACGGATGCAAGTACATGAGGGTTTATTAACAAGCTCGGCTTAGGTCCAAGTATACCCATCACAGCAGAGCAAGGACTTGGACCCCTAGGTTAAGAGGTGTAGCAGTCTTATAGGGGCCAGTGGCCAATGAGATTGTAACACACACAGAAAGTTGCACAGTCATGTCAGTCCACACACAGGTGGCCAATTGATTTACAATTTACCCTATAGTGACGGTTCGAACTAGCCTATCATTCTGGTCAGAATTGGCACGCAGGTTTGGCAGGCAAAAGGGGGTTTACATTCTTTGGCGGCTAGGGGTTCTGCATTCCTATATGAGCTGGTTTCTGGTGAGGGTGTGCTTAGTGGTTTGACTAGGGTGGGGGAGTGCCTTAAGCAATAAGCAGGTCATGTGGGGGTTATACGTGAGATGACGGGTGTAACACAAAAAGGAGTTAGTCCTGCTCTGCTTGTCCAGGGGTAGGGGAGTTTTGTTAAATTCCTTGGGTCCCACAGTAATGAAAAAAAAAAAATCCTAGATAAATTAAATAAAAGCTGAAAGAATTCATTGTTAGAAGATCCATAGTACAAGTAGTGTTGAGACATTTCTTCAGGGAGATGGGATAGGATACTAGTTTCTTATTATTTACATACCTTAAAAATCAATGGCTGTAAATTAAAAACTATAACATAGTGTGGGATTTATAACATTTGTAAAAGAAAACTATAGGAAATAATAGCACAGATCTTAGGATGGGAAAAGTGAAATTATATTGTGAGAGCCCCTGACTGTGCTTAAGGTGATATATCACTTGAAGGATGTTAAAAGATATATGCCATACATCCTAAAGCTATCACTAAAATAATAATCAAAGAATAATAGCAAATAAATTTCCATAGTAGATAAAATGCAATCATAAAAATACAAAATTGAAAGGAGGGCTTAAAAAGAGAGAAAATAAAAACACAAAATAAAAGAGACAAATAAAAACAAATAGCAGCATAACAGATTTACAATCAGCCATATCAATAATCACAAAAAATATAAATGGTTTAAATTTAAATGTAGAGCTTGAAAGATTGAATGAAAAAGCAAGACACAACTAATGCAATCCATAACAAATAAATCTTAAATATAAAGAATGATTTTTAAATTTTTGTATAAAATGTCTTGCTAAATCTAAGTAAAGTGAAGCTAGTGTTACCATATTGATATTGGAAAAAATGATTTCAAAGTAAAGAATATTAATAGAGATACAGATCATTTCCTAATGTTATAATCAATTTATCAAAGGACATAATAATCTTAAACTCTACCTACTAAATAAGAGATTTTCAAAAAGGATTAAACAAAGATAGATTTGTAAGCAGAAGTAGACAAAACCACGGTATAGTTGGAGATTTCAATTCTCCCAATAATCGACAAGACAAATGGACAGAAAATTAGTAATGGTATCAAAAATTTGTATGATACTACCAATCAACTTGAAGTAATTGAAATTTATAGAATAAATGTCTATTCCACAATTCGAGAATATCCTTTGTGTGTTCCAGAACACACAGCATATTTACCAAAGCAGATCACATTCTGGACCATAAAACACAGTCAATAAGTTTAAAGGATTCAAGTGATAGAAAGGATATTCTCTAGCCACATACAATTAAATTAGAAATATTTAAAAAGTAATAATATGCTTTTATATAACCCATGGATCAAATAACAAATCAAAAAAGAAATTAGAAATTATTTGGAGTGAATAAAAATGAAACACAATATGTCAAATCTTGTAAAATGTGACTAAAGCAGTACTTAGCAAATGTGAATACTCGCAAAGAATACACGGTATTAGCAAAGGACTCAAGATCAATAGCCACATCTTCCATTTTAAGAAACTAAGAGATAAGCTTATCAAATACCAAAATAAATATAAGGAAAGTATAAATACATATGAAACAAATAAAATGCAATAGGAAAATTTAATAAAACCAAAAGCTCATTGAAGGTCAATAAATTGTGATAAACCTTTAGCCATACAGGCCAAGAAGAGAGAAACAAAGCACAAATTACCAGTATAAGGAATAAGAAACATTATAGATTATACATTCATTAAAAGGATAATAAGGGAATGTTATGAACAACTTTAAGGCAATATATTCTACCACTTAGATGAAATGAAAAAAAATTTTAAAGGTTTTATTTATTTATTCATGAGAGACACAGAGAGAGAGAGAGAGGCAGAGACACAGGCAGAGGGAGAAGCAGGCTCCATGCAGGGAGCCTGATGCGGGACTCGATCCCAGGACCCAGGATCATGCGCTGGGCTGAAGGCAGCGCTAAACCGGTGGACGACCCAGGATGCCCTGCCCAAAAATTTTTATGAAAGACTCGAACTACGTAAACTTATGAAGAAAAAAATCTGTATCTTCAATAGCCCCATATCTATCATATGAAAGCAACTGAAATTTTAACTAAATTCTTAGTTCCCTTAATATAAGGGAAGCTACAGGTACAGATGTTGTCTGCTAGTTGCTACTGCCAAGAATTTAAGAAAGAAATCCTATGAAATCCATGCAAAGTTTTCCAGAGATGTGAAAAAGAGAGGAAGCTTTCCAAATTACTCTAAAACAGTATTACTTAACTATCTAAAGCCAACTAAATCACTGTAAGATAAGTAAATGCAGGTTAATACCCTTCATAGGATTAATGCAAAGATTCTAAACAATTTTTAACATAATGAATTCCACAATGTATATACTAAAAACAAAACACTAGAACAGACTATAGTTTTTCAAATAAATGGGATATTTTTTAATATTCAAAAGCCAATAAATGAAATTCACCACACTGAAAACTGAACAAGAAAAATTATATGATCTTCTCAAGATATAGGAAGTATTTTACAAAATGCAACCTATTATAATATATTTTAAATACAGAACAGATACAGATTTGAAGGCAACCTACAAGAATTACATTTTAAATATGAAGACAGGTAACTTAAATCCAACATTCATTCCTGATAAAAGATCTCAGCACAGTAGAGTCTGAAAGGACTCCAATATAAGATAAAGGACATCTCTGAGTTAAGATCATACAAAATGATGAATGACAAAATGCTTTTTTCCCAAGATCACATTACAAGAAAGATGTGATCTCTTACCACTTCTATTCATCATTATACTGGTATTCTGGCCAATGTGGTAAGGCAAGGAAAGGAAAACTACAGGCACAGAATTTGAAAGAAAGACATTAAACCATATTTATGTGTCTATTTCAATGTTCAGAAACTTAATTTCCTGATTTACAAAATTATTTTGCAGTATCTTACATGAATTTTGTTTGATCCAACAGAATTCTGCTTTTTTGTCTATAAATCTTATGTGGCATAAATAATGACAAATATGGGGAACCTAAGTAGCTAAATCAATTAAGTGTCTTCCTCAACTTGGGTGATGATCCCAGAGTCCTGGGATCAAGCCCCACATCGGGCTCCCTGCTCAGAGAAGAGTCTGCTTCTCCCTCTGCCTCTGCCCTTCGCCCTGCTTGTGTTCTCTATTTCTGTCAAATCAATCAATCATTTTTTTTAAAAAAATGACAAATGAATGCATCATAAATAACATGACTTTCAAGATGTGAAAAGTTCAGAAAATGTTCAACACACTTAAATATGTGTGATTTACTGTATCAGTGTAGAAGACACAGACACTATTCTTTGGTAATAAAAACTGAAAACATTTTTAAGGTTATTAACTTTTCATGAGACACAGAGAAAGAGGCAGAGGCATAGGCAGAGGGAGAAGCAAGCTCCATGCAGGGAGACTGATATGGGACTTGATACTGGGACTGCGGGATCATGACCTGAGCCAAAAGCAGATGCTCAAACACTGAGCCATTCAGGTGCCCCCAAAACTGAAATTTTTAGTTAGCAAATACCTTCAAATTACTTGTAGAACTTCTCTTAAAATTTCAATAGCCTAACACTTATTTTCTGGAATATCTGAGTAGGTATAGGTAAATTTGTACCATGACATTCTTAAGTCTGACATTAGTATTTCTATTGTTAAAATAAAATGGAAATATTTGTTTTGTTTTGGTAACTGCAATATTTATATTCAAGCATCCTTTATCTGTAGAGAAGACTATTCAGTAAATATACTAGGATGATTTGGAGAAAACACTAGGCAATCTGAAGAACTAATGGAATGTTGTTGGGAAAATGACAGCTAAAGAAACAAATTGGAGCTGTCAGCATGGTGGTGATAATGCAACTGCAAACTAAAATGGGAAAGGTCAGATAGAATAACAAATAAGGGCAGAGGATAAGTCTTACTCAGATTTAGATACAATAAAGTGTCACTTAGCACAGCTGGAAACATGCTTTGATGGAAGATTGCAAATATTACAAGGAGAGGAATACGAGATGAAAATTCACCTGGTCATGGGTGGGAAAAAAATAAAGTATTTTTTTTAAACTAAAAATTTGCTCTGGGTCATCTGTAGATGATTTTTATAGTGGAAGTAAAATAAAATACAGATTTAAGTGGCCGACCACTTTAAAAGAATGAGCGGTATAACAGATGATAAAACCATGAGCAAAATTACTCAGCAATACTGGAGGATCCATATTTTCTTTGTTGTTGTTCTTCCTTAGGTGAGGGTCCATATGAAGATAAAAGACATAAAGTAAAAGGCCAGAAAGAATCAATATTCACATTTAATGGTAAATCTAATATTTAAAACTTTAAGGGTATGTTTCAAAAAGATCGTTATTTCAATTGGTAGGGTGATAGCTTCTTAAGTAAGTTGATGCTCTCCTCCATATTCACTGTTAAATTCATATTCAGTTGTCTGTGGTTAGATAAAGAAAAAAACATTGTAAAGACATGAATGAAAAGCTCATTTTACTTTGTCATAATGGAATACAGGGATTCTTTTTTAAATTAAAAAATATGTAATATATTCATTCAAGTTTTTAAGATATTGGCTTGGTTGTGCGTGTGTGTGTGTGTGTTTTGTCACCTAAAATATTATAATCACACTCAAGAAAAGATCCTGGGAAAGTCTTTGATAATTAATTTTAGTGATAAAAGAAGACACTGCTTTTAGAAAAAAATAAAGTGCCACTAGAGAAAATATACGTGTATAGAAAAATATATTTTAAAAGACATTGTAATGCATGAGACAACTATGAAAGTAAAGATGAAAGCTGTAAATAAAAATATAATTTCTTTGAATGATGATATTTTTCCTATGGATTCTTCAATAATCAAAGCTTGCTAGGATGCCTGGGTGGTTCAGAGGTTGAGCTTCTGCCTTTGGCTCAGGGCATGATCTTGGGGTCCAAGATCAAGTCCCACATTGGGCTCCCTGCATGGAGCCTGCTTCTCCCTCTGCCTGTGTGTTTCTCTCTCTGTGTCTCTCATGAATAAATAAATAAAATCGTTTTAAAAAAAATGCTTGCTTAGGACTTGTTTCAATGCGTAGAACCATCGCATTCTTATCAAGGAATACCCAGTAAAGTTTAGAATGATGACTTACTGTCTCTCAATAAATGGATTTATTGGGCTATTCTGTTTCACTTGATCTGTTGAAACGCTAGAACTGTAGGCATCCCTAGGCTTGAGGGTGGGTTTAAATACTGCTCTAGGCCAGAGACCTGACTTCTTGTCAATGACCTTGTCGCATGGTTGCTTGGGATGCTTCAGAACAATAATGAATGGGTTCCAAGAAGAAACCTTCAAAAAAGGAGCATTCCAAGAGAGGTAAAATAAAGTCAGCCAGGCCAAGTAAGGGAATACATATGGCAGAGAACTTCCCAAGAGCCTGGTCATCAAAGGATACAGAGAATTTCCTATATTCGCAATGACAGCATACATCGACCTAAAACAATAATTTGACAAAATCCAACTTTCATCCTTTAAAAATAGACTTAATTTTGATAAATATGAAATTCCTACAACCTGGATTGATGAATAAAAAAAGTGATCAATCTAAGGAATACCTCTGTTTATAAAGGGAAGGAGGACTGGCACAATGATGAAATGAAACTCATTTCTACATGGTTTTACAGAAATCTATGCAAAACATTCTGACTGACAGGTCTCTGGAGGTTTGTATGTGATCTTCCAAGGCAAATATTTTAAACTGTAACACTTCATTATTTTTTTAAAAGATTTTATCTATTTATTCATGAGAGACACAGAGAGAGAGAGAGAGAGGCCAAGGCACAGGCAGAGGGAGAAGCAGGCTCCATGCAGGGAGCCCGACATGGGACTCAATCCCGGGTCTCCAGGATCACACCCTGGGCTGAAGGTGGCACTAAACTGCTGAGCCACCCCGGCTGCCCTGTAACACTTGATTAGATGTGAAATTTTGATGTATATGTTTAAAACTTTTATTTGAGAATATATGTATGTAGATATGATTTGTAGTGATATGTTAAATTCAATCTATTAATATTGAAAACTTACAACTCTATAGACAGTCAAAAATCAAGACAATATACAACATCATGCCAATTAAGCAGTATATAAAACACATCAAAAAACAAGTGGAAAGGGAAGGATCATTTAATGGGATATTAGCCAGCATTCATGGTTGAACACATTAGAAATCTGACTCATTTAAACATTAAAAGAAATGTATAGCAATGCAGAAATGCAGAAAAAACTATAGAAGTTGGCATGGAAAATAATGCAGGAAAAAGAAGGGAGTAATAATTGGGATCCAGTGAAGGCACAGCACCTCTGCCCACAGACACTGCAGTGCTGCCGCCCTAGGTGTTGACTCTGGCACCTCCGTCATGTTTGCTGCCACAGCCTCCCTGAGGCCATGGTATTGTTTCACTGCTCATTGCACTGTGTTCTGTGTCTCTGGTTGTTACAGGCTTGATTCAAAGTCTGGTTTGCTCACCCCTACCTATGAAGTGTGGTGGCCCCTTCTTCTTAACCAAGACTTTATAAGGGAGAAACGGGGCTTTATGGCTTATTTTCCTGTCTCTGATACCTCCTCTTTCACTGGACCCAAAAAACAATTAAGCAAATGTATTGTGAATATTTCTCTTTTTCTGGAAATGTATATCATCAGTCTAAAATTCATTAAAAATTCTCCATAAAATCAATTACAATGAATAGCTTGGTTTCATAAGCTATTTCTTCATTTCTTTTTTTAAAGATTCTATTTATTCATGAGAGACACAAAGAGAGAGAGAGACAGAGACAGAGACAGAGACACAGGCAGAGGGAGGAACAGGCTCCATTCAGGGAGCCAGACCTGGGACGTGATCCCCAGACCCTAGGACCACGCCCTGAGCTGAAGCAGATGCTCAACTGCTGAGCCACCCAGGCATCTCTACAAAGGTATTTCTATTTTAGTGTGTAAGGTCAAGAAAAATTGGTCAATTGGACAATCAGATTAGCTGGACATTCCTTTGTGTCTTATAATAACATTGAGGTTCTGTCTCATAACTAACTACATAGCAAAAAGTGAAATGCAATTCAGAAATACCGAGAAAGTTGAGAAAACAGAAATGCAGCCTTTATTTTCCATAGACTGGAAAATTTGATTTAAAAAACACATGGACACTAAAAACAAACAATAGCAAACACATGGGAATGCCCTTAAAATTTTAGTCTTTAAGATTATTTTTAATATATCTAAATATGAGCAACTACAAAAAATTTCTCTCAACTGGAAAATTTTTTTTCCAATTAATGTGTCTCTAAAATAATGTTTTATGGTATTTTTTTCTCATGCATGTTTAGATGAAATGGTACAACAGAATAAATATTACTGTTTTAGGTTACTTTTGAAGGCATTCAGGGCATGCACTTCAAAAAAGACCACTCTGGCATGAGGGTTATTTTGAACTGAAGACAATTATGAGCTCCAGTATAATCCATGTCTGCCTGAAAGCAGAAAATAAACATTCCCCTTGTGGATATTTAACCCTTTCCTCCAATTTCAGTACTAAGAAGGTTTGACCATCTCATCCCCAGAAATTAGATGGCATCCAGAAAGTCCACACAAACAAACCTTACTAATTCTAGCTATTATTCTCATATATTTGCTACCCTAGCTGCTCAAAATCCTTTCCTTCATCCTGTCATTTCCCTATAAAATTATTGTTCTTTCTGAAGATGTTATATAAGCCCCAAGTTCTAACTACCCTTTTGAGTATGAGTTTTTTCCACATATGAGCACGTTGTATGTGTTAATAAACTTGTATTTGATTTTCTCTTGATAATCTGTCTTTTGTCAGTTTATTCATAAGGTCTAGTCAGGGATCGTAGGAAGGTAAAGGGAATGAGTTTATCCTTCCCTACAGTTTAAAGGTAGATCAGTTATAAAATCACTGAAAGGATGCATTGTAAAATGCTTTAAAATAAATAGCATCAAAATGTATGACCTTACTTTAATTATGTGGAAACATCAGACAACCAAAAACAGAGGGAAGTTACTGGCCAGTGCTATTTAGAAGTGTCAAGGTCATAAAAGAAAAAAGGACTAGGAAATGTTCCAGTATAAAGGAAACTAAGAAGATACGACAATTAAGAGCCTTTAGACACAGTAAAAAGACATTAGGGAGACAAATGACAAAATCTGCATATATCTGTGAATTATTTAATAGTTTAATATCAATGCTATCTTTCTGGTTTTTATCACTGTACTCTTGTTAAATCACATGTTAACATTTGGGGGAGCTGGATAAAAGACATGGGAATTCTTTGTACTAATTTTGCAGCTTTTCAATAGGTCTGAAACTATTTCAAAATTAAAAGTTAAATAAATCAAAGAATAAATGAACACAGTATACATATGTATGATAATTTGTAGCTGTGTACCTCTATAAACAGTTACTTTTTCTTATAATTATGTTAAATAAATGAGTAAATCGGACTGTGCTTGACAAAAGCATTCTGCATATTGATGTAAACTTTATCCTGGTGTCTCTAATTTTCAAAGAACTCCAAATCAGTAGTAGATACAATTAATGCTTTTTCTACAAACAGACAATTTCACTTATATTTGATGTGAAATACAGGTAAATATATTTTCAATAATTTCAATAATTTTTCATTCGTACATTTACTTTCAGAAAATTTTTTAATGGCAATCATTATAAAAAGGAATAAAAAACTAACCATGAGCTTTTATAAAAGAAGGCAAAAAATAAAAATATTTCACTTTTAGGTTTTCATTTCCCATTAGATAAATTCCAAACCCCAAGTGAACAGAAGCCTGAAGAGAACGGAGACCAAAGGATAAGCATTTGTGATCTGACAGGAGAGTTTAAGAAGCCTGGACCAATGCGACGGACTATTCTGAGGATACAAACAATGGAACAAATGAGGGTACTATTTAGGATGTAAAATTTCTGAAAACTGTATTTTCCCTAGTATGGAAAAAAAAGATTAAGTTTGTTTTCTATTCCTCAGTATGTATAAGGACAGTTTGTTGTATCCCATTCTGACATCAATACTTGAATTCTGTGCCTTTTTTTTTCTAGTTTCAATATTATTAAAAATCTCAGGCATGAAAAATCTATATCTAGTTCACAACATAGTTAATTAAAATTCCATCTTCACGTGAGTATAATTTGTCCTCTTAAAGGTTCTCCTCTGTGTCCTTTACCGTGGGTCAGAGGAAACTGAAGAAGACCACTTACTGTGTAAGTAAAGGGTCAGTGCACATTTGGGCTGTGGTCCTCCTCTGTTGATTAACCTCACTGACTTACCTTGCTGTTCCTTTGTCTTGGGGAGGGCCCCCAATTGCTTGTTAAAAACCTACAGATAATCTGGTGTAGATCCTGTTTGACAGAAATCCCTCTATGATGAGGATACCCCTGGGAGATTCAGCTGCACTTTCTCTCTGACGCTATCTGAAGTGTCATGCTGTCATTCCTTTGATTGCCTCATTTCTTTGTCCCGTGCTGTGGCAGTCTGGCAAACTGGCAGACCCACTGCCATGTCACTTCTGTGACTTCAGGACCAAGAAATGTTAGTATCTTGTATCACATAATTTGAGGACATCAAAGAATTTGGGGTCAAGTAAAAACTGCAACATGCCCTCTTCATCCAGCCACACCCTCTGCCTTTCTCTCCTCTTATTTTCTTCCCTCTTCCCCTCCATACATAGGGGAACAGAAGATGTGTTTGTAAAGACTCCCTTTCACTGAATTCCACTTAGAAAGGGTAAGTTAGCTCATCTTCCTTGTTGCTTGGGTATAAAATCATCTACTGGGAAATCCTTCTCATTTCCCATACAGCACTCTATCTTGGTTAAAGAATGAATCTTTTTTTTAAATTCTTTTTTAATGTGCAGTGAATTCCTATTTTGCATTTTATTCTGTGTAGAAAAAGAACTATAATAAAGTGGCATGGGTCAATTAATATTTAGTGAAAGTAATTTTTACTTTGAATAGTATTCTAGTGTTGAGGTAAAATGACAGCACTGGTTCCCCTGTGTATTTTTGAGAAGAATAGTAAATTTATCAGAATACGACTTCCTCTTTCAGCAACTTTCCGTCATTCCTTCCATTGGTATTCTGATTGGATTCCCTTATCCTCTCTTCTCACACAATGATATGAAATGATCAAGGGAAATCCTATTCTTTGAGGTTCAACATCCTACTCCAGCTTGCAACAATTGAGATTTAAATGTGACAATCTGCTAGTATCATGGAGATGGAGCAGGATTGCTAATAGTTAACCACCCATTAGTAGGTTTATCTGGCAGGTGTTTGTTTTCACAGTAGCTGAGTTTTATTTAGTCTTGACTCATTGAGCCTGAAATGCTTAGAGACACTTCAGGGAACTTAGCTCCCTGCTGTTCAAATGACAGAGCTCCGTAAATGAGTTCCTTAGGTAGATGCTAGCATATGCTGTTTTAGATTGCATGATTACATTTTAAAGTCTTACCTCTCCCCCACCCCCCAAAAATTACAAGAATAGGCTTTAAAATGAAAATGAATAACAGTAGTTGATAAGAGGACCTAATAATTTGTGAGCTTTATATTTAGGATATTTAGGAACCTTAACTATTCCAGATTTTAATATTTAGTGTCTTACTCTTTTTCTAATATCCCCACATTTGGATACTCTAGGACATATCAATTTATTCAGAATTAACAGACACAATTAGATATCATGAAATAATTAATATTTAATGTTTGATGGTAACGAATATGACCTCTCTGAGAATGCCTGAATCAATATTCATGTTTTAGTGCTGCTTAATTTTTTTTTAAAAAAAGGCTAACTACATAATTAAAATTAACAGAAATATGAGCCTTTATGACATGCAATAGCATAGAATTGGAAATTATATTAAGAAATCCAATTGGAAACATTTCCTTAGTAAAAATCAGAAAAGTAAAATATTTCTTTAAATCATTTTGCCTCATTGAGAGGGGAGGCTGAAGAATGTCTTTACTTGAATAAATAAGTAAAATTGTATGAATCACTTTATATATTTAATTTTTTTTTTCAATCATCATTGTTGTGGGATGACTGACATTCAATCAGCTGCATACGTTTAAAGTGTACCAGTTGATGTATGGCATCTGTACACCCCCATGAAACTAACGTATTGAACATGGACATCTCACCCATGTTGCCTCATGTCCTGTGTAACCATTCTCCCCTCACATTATCTCCATCCCTCCCATCTCATTCACTGGAAACCATCCCATTTTCTATCCCTGTACAACAGTTTACATTTTCTGGAGTTTTATGTAAGTGGAAGTAAACATTGTGTACTTTTTGGTCTGGCTACCATCATTTAAATATACTTACATTTCACATACTGAATAGTAATGTGTGACTCCCTCTTCTCCAACAATTATTGTAGTTATTCTTTAAAATTTGAGTCATTCAAGTTTGTTGCAGTATCTCGTTATGATTTTAACTTGCATTTCCCTAATACCTAGTGTTGTTGATCCTCTTTTCAAGTGCTTATTTATCATCTTAATATCTTCTTTAGTGAAATACTTCAAATCATTTGCCAATTTTTAAGTTGGATTATTATTATTTTTTTCTTATTGAGTTTTGGGAGTTTTTTATATACTCTGGATATAAGTTTTGCTAGATATATGATTGTACTTTGTTTTTTTTTTTTGTTTTGTTTTACAGTCTGTGGCTTATGTTTCATTCCCTTAACAGCATCTGTGCAAGAAAAGAAGGTGTGAATTTTGATGAAGTCAAATATTTTAATTTCTTATTTGTCTAATTCAATTTGTGGTCACAAAGGTCACTCCTATATCTCCTCAATAGTTTTAGAAGTCTAAAGTTTAGATTTGCATTAAGTTCCATGATCCATTTTGAATTAAATTTTTTTTATATGTTTGGAGGCATAGAACAAAGTTTATTTTATTTCATACTTTGCATAAGAATATCCAATAGAACAATCTCTGTCTTTTAATAGGACTATTTAGGCAATTTATATTTAATGTAATTATTTATAAGATTAGGTACAAATCTATCATCTTAACTGTTTTCTATTTATCCTAAAGATAAGTAAAGACAGTTTTGTTTTCTTTTTTCCTTTTACTTCTTTCCTTTCTTCTTTTTACTTCTTTCTTAATATTTCTCTTTTGCTTGAGGTTTGGCCTTCCTGAGTCTCTATATTTCCAGTTTTTATCATATCAATAGTATTTCCAGCTATATTATTTTAAAAATGTGCTCCTTCTCCTACAATGATTGGACATTGTAGGATGTTAAGAAATCAAATCATTTAATCAAGAGTTTCATGGGCCTGGCTGAAGTGTAACATGGAATAATTAAATAATATACCTCTTGATTAACTGGAATAAGGAGATATGTGTTGAATGTAGTCATAAATGGTATAGTGAAATAAAAGAAATACACTAGCTCTGGTTATACTAAATTTCAAACTCTCTATTCATAATGAAGGTCATCTAAATAAATAGTAATATATAAGTATGAATATTTATTTACTTATTTATTTAAAAATACACACACACACTAAAACCACAATTGACTCAAGGCACTCAAAAAGAATCTTATGGCTTCATGAGAAATAGTCTGTAAAAGGTAAATATGAAGGGCAGTTGGGCAGGAGAATGAAAATTGGTGAAAAACTTTACGGTATACCTCACTGTTGTCTTCTTCCCATATACCTGTTCAATTCATTAGAAAATTCTTTTGATTCTGTCTTAAATATAAGCAGATTCCAGCCACTTGGATCTGTAGTTTTGTAAATTATCTCCCTACTTCTGCCCTTACCTCAGTCAGTCTCTGGATTAGCACAGTAGCTAGACTTATTTTAAATTCCAGCTAGGGGCACCTGGGTGGCTCAGTGGTTGAGTGTTCACCTTTGGCTCAGATGATGATCCTGGGATAAAGTTCCACATCAGGCTCCCTGCAGAAATCCTGCTTCTCCCTCTGCCTATGTCTCTGTCTCTCTGTGTCCTTCATGAATAAAGAAAATCTTTAAAATTAAACCAATAAAAAAATAAGATTCCAGTTAGATCACTTTCCTCTAATCAAAACACAATTCGTTTAGTGAGAAATGTAATATTTTTATAATGGCCTATAAGGAAGGCCTTAAATTAAGCAAGTTGTAGGTCTAATCCTCCATGACCTCTTTTACATGATATTTCGCAGCTCACTTTCTCTGTTCTTAGTATACTTGCTACCTTAATATCACTTATAAATATCCTTGCCCACATGCACCCTTTTAAAGAGGTTTATGCTGCCATTCTATTTAAAATTTGCTTAAAGGGATCCCTGGGTGGCTCAGCGGTTTAGCGCCTGCCTTCAGCCCAGGGCGTGATCCTGGAGTCCCAGGATCCAGTCCCACATCAGGCTCCCTACAGGGAGCCTGCTTCTCCCTCTGCCTGTGTCTCTGACTCTCTCTCTCTCTCTCTCTCTCTCTGTCTCTCATGAATAAATAAATAAAGTCTTAAAAAAGTGAAAAATACAGTAATATAGAACCTTTATAAGAGAAAATAAAAATAATATAATGTACAGAAAGGCTATAATTGAATTTTAATAAGTTTTGATATATATGATGAATCAAATATTCAACATAGAATGAATTATAGATGTAAAAAATAATAACTTGTATAAGAATAAAACTAAAACCTGAAAATAAAAGCTAAAGAGAGACTAAGAATATTTTTGAGATTGAGTATTAATAGCTTAAAAATATATAAAAATAAAACTTTAATAATCTTATTAAAATAAGGATTTAAAGCAATAACGGTAAAATAAATAAAACAAAATAAAAATTATTGGAGTTTAATAGCCCAGATTTTGGAACCAGAGACATTGTGTTAAACTCTAAGATTTTAAGTCCCCAAGCAGTAAACTTAAGTTTCTAAGACTTGGGTTCTCACATGTAAAAAAAACAATAATAATAATTTCTAATTTAGAGATTGTTAGGATTAAGTAAATAATGTATCTTACAGATATAGCACAGGATTTGGCATGTAGCAAGTTTTCAATTAATGGCATCTACTATTAGAGTGAAGGATGGACTGTAGATGCCAATATTTAAATTCTGACACAATGACATCCTTGAAAATATATTAATATGTTAAACCAGTGTATGTAAGTTTATGCAGTGAATATATCTATCTATATCTATCTACCTTAAAATTTAAAAATAAATGTTAAATATTAGCAATCACAGACCTGGACTACTAAAAGCTTGAAAATATAAAAATAAAGAACAGTAAAATGGAACCTGTGTCTTATTCCTTTTGCCAAATGGATTCACATCACCAACTGCCAAGAGATAATCTGATGTGAACATTCAACATTTGCACTTCTCTCTCCTGTTAATAAAGAACATTCTTCATGCCTCCAGCCAGCTCCTTCCAAGTGACACAGATGCCCTCATTCTAGGTTCCCCATTGTGTCCTATTGCTTAAGCAGTCCTTTATTTCTTGCTTTTAAAATATCTGGATGTGGTTGGTCATTACAGATCATTTCCTGGGAGGACTATCATTGCATCCAGCAATCCTCTACTAGTCCTTAGCACTCTCAGAAACTTAAAATTGCCTAGGGAGCTTTAATCAATCATCCAGACAAGCAAAACAAACAAGCCACAGATTGCCAAACTGTACCAGAGGTCAATTACATCAGAATCCCTCTGAATGAAGTTCAGGCAATGTTATACCTTAAAACTTCTCAGCTGCTTTTCAACCTCCATTGAGAATCTTCACTTTGTATTATGTAGGAGCAATCTTCATAGTCTTTTTAACATTTGACTTTAGATGAGGTTAAACTATTTCTGTTTTCATTTATTTTTCCTCTCAGAGCTTCTTTTCCCAAATTTGTACACAGTGTGTGTGTGTGTGTGTGTGTGTGTGTGTGTATTTTTTTTACTGTTTTTTACTGTTACACAGTTTCTATTTTTTAAAGTATGGCAGAAAATATTGCACATCTCAATTCAACTCTCAAAAACCCCAGCAGAGCAAATCTAATCTACTACCCATGGTGTTTCTTTCTTCCTCAAAAAGGCAGAATGAGGCATCACAAAATAGCACCAAAATATTATGCCTTTGTTGATCTTTTCATTCCTCTGCCTACATTCCTGTGACCTTTGTTCCCTGAATTCAAGTCATAATTTTATTCAAGCACTCACTATATAAATTTAACATATGAAAAGAAATGTATTTCTGTAGTCCAGGTGGACTTTGGCAAAGTATTTGGGGATGGAGGAAGAATTGTTTCTTTGTGGACATTTATGTCAGTCGCAGAAAATATGGCAAAACAGCTGTTTGCCGAACCACTCAATTCCTATCAAGACTTTTTTTTTAAGATTTTTATTTATTTATTAATGAGAGACACACAGAGAGGCAGAGACATAGGCAGAGAGAGAAGCAGGCTCCTCACAGGGAGCCCGATGCGGGACTCAATCCCAGAACTCTGGGATCATGCCCTGAGCTGAAGGCAGGCAGATGCTCAACCGCTGAGCCACCCAGGCATTCCTCAAGACTTAAATATATATATGGATCTCCAATTAAATATGGTGGCTACTGATCTAACTACAGCTCTAGACCAGGCACAATAATTGAACTGCATGATTTCAACATTTCAAAAAAATGAAACCTCTTTGATTGCATAGTTTCTCAACAGAAAATGTACAGAGCTGATCAATTTTGAATAATGGTACAACAGTCTCAATTCACCTGTTCTACGATTACCTTCTTGGCATCCTAATTTCATCTCATAGTTCTTCCCAAGGCCATTGTAAAGTTTACTTGTAGCTTTATAGAACAGATTGCAAGCCCCAGCCTTTGTGTAGTGGTTTCTAGTCTTGACTTCATATTAAATCATGTAGGGAACTTTAAAAAGAAAATTTGGACATCATCATAGATTAAATGAGAAAATGGGAAACACTGGGGCTAGGGCATCAGCATTTAGTCCTCATTTTCTTGCTTTTTGTCTTTTTCTTTTTTTCTCTTATTTTAAAGCTACTTCTATCATTCAAATGTATCTCTAGGACAAAGTCATTTAAAATAGTTAAATTACAATGAACAAGTTATGTTCCAAATATATATACATTCCAAGATAGGTATATATATATTTTCATATGAACAACTCACACAAGTGCTTGCCCAAGTCATTGGGAAGATTTGGATGCTTAAAGAGACCATCCCAATATTTTCTTAGTGGGTGGTAGGGGATCATAAATAAATTTCCATAATTACAGTCCAGATAGCCAGGATACATAAAGCTGAAATCATCTTTTTCTGATGATTGCTAGAAAAAGCACTAGCAATTATGAAGAAAACATCAGTAATACTGAGCATCTCTCAACAGCACTGCTAGAAAAGCCAACTTGATTTCAATTCTCATAACTATTGCAAAGGTTGACCAGGAAGTATGGGGTTGTAAGACGTATGCCATAGATTTCTTCGAAAGATTAAGATAAACTGGTACTTGTTAAAGTGGGTTTCAGTAATAATACTATAAGATACTTCAAATTTACAGTTAAAAAAGAAGAAAAAAATGAAGATGAAGACTTAGTAACCCATCTCATGTACTCTATACTCTTGTCTATTTCTAAGAATGAGTCTTTAGAAAAATTATTTCAAAGTAAAGAAAGTTCTTTTAGGAACAAAATATTTAGATTTGATATTTTCTGAGTACATGTGCAATTTATTTAAACTTAAATGTTATATATATGTGTTATATATATATGTATATATATATATTTACAACTTTGTTCCACAAATACAGCATACATTTGCACATTTAAATATTTTAGCTGTATTATATGTCAGGATTGTAGGACAGTAGTATGGGTAGCTTATAAAACTTTTTTTAAGCAAGGGACTACTTGATCTATCTACTTGATAGATCACAGGTTGATCTATCTGATAATAATAGCTTAACAAAAGAAATTTGATCTATGGATCTATCTATATTGGCTATTATTTTGTCACAGATCAAAATGCAATTCTATAATAAACTTAATAGTCACATTCAACTTGTTCATAGGCTGGAACTGGAAGAAGCTACATTTTTTTTTCCTCAGCAGATAAACATTGAAATTTTGTTTCATTCAATAAGAATATCCATTGTCGGGATGCCTGGGTGGCTCAGTGGTTGAGCGTCTGACTTCAGCTCAGGTTGTGATCCTGAGGTCCAGGGATCCAGTCCCTTATCGGACTTCCTGCATGAAGCCTGCTTCTCCCTCTGCCTGTGTCTCTGCCTCTCTCGTGAATAAGTAAATATAATCTTGAAAGAAAAAAGAATGTCCATTGTCCTCACTTAAAAGTTCTTACTTAAATATAATGCACGTAAAGAAAAATGACATAAATCATAACTGTATATAGCTAAATATATGTTGTTTTGAAAACTAAATATGCCCATGTGTCCAGCATCCTCATCAACGACATGATCTTACTTGCAACCCAGAAGCCTTGCTCATGTCCTCTTTAATACTCCTTACCTCTCATCATCCTTTAGAATAACCTAATTATACTAACTTTTAAAAGAATGAATGAGTTTTGTCTGCTTTTTGTGTGTTAAAAATGGAATTGTTAAAACTGTATTATATGTTGTGTGTTTTCTTTTGCTCAACATTAAGTTTGTAAGTCACTGTATTTACTGCCTATAATTGTAAATTATTGCTGTATAGAATTCAATTCAGTAAATTACCATGTTTTCCATATTTTACTATATTTATCTATTTTACTGTGGTTCATGTTGCATCATTTTTTAAAAATAACTTGAATCAAGTCAGCATTGAGGATACTCAGTATTATAATAAATTAGTATGATAGAATGATAAGTTGTGAGCCTAGGGCCAAGTATACCACCTTGAATCATCAAGTTAGAAGTTTTGGGTGCTCAATATAACTTGAAGACATGAGCCAAGTTCAGAGTTTTGTAAGGTAGGTAAAGGTTGGGGTCTACATATTGGAAAGGTAGAGAAACCATATGTTAGTGTAAGTAGACTGGAAATCTTTGTTGCCATTGTGCCATTTGTCAAGCTAAGACAGAGGTAGGAGAGAGGGTGGTGAGGAAATTCAAAATATTATTAACTAGAATTGGAATCCAGATGAGAGATCAAAAAAGGTTTCAGTGGAAAGAGAAATATCAAGTCAGATCTGGGTGTTAAAATCAAGCAGTAGGGAACAAGCATGGGATAGAGTTCCCAGTTTGGTAAGAAATGGTTACGTTAGAGTTGAACTACAGGTATAGCACTTGATTCTAGAATACAGTCTTCCTGTTTGCTATTTTGACTTTAAAACGCTTTCCTGGAGTGAGGAGACAAGATAAAGGGATTTTCGACAGTCATTTTAGTTGGCCCATCAAATCTGAACAAGACAGGTGATTTTCCCAGAAAGCTAAAATCTTGTAGAATTTTATTTTAACTTGCCTGTGCTTAGTTTCTTCTGAGACACTGTATTTTCCTTGAGAATGAGGAAATGATGATTTAAGCTAGTCTACCTCCCATGATACCCACTAAACCCAAGTGAAAGTAATGTATACTTTCTCTCCTACTTCTGTATCCTGTGTCCACTTCTTCTCCAGAATATTGGGTAGAAAATGTTGAAAAAGAACAAATAACACTTATTTAACTGATGTCCCTTGGCTATCATGCCTAGCTACTTGTTAATTTCTGATTTTAACATTTCTGGATGCTTCAAATACATACTTTAAAATGACACATAAGTATAAATAAAAATATAAACATAACCGAAAAATACATATAAGTAACAGCATATAAATATAACATTTAAAATGTGCATTTCACTCCTCTGGCACTACAGTGTCATTACTTTTCTAGTATATCTCTTATACAAAGAAACGCCTACATACTTTACAATCTAAGTCATTAGCCTAGACAGCCATATTTACCAGAAGTCTGGATTATATATTTGAATACAGTTTTTTTTTTAAAGATTTTATTTATTTATTCATGAGAGACACAGAAAGAGAGGCAGAGACATAGGCAGAGGGAGAAGCAGGCTCCATGCAGGGGCCCGGTATAGAACTCGATCCCAGGACCCCAGGATCATGCCCTGGGCTGAAGGCAGACAGTTAACCACTGAGTCACCCAGGCATCCTTTGAATATAGTTTTTGTTTTGTTTACATTTTCTCCATCTATTCTCTTTATCAGTGACTAGTTTTCTTTAATTTCTGTAGTCTTTAAATCTTTTCTTCTACATTTATTGTAATTAATTTTGATTCTTGTGTCTGTAATCTCACTTTAAAAATCTCATTTTATTATATTATTAGCTTATTCTCTGCTCTTATTTTTAAATCATTGTGTTTATTAAATTCTTTAAAGTGTGAAATGATCATGGATTTGTTTTCCTTTTAGAATTGTGTTTTATTCTTTATCAGATTGTTAATCTCCTTTTCTACTCTCTTCTTTTTTCATTGTAGTATATATTTGCCTATTTGACATTCCGTGCCAGTGTTAACAGCATTCTTGTTTTTGGCATTTTGCTTATACTTGACTTGAAGGTTTGTGTCCAAGCACTCAATTCGCTTTGATCAAGATTGAGCACCTTCTTGTCTCCCTTCCCATCCCATCTGAGGGCTCTTACTGTTCTCCACTGGGCAACAGCTTGAGGTCTGTGCTTTGAGCCCCATTTCTTTTATAGCAGTTAGGGCTGAGTCAGGAGGAAGAAGAAACTTCTAGTGGTATTGCATTCAATCTTTGTCATAGAATCTAGGCTCTGTAGTTTCTTTAGAGCTTTTGTTTATCATTCATATCAGGGTATTTTTCCCAAAGTGGGTTATATGCTCTATTCTGGTGTCCAGGCTGAGCTCAGCCTGTAGCTATTTACCCGATTTGTTTTGAGCACTAGCCCATTGTGAGCTAACATGCTTTTTCCTTGCTGGCCTAAATCCAATAATGCAAGTGATAAACCATTGGAATGTTATTCTCAAGAATTTTAGATAGAATTTTCTCCATGTTGGCTATTCATTCTCTCAGTCTACTTCTTTTCAGATTAAAGAAGTAATCTTTAATTTAAGTAAGTCTGGAAAAAAAAATAAGTCTGGAAGAATAATAAGGATTTTTTTCTACTCACCTGCTTTTCCCTTACAGCCTCTATGGAAAAGGGCTGCTAGTTTAGGAGCTGCTCAGTGTAAATTGTGCAGAGAAAATGTGCTACTCGACATATTCTTGCCACTTCACGCTGAAAGTTACTAATCAAAAGTCAGCACTTAAAGCCACTTAGACATCCATTTATGTATCCTTCATCAATTATGCTTTCCATTCTCCACAATTACTACTGCAAATATTCACTAGCATTTCAAACTTCCAACCCATAATTACCACTCCTGAGAAGATGGCCCTGCTTTTTATTTTACAGAAAACAATCAAAGCCATCAGAATACCTTTAACTTCTTTCTAAGTAGCTTATTTTTTTCTACAACAAGCTCTTCTTCTATATTCCTTGTGCCAATAGAAGAGCTGATTCTCCCTTTGTTTAGAGCCTCTTTCTTCATCAACACTCTGGAGCACCTGTCTCCTTATTTATTCAAGAAACCTGAAGGTAAAGTTCTTACATACACATAAACTCTTACGTGTACACATGCTTGTTATGTTATATCATATATACGTGTGTATATATATATATATATATACATATATATATTTCATCTTCATGTCATTCTCCAATTTTAGTCACTTTGTTGAATCATCATTAAAATACCTCAGTAATGCTCATCTTTAAATATCAGAATGGCTGAAATTAACAACAAAGGAAACAACAGATGTTGGTGAGGAGAAAGGACACGGAGAGGATGTTGGTGGGAATGCAAACTGGTGCAGCTACTCTGGATAATGGTATGGATGTTCCTCAAAAAATTAAAAATAGGGATGCCTGGGTGACTCAGGGGTTGAGCATCTGCCTTTGGCCCAGAGCGTGATCCTGGAGTCCCAGGTTTGAGTCCCACATCAGGCTCCCTGCAAGGAGCCTGCTTCTCCCTCTGCCTATGTCTCTGCCTCTCTCTCTCTCTGTGTTTGTGCTTCATGAATAAACAAAATCTTTAAAAAAATTAAAAATAGAACTACCATATGACCCAGCAACTGCACTAAAGGACACAAAAGGATACAAAAATACTAATCTGAAAAGATAACATGCATCCTGATGTTTCTAGCAGCATTATCAACAATAGCCAAGTAATGGAAAGAGTCCAAATGACCACTGATTGATAAATGGATAAAGAAGATGTGGTAATAACACACACACACACAGACACACACACTCGAATATTACTCAGCTATCAAAAAGAATGAAATCTTGCTGTTTGCAATGAAGTGGATGGAGCTTGAGAGTATTATGCTCGGTGAAATAGGTAGAGAAAAACAAATACCATATGACTTCACTCATATGTGAAATTTAAGAAACAAAACAGTTGAATACAGGGGAAAAGAGAGAGAGAGGCAAACCATAAAACAAAATCTGAACTATAGAAAACAAACTGAGGGTTGCGGGGACAAGAGGTGGGCTAAATGGGTGATGGGTTTAAGGAGGGCACTTGTGGTAAGTACAAGGTGATATATGTAAGTGATGAATCAGTAAATCCTACATGTGAAACTAATATTACACTGTATGTTAACTAACATTAATTTAAATAAAATAAAAATTTGGAAGAAAAAAATGGAGTATGGTGAGGAATTCTCTTCCCTCCACTTGTTCAGAGTCAAACTTGTAAAAATAGCTGTCTAGACTCTAGCTTTTATGTCCTCACTTCCTATGGCTCCCAGTCAGCAAATGGTTCCAATCTACCACTTCCCTGGAAAATCTGTCATAGGACAAACTAATTATTCCTCCTACCCTTTCATTCAATAATTCACTAAGTAATTTTAATGCAATATCACAAATATTTCTGAGATTCATTTGATTTTCACGACTCCCATGATCTTTGTCTAGGCCACAATTAGTTTTCATGCAGAAAATTACCAGAGCTGAACTCTTTTATCATTAGGCTGGTTCACTTTCAAAATGTTACCCAAAAAACAATTGAAATGGACTTCAAATAATGCAAATCTAACAGGTCTCCCCTCTTTTAAGGATTCATTCATTCCCTATTTCCCTTAAAATGAAGTTATCAACCCTTAAACAAAGCCCTACAAGATTTGTCTTGCTGACTTCTCTAGCCTGGACTCTCGTCCTTTCCCTTTTGCACACTATGTGCTAGCTACAATAAATATTTTCAGTGCTTTTTAAATACAGTGTATGTTATTTCCATTAAGGCTCACTCCTCCCTTTCCTCTTCAAATATGAAGGTGCCTGTGATAGCCTCCACTCCTCCTCAATAAATGTGAATTAATACCCTAACCTAAAAGCATTCTTCCTTGATCATTAATTTTGCTCTGTGTTCAAAAATTCCTATATTTCTCCCTCATATCGTTAGTTACATTTTCTTGCCATTATTTTTCTAATGTCCTTTTTTTACATTTTCTCTACTATTTTCTCTCTATTATATTCCAACAGCCACTACAATTACTGAAATTTAAAATACATTTCCTAATGAAAAGAGAGAGGTGGCCATGGGCAAAGTTGAGGTCTAGGCAGAGAACATGTTCAGCTCTGGAGCTCACCTGTCAGAAATGTGTACTACCATCTGAGATGTGAAGAATGGATGGAGAAGCAGGCAGGTCAGGTGAGCCAAGGGTATTCCTGCCAAGTCTTTCACATCCCTGCACCTGCAGCACCCCTAGGCTTCCTCCCCCAGGCAGCTTTTCTCAGTGGAGGCTGGGAACCCCTTGCATCAGAATCACATAAGATATTTGTTAAAATTCAAAATCCCCAACCTCACTATCTTCTAAGTAAGACACTCTGAACAGGACCCTCGAATCTAAACTTTAAACAAAAGCCTTGGGTGACCATTACACACTCTAGCTTTAGACCAAAAAAAGGGATTCTGACCTTAACTTATGAGTTATAGGAAAAAGAAATGGCTTCCACTTAGTTTGAAAGGAAATAATATCCTCAAGATGGCCAAGATTCTCTAAACTTTCAGAGGAATCGTTTAAATGTAATATAGTTGAGGATTACAGGGAATTCTTAAAAAATCAAGCAGCATTACAAAGAGGAGAGTGAAGGAAGATGAGAATAAAAGGAAGTGGAAGAATGAGTCAGAGGAGAAGAAACAAGAGTAAGAACAACTGTAGAGTATTAGGAATATTTCATCCTATGTGTTCTCTGTTTTGCTTTCCCAATTACAGATATATGTTATTGATATTAAATTATGATTATATTATACATTATTATATAAAATATTATATATATATATATATACATAATCTTATCCCTTTAATTACATTTCTTTAGAATTTAACTGGCCCCCAGCTACCTTACTTGGATTTGGGCACTTATAATTTATAAAGCTAAATGAGCTAACAATTCTTTGCATCATATTTGCATCTTACTAATTATCCATATTAATCTCAAATATTTGTGCTATATAAGTTTTTCTGAAGATCTACAAACCAAAGACATTGGGAGCAGAATCTTTTTTTCATAGTCTTTTTTATTTCACACCACAGGCAGCAGTCCTTAGTGCCTACACATGAGATTGACCTTGCACAGAGGAAAAATAAACAAAATTAAGTGACTATTCAGGAAGGCATTTTTTTTCCCCAATCACTGCAGCTTCTAAAGATCAGTATTTAAGAAGTGCCCACTAATTTCCTCAGGTCATTTCACTAAGTCAGTTCCATATTTTAACATGGCATAATCACAAAATAACACAAAATTTTATTCTTCTCTGTTTTCAATGGAAAGGGTAAGGGTAGGTGAGCAGTGAATTTTCTAAAGGGAGATAGAACATTATGCTTTAAGCTTGAATAATATGCTGCTGTATTCAATCAGTTCCCAGAACCCCGAATGAGAGTCAAGTAGGGATGGGGGGCAGAGCTCTACCCATGGGGGTGACTCCTCAGCACACAGGGAAAACTGAACTGACTCATACTTTGAGCCGGAAGATGATTACCTGAGGTGAAAACCTCTGCATGGGATTTATTTTCCATCCTTTATGCCAATCTTAAAAATTTTCTGGTTCACGTTCTCCTTAGGACATTCACAGGTGCTGAAATTACTGCAATAGGAAGTCTTCAGTATTCTTGAGAAATAAACCTTCAACTACAAAGAACTGACCAGTTATTAATATGAGCATATTAATGCAACCAGAAAAACAAAAAGAAATCTAAAAGTGAGAAATAGAATGATTAGATTTTACATGACCTTTTCTTTAAATAATCATAGGGAAATGTGGGTGAGAATGTATATAATTCTAACACCTATGCAAATTCATAAGTATAGAAAGATAATTTTAAACTCTTCTCTGAATTCTATAAAGTTTTAAAAGCTTTATGTATTCCTGTGTACATATGTATTTATTTATCTATTTATTTATGTATATTTGCAGTTACTTGGGTGTTTATAAAACTTAGGCCAAAATTTTGACCTCAATTTTCTGGTAAATCACCCCTATATTCAAGTTAACTTATTTAAGTAATCAACTTTTTTAAGTTACTTTTTATTAGGATTACTATACATACCTTCTATCTATCTATCATCTATCTATCTATCTATCTATCTATCTATCTATCTATCTACCTTTATTTCTACACACTCACACACATACAGACAAGCATCTTGAAATCCTAGTACCAAGTGTATTTTTTGTTAGCATTTTGATGTTTAGACTTTGTTTTTTACATAAAATGCTTTTAATTCTTCAAACTTATGATTGTATTTTAACTCTTTTAGAAACTTGCTTTAAAATATCAATTTCCAAAAACTATGCACTTTAAATATTCTTTAAAAAACACTTTTCGGAGAAGCCTGGGTGGCTCAGAGGTTGAGCACCTGCCTTTGGCTCAGGGCATGATCCTGGAGTCTCAGGATAAAGTCCCGCATGGGGCTCCCTGCATGGAGCCTGCTTCTCCTTCGGCCTGTGTCTCTGCCTCTCTCTCTGTGTATCTCTCATGAATAAATAAATAAAATCTTTTAAAAAATCGCTTTCAAAGTTTATTCCATATTACAATTTATTTAATTACAATTATTCAATCATGGGGATCCCTGGGTGGCTCAGCGGTTTAGTGCCTGCCTTTGGCCCAGGGTGCGATCCTGGAGTCCCGGAATCGAGTCCCCCATCGGGCTCCCGGTGCATGGAGCCTGCTTCTCCCTCCTCCTGTGAAGCCTCTCTCTCTCTCTCTGTCTATCATTAATAAATAAATAAATAAATCTTAAAAAAAAGCAATTATTTAATCAGTCTCCTTACATCAATCAGTCTCCTCCTAAAAATCCTTACAGAATTTTTATTCTTTTCAGTTTCCATCACGTTGCTATAATATATAATTATATATTTTTATATACACACATACATAAACAAATTTCGGGACAGGTTTTCAATAATTTTCTTAGAATAATTCACTTCAGTTTGTACTCCCAGCAGCATTGTATAATTTCTTCTAGGTACTGAAGAGTAGTAAAAAGTATCCACACATAACTCAGGTACAAATCTCACTACATTGTTGAAATTTTGTCTTTCTACAAAATCATTATTTTAATTTTTGTATCTTTGCATACCAGTGATACAAAACATTTCCTCATTATTCTCTTTATTTCTATTATTTATGTGAAATACACCTTAAAAATCTCCACCATTATTTACTCAGTAGTTTCCAGATATTCACTCCCATTCCTTGTTTGTCTTTCAGTTTTATGTAATTATTTCCCAAACACAATTTTCCTATTTTATGTAAACAAATATCTCTGGATATTTCCCCCCTTTGACCTTTAAAATGTTCTTTTCTCCTGGAAATTGCATTGATATTAAATAAGTAACTAATAACTCTATTCAGGTCTTTGCTAATTCTATTCTTTATGATTTCATGCAGGACATAAGTTGTGAGAGAATAGAGTTAGAAATGCCATTATCTGAAAGTACTTATAGATAAACACTGATCACCATTGATGTTAGCATAATCCTCTCTAATGGTATATTCAGATATTTACAGAAATGTCAAATACTTGTCAGGGAGGGAAGCACACAGCAACCAAATAAGTTAGATTTTAGCGAAGGTCAATACAATTCTCAGAATAGATGCCATCATCTAAAAAACAAGTCTATTAATGTTATTTAGACAGAGCAAGGAATTTAGGATCCAAAGGGGTTGGTAGTTCTAAATTATAGTATAGGAGCAACCATTTAACTTAACCTTTTCTCATCTTACTTTTGAAAGGTATGTACTAGGCGAAAATACCAGGATTTACAAATGGATTCAGTACACTTTTAGGAACCTAAGTACTTAGTTATGCTAACCAAATATAAGTATTGCTCTCTTTTCAATATTTAAAGAAGTAGCTAAGCTATCTCAGAATTTTTAGGCAACAGTGGAGGTCAGACTTACCTTCAAGTAGGCTAGTTGATGGTTCTAGCTATGGCAAATCAGAACTTCACATTATTTTTCATTATAATCATCAGGGTGAGAAGTCCCAAAACTGTAGTATTACTTGTGCTCAGATCAAGTGAATATTGGTTGGTACATGTAAGAGATATTCTGAGGTTATTTCTGGAAATAGGAACTTTGATTCCAAATTAGATAGACTGAGACTCAATCTGAACTCATAAAGATGAATTCAATACCATTCAAATAGATGAGCATAGAGGAAGGGCAGGGGGAGAGAGGGAGGCAAACCGTAAGAGATTCTTAATGATAGAGAACAAACTGAGGCTTGCTGGAGGGGAGGTGTGTGGGGAGTTAGGCTAAGCAAGTGATGCGTATTAATTAGTGTAACGAGCATTCGGTGTTGCACATAAGTGATGAATCACTGGATTTTACTCCTGAAAAAATAAAAATATTACACTACTGTTAACTAACTAGAAGTTAAAACTTGAAACAAAAAAATACTATATTTTTAAATAATACATAGATTTTTTAAAAACTATATTTCAAACCAAGAGTAGAATTGAGAAAAATCGTTCACCAAAAGTAAAGTCAGAATTTCCTAGAAGATAAAGTGTGTTTGAGTGGTCTGGAATACAAGTAGGTAGAGGACTGAACTTTGTTCTTTGGACTTGACAGTTTTTAAGGAAGACATAAGTGCACTGTCCCAGTAGAGTGCATACATGAGAGATGGTGAGAATATAGGGAATGTAAATGCACAGGTCTTTTATAGAGAAACTAAAAAGAAGAAATTAAGGCTGAGAGTAGATGATAACAAGGTGAAAGAGCATCAAAGAGTTATCTCTCTCTGAATGCAAATATACTGATGATGTATCACTTTCATTATCTCATCTGTACTTTGCTTCACTTCCACTCAAGTTTCTTCTATCATTTCCCTTGTCCCCATGCCCTATTGTCATGCCCTGTTGTGAAAGCTCCAATCCTAAATCCACCCAATTATCCACAAATTTTTGTGCATAAAAGGGATGATGACAGTTATTGTGGAAAATAATGCATATCATGTAGAGAAATGGGGTTCTAAGACGGTTGTTGTATTAGTCAGGATTCTCCAGAGAAACAGAACAAATAGCACGTGTGTGTGTGTGTGTGTGTGTGTGTGTGTGTGTGTGTTTAGGGAGAGAGAAATTATCAAGAACTGGTTTATGTGATTATGAAAGCTGACAAATCCCAAAACTTTCAGTTGACAAGCTGAAAAATCAAAGGAGCTGATGGTATAGTTCTAGTCCAAAAGCCAGTAGACTGAAGACATAGGAACAGCTAATGTTTTGAGTATGAAGGCAAAAAAACAAACAAACAAACAAACAAAACAAACAAAAAAAACAACCAATATCCAGTTCAGTCACTGTGTGGAAGGCAGGCTAATCTGTAAACAGAGTAAATGTCAAGCTCACTAAGAACAAAACTATGCCTTTCCCATGATGGAAGCAGTCCAGTATAATCAAATTGTCACCAAGTAGTTGGCTGATCACTCTACAGAATGGTGCCATATTGAGGACTCAGTGCTGATCTCTGCTCCTGGCGGACTGGGCACTCAGCAGAGGCTATATCCAGCCTGAGCTTGGTGAGTGGAAGTTAAACCCATGAATGAACTTCATTCCTGTCACAATGGACACTTTGTTCATGAGCTTACCGACTGATGATGAGTGTGGTTAGGAAACAAGACTGATTTTATGATTTCCATAAAATGGGCCATCCTATTGACTTTATTTATTAAAATTGTCCTCTTGGAATCATCCTTCTGTGAACATTTAGAAAGGACACAATTATCTTCATTTACAAAGGATACATTATCTTGCCCATTCATAAAGAGATTTATGAACTTTCCTCTTGATAAATTTCCTTATCAACAATTTTCTAGCCATGTTCCTATCAAGTCCCTGACCAGTCAAACCGTTGGCCACAGTACATGTAATTTCTTATTATTTGAGATAATAAATAAATGAATTAACTCTAACAATATTCTTTGGTTAGTTTTTAAAAACTTTTATTTATTTATTGGAGAGAGAGAGAGGGAGAGAGAGAGAGAGTGAGCACCAAGCAGGGAGGGGTAGAGGGAGAAGAGAGAGAGAGAATCTGAAGTAGACTCTGCTCATGAGGCCAGACTCAAGGCTTGATCCCACAACAGTGAGATCAAGACTGGATCCAAAACCAAGAGTTGGACGCTTAACTGACTGAGCCACCCAGGCACCCCAATATCTCTTTAGTTTTAATATTAAAGTCACTTTATTTTGGACATCTGGCTGGCTCTGTTGGTTAAATATCTGCCTCTGGCTCAGGTCATGATCCCAGGGTCCTGGGATACAGCCTCAGATCAGCTCCCTACTGACTGTGGGGAGCCTGCTTCTCCCTCTCCCTCTGCCTGCTACTCCCCTTGCTTATCTTCTCTCTCTGTCTCTCAAATAAATAGAATCTTTTAAAAAATGAAGTCACTTTATAATTTTTAAAGCTAAAACAAGATGTTAGCTCTCTTTTACATAATCAATTGAAGGTAGGTTTTTTTTTTTTTTTTAGATATTATTTATTTATTCATGAGAGATACAGAGACAGAGACAGAGACACATGCAGAGAGAGAAGCAGGCTCCATGCAGGGAGCCTGATGTGGGACTCGATCCCTGGACCCAGCCAAAGGCAGATCCTCAACCACTGAGCCATCCAGGCTTCTTGAAGGCAGATTTTTTTTTTTTTTTTACTAACTCCTTAATATATGTCATTTTATGTCTTCATTGTACAACTATTTGAAAAATACCAGACTTGATATTACTTTATCTCTATTAAATTTTGCCTACAAAATTTCTCTTCATACCGAAAGATTGCCAAGGTCTTTATAAATAAGATCAGACTCGCTTTTCTAATATAATAATTGCCTTCTACAGCCTTGATATCATCTACATATTCAATAACAAAGTTTTCTAAGCCGTTATCCTAGATGCCAATGAAAGTACAAGATAGAACAGACTGGTTGGGTCTAAGCCCTATGTGACCTTGCCACATTCCATTTAAATCTTACTTCTGATTTTCAAAACATATTAATCATTAATCAATCACTGGATTGACAAGACCCCTGCACATACCTCAATTCTACCTATGGGGAGTCTCATGACCCTTAAACTTTCACATCCATGGTCCCTTCTACATCTATTTCTGTCAAAATGACATATTTCACATCTGCTGAATCTGCATTTCAAAGAGGCAGCATATCTATGATCATGCACAGTGGTCTGTACTCAGAATCTGCCCATTTTAATTACAAGTTGAAATACGGATATAATTGGAAAGTGCTTCCTATTTCCTTCCTTTATGTTATACGGTGTCACTAAGCTATGAAATCTATCAAGATCAATTATGTTATCATACATGAGCTATATTTCAGAAAACTTTTTTTATTGCTATGATTTGTACATAAAATAAATAACTTTAAAACAATTTTATGTTCTATCTATATGCAATGATGATACCTATTGTTTGTGTTGCTTTAGATTTTATTTTTAGTATCCATGTTCCTCATTTCATTTTTAATATTCATGTTCCTAGTTTTTAATTATTTCCTTCTCATTTTGATTCATTTCATAGCTTTTATTTTATTTATACTTTAGAATATTCTGACAACTTTTATCTTTTTCTAAATTTCATTTTATAATGAAATTATGTAAGTTTTATAAGTTTTATAAGTTTCATTTAATTAATGTTTTATTTCACTAATTTCCATCTTTCATCTTCCATAATTTTAAATCATCTCAAATTTGTCATTGAAAATACTATCTTTACTATTTTTTTACTTCTACTTTTCCTCCCTCCTATCTTTTGTTTTAATGGTTGCCCTCAATTATTATTATAAACTTTTAAATAAACATATTTAGGCATTTTATACATCATCATTATTTGAAGTTTTTGTCTACTTATTTCTAAATTATCCAGACTTTTAGGGGTCATCTTTCTATTTAATATTGGAGTAAAATCTGAATATGTTTATGTAAACTGAAAAAAAATCTGAATTCCATATATCAGGTCACAGAACTCCCTAGTTTCCCAAGTATGTCTGAGGATGCTAGATGAATTTATATCACATTCTACAAATATACACGACATCATATGAATCCATCTGAGTTGGTATCAGCTGAGCACACAGATCCAAACAGGACTTTTGACATTCTGGTAACTCAGGTTTGCAACTACTCAATTGGTACTACTTATCTAAAGGGATCATTCCTTTTATTCATCAAAGCACAACTCAAGTCAGCAGTGCCACTTAAAATGTATTATGACTATCTCTTTGCCACATTATCAAAATGTATATTTTAACCCATACAACTGATTTCTGCCATATGTATGAAATTGATTTAATCTATGTTAAAGCTATATTTTAAGATAACATAGTAGTTAAAAATAAAATGAACAGTGTAGCTATATTTACCTGTTCTGATATCTTCTTCTGTCACTTAGTAATTCAGAGACCATACTTAATTATCCAACTTCTCAGTGCCATAATTGATTTTTTTAAAATTCAGCTTTATTGGGGTATAGTTGACAAGTAAAATTGTAAGATATTTAAAGTGTACATCAAGGTGATTTGATATTGTGAAGGAATTACCCTCATCTAGTTAATTAACATAGCTATCATTTTCTTTTCTTTTTTTAGGCAAGAACATTTAAATTCTATTCTGTTAGTAAATTTCAATTATACAATATGGTCACTGTCACCATGTTTAGATTAGATCCTCAGACTTCTATCGTTTTACACATGAAAGTTTTCACCCTTTTACCTGTCTCTCCCTATTATAGTCCCCCACTCTCATGATCCTGACAACTATTTTCTACTCTATGTCTATGACCTTTTTTTTTTTTTTTTTTTTTTTTTTTAGGTTCTGCTTATAAATAATGCCATGCAGTATTTATTTTTCTCTGTCTGGCTTATTTCACTTGGCATAATGAAAAATTGTGGCAATGCTAATAAAATTTCTCCCCCCTAGTACTGGATAGACAGTAACTATATATTGTTAATACTTTTCACAGATTCAAACTGTAGGAAATATTATTTAGTTGATAAGGATTTATTTTCCTGCATTGTAAAACTAACCTTACAGACAAGGATACTGTGCACGGAATTTCTAATAGTCACTTTGTTTTGGCCTCATTACTGCCAGAGTAGAGGTTAGGGCAGGGAAAGAGATAGAAACAGTTTTGTTCAATTATGTGTTTATAAGGACATTAAATCAAAATGAAGAAAGTAAGAATATCAATAATGAATTCAGTTGCTCATGGTTTAAGTTCTGTGAAATCCATGTCTTTAATAATCAGTCTTTAGTTGGTCTAAAATCTAGTGTGATAACCAAGCAAATATATATATTTTTGAGCATTATTTGTTTGTTTAAGGTAAGATGAGATGTTCATATCTGGCCCATATGTTGCCTTTGATTTTGTAAGTAACATGGTGAATACTGTTTAATCTAATTTTGAAAAATGTAAAATTTGTATACCTCTGTAACCATTGGGTACAACATACTTTTCTGGATAATATCAACTTCCTTAGATCAAATAGATATTCCCAGATATGCTGAGAGATAGTATCCAGGTTGAGGACGCAGCTTTGTAATTTAGAATCAAGAGCTGTTTGATACAGATGAACTAAGCAGTTAAAACAAAACTTGAACTATTATTAACAAAATTATACATTCTTTGTTTCCTTCAAATTGTTGGGAAGAACCTGTGTATTTAAAATAGGGCATGACTACTAAGTTGTATACATTATTTGACAGCCTCAATTCTGTGTTTCAGGTTGAGCTAAGCTAATGATCAATGAGGAAAGATTTTCTTTAAAAAAATTAAATCTCAAAGCAATACTGATACTCTTTCAATTATATAAATGAGAGTCACTAATTCTTTGAAAATTATTAGGCTATTCACTTAAGTTGACTTAGGCAGAGAAAAGCCTTCTGACCATCAGATCTCTTTCTGTGCGGTGTAAGACTATAGAATTACAGCCACTTTCAGAGACTTGAAATTAATCTCAATTCCATTTAAGGAATATAAATAAATATAAATATAAATATATGAATATAAATATAAATCATGAGTTCATCACAAAGTGAATTAGAACCTGAATACGTGAGGCTAACTGAAAGGGAGAAGATGATGTCCAACCAAGGGGTCACAGTGCAATCAGTGGTAGATGATGTCTTGGGAGATGTGGGTCAGGGGCTGACCTCCATAGCTCCAAGTGTGAGAGGAGGAAGCCGGGCTCCATCAGGAACTGCTGCCCTCTCCAAACCGAAAAATTCCCCTGAAGCCAAAACACATACCAATGTCAAACCCCAGCCTGGTCTCACAACTATGGATCTTGTTAATGTTCCACCAGTTTAAGCTCCAGAACACCCAAGAAAATATTTGACTTGCTGTGGCATTTCCTTAGATCATGACAGGTTTAGGTTTCTGTACCTGGACACTACAAAAATAACTATCCTTAAATGCCCAAGGTCAAACCTAATTATTTGGAATCTTAAAAACCTTTTCATTTATTGTCTTGATGACACTTGTATCAAGGCTCTGCTTTCCCTTTTAGGATCAGACAAAAGAGATTACTACCATCGTGGACCACTTCGATATGCATCCTTACCCATTTATGTCTCAAGGCATTGGCATTGGTCCAATATTTTAAAGACTGTGCTATTCTGAACCTCTACATATAAGGGAACTTCAAGTAAAATGTATCTCTTCTCTCACTCGCTTACTAAAAATAAACACTGTTTTCATAGTATGCAAGGTTTTTTTATTTTTTAAGATTTTATTTATTTATTCACGAGAGACACAGAGAGAGAGGCAGAGACACAGACAGAGACAGAAGCAGGCTCCTCGCAGGGAGCCTGAAGCAGGACTCGATCCTGGGACTCTGGGCCCCTGAGCTGAAGACAGACTCTCAAGCGTTAAGCCACCCAGGCATCCTGTTGCAAACCTTTTACAAAAGATTTAAATATATATTTAAGGCAGGCACCTTAATGCATTTAAAAATTGGGCTTCACTGTTTAGATAGTGAACATTTACTGGCGTATGATAAGCGGAAGTTATGCTTAAGAAAGTTTGCACTATCTCCAATGGAGAAGTTGAATTAAAAGAAGAAACTGCCACAACAAAAATTAAATTTTTAGGTACTAGTTCCAATTCAGTTCCTGTGAATTCTAGTTTTAATCAGAACTCTAGCTTTTAATCCTCTCCCTATGGAATTTATTCTTAAGATTATTGATGAGCTCTTAGTAGCAAAATGAAGTTCATTTCTTCAGTTTTTATCCTGTTTAATATTAGCATAGCATTTGTTTTCAATGTGTTTTTCCTTCTTCCAATATCCATTTGATCATAGCTTTTTTTATGTTTCATTTTCTAGCTCTTTTTATCCTCCCTCCCAGTTGTTCTATATCTCTGCCAGCAGTTGACATGTTTATTTTTTAATTAGTAGGCTTTATTTTTTAGAAGAGTTTTTAATTTATAGAAAAATTGAACTTTTTTTTACCATACAACATCCCTCTCTCCCAGTTTCTCCTACTATTGTGATCTTGGGTTAGTGTAATGTATTTCTTACAACTGGCAAGCCAATGTTGATATATTATAATGAATTATTGATACATAGTTTACATTAAACGTCATTTTCTGGTTGTATATTCTATAGATTTTGACAAATGTATAATGGTATGTGTAGTGGTAGATACCATTACGGTATCATACAGAATAGCTTCGTTGCCCTAAAAATCCCTGGGTTCCATTGACTCCTCCATTCCTCCCTGGTAACTTATGGAAATCACTGATCTTTCACCATTTCCATAGTTTTGCTTTTTTCCAGAATGTCACATAGTTGGAATCATACAATATTGAATCTCTTCAGACTAGCTTCTTTCATTTATATATGCATTATAGTTTCCTCCATGTCTCTTTTATGACTTAATTCATTCACTGTTTTTTATTGCTTATTAATATTCCATTGTATAGATGTATCACAATTTGTTCTTCCATTCAACTACTGCAGTGCATCTTGCTTCTAAACTTTGGCAACTATGAATAAAGCTATTGAAAAACACTCCTTTCAATCATTAGGTCTTGATGTTCCTCGGGGTTCCAAACTGGTTTCATTTCTTTTTCAATTATTTACTTTCCCTTGATGAGATCATATATTGTATCACATTAACATGTCACAAACATGTCAATGATTTTAAAACATAAGTCGCTTTTTTAATCTTTTCTGAAGTTTTGTATCCTTGATATTTCACCACCGAGGAGTCCTACAGGTATTTCAAAATCAATCTATCCAAACCAATACTCAACTTTTAGCTGAATCAGTCCCTCAGTCCTTTTTTTCAGATATACTGGATAACCAGCATTTCCCCAGTCACCTAGCAGAAAACTAGATACTTTTTGACTTTCTCCATCCCCATCACATCATCATATTATTTCATTTTTCATCAGTGTACTTTACACCTTTCTGTTCACCCTTATAACATCGGACATAAAATCTCATAATCTTCTAAGGACATACTCATGTTTCAAGTTTTGTTTTCTTAACTCTATTAATCCAAATATATGTGTCACTAGATTTGTCTGCTTCTTTTTTTTTTTTTTTTATAAATTTTACATTGGTGATACAGGTCCCCTTTGTTATTTGATTTCTTTTTTTTTTTTTTAAGATTTTATTTATTTATTCATGAGAGACACAGAGAGAGAAGCAGAGACACAGGCAGAGGGAGAAGCAGGCTCCACACAGGGAGCCCGGTGTGGGACTCGATCCTGGGACTCCAGGATTATGCCTTGGACGGAAGGCAGGCGCTAAACTGCTAAGCCACCCAGGGATCCCCTAGATTTGTCTTCTTAAAATGTAAATATATTCATCTTGTCAGAGCGAACGCAATATTGCTGTGATGGTGTTCTTGAAAATAGGCAAAAATTCAAATTATTTATTCACTATAAAGGCCTTTATTATCAGACCTAAGTTTCAGATTTGATTCCCACAACTAGCTCACAACGACATCAAATTTCTACAAATCTACGAGGCCTAATTCTTTCTACTTTTATTTTTGCATTTGTTCAATCTTATTCCCCCTACTGGAACATCTTTCTCACTGTGTCTCCCAGTAAAATCTTACTCCTCTGTTAAGAATCATTCTTTGGGGATCCCTGGGTGGTGCAGTGGTTTAGCGCCTGCCTTTGGCCCAGGGCGGGATCCTGGAGACCCGGGATCGAGTCTCACATTGGGCTCCCGGTGCATGGAGCCTGCTTCTCCCTCTGCCTGTGTCTCTGCCTCTCTCTCTCTCTCTCTCTGTGACTATCATAAATAAATAAAAATTAAAAAAAAAAAAGAATCATTCTTTGGAGCACTTTCTGGGAATTTTCTCCTAACTCTTCAGACAGACTATTATTTTACCCTCTTTTCTCACAGAACTCTTTTTTTTTAACATATGTTTTTTTACTTTTATCATATGCTATTAAAATTGTTTTACATAAATGTTTTTACCACTCCATAGCATTTAGTTCAAGAGCCAGAATCCTCATCTTTGTGTCTTCTGAATTTGAAGCATATAAAAATTCAGTAAATAAATATTGTCTGAATTAATAAGTGACCAAATTAGACTACTGAAATGAATAATTTAAGCCATGTACAAGTAAGGGCCTATAACAGAGAAAATTTGGTTACATCCATATGTGTACACACACACACACACACACACACACACTTAATAAACTATATATATGCATAGTTATTTGAGCTTCAAGTCTCCATGTAATAAAATATAAAGTTCTTGATGGCAATGACTGTCTTGTTTATTACTGCCTTCCCAGTGCCTAAAAGAGATTCTTTAATATTAATTAATTAATTAATCCATTCACTGAATCCATAATTCAGTGAAATTATTTACTGAACACCTACTATTTACCAGGCATAATCCCTAACTGCTAGAAGTAGAGAATAGAGCAGATGATGATCCTGTCTGATGAAGCTCAGTACTTTGTAGAATAAAAGATAAATAAGTAGCATGCATGATGGCGAGAAGTTCTACAATGAAAGACAAAGTAGATTAGTGAAGATAAGTAAGTACCAGGTTGATGGAGTGTGGAGTTGTTATTTTTGAGGTAAGAAAAAGCCACTTTAATAGGGGAAAAAAAAAAGAGTTGAAGGATCAAGACATGTAGGTATTCTAAAAAAATATTCTAAAGGGGTCAGAAAACCCAGTGCATAGGCCCGGAGGTGAGAAAGGCTAAGAAAGCTGGAAGAAACCTCTGGAGATCTGTGTGACAAATTTAGGAGAAGGGTAGGGATGAATTCACGGTTTATGGGGTTGGGGCAGATCATTCATATTTGTTAGATGCACTTCTACTCCCCTTCACTTGTTAAAAGCAATCCCAATGATCTTAATAAAATGCAAACTGGAACATGTCAAGACATTCTTTCAAAGCCTTTGTTGGCTTCTCATTATTTAGAGAAAAGAGAAAAACTCTAAATATTTTCATAAGACTATGCATATATTATAATCTTTTTACCTCCAAAAGCTTAGGAACAGCCACCTTTACTTTTACTCTCTCCTCCCAGACAGGTGAGTCACTTTTCCATGCTTCATGACATTTTTTACCCCACCTCAGGAAAATTCTCTAAGGTACTTTTTCAGTCTAGAACCCTTCCTTCCCCTGGCTACTACCTATGCATCCTTTAGTTGTGACCTTAAACATTACTACTTGGGACAAGCCTTCCTAGTCACTCAATTTATGACCACTTGTAGCAACCAGTAGCTACCTAATTATGTGTCAAATGTTGGTTTCTTTCACTAGTCCATAAACTCTGTAGAAGCAGGAAGAGCATCAGACGTAGAATATTACCCTAGTACCTAGGAAGATCAATTATACTTTTGCACAGACAGATGAATAAATGAACAAGTGATGTGTTTTTGTTAAGTAATAAACTAACAAACAAAAAACAAATTTTATATAGGCTTTCAGGGTTTCTCTGGTAAGTTAATTCTCAAGTCTTGACTCCTAGAATAAATTCTGATTTCTCTCATGCCACCCTTGTGATTCCAGTGGAAAGAGAGAATCACCCTGGTGATCTGAAGAGCACAGAATTTAAAGATACAAAGCTTAATGATAATAATAATAATAAATAATAATGATAATTATAATAATATTATCATAGATCTGTTTTACTTTCTTAAGCTTGTCATTAATCAGCTGATGACTTTCCACACCTGAAAAGCACATTTTTAAAAAGATTTATTTACTTATTTTAGAGAGAGACAAATATGCAGGGAAGGGGGGTGCAGAGGAAGAGGGAGGGAGAATCTTAAGGCAGATTCCTCACTAAGCACAGAGCCCTACTCAGGTCTCAAGCTCATGACTCTGAGGTCATGACCTTATCCAAAATCAAGAGTCAGACGCTTAACAGACCAAGCCACCCAGGTGTCCCTGAAAAACACACTTATTATATTCATTTACCATAGTTTATGATAAGAAAGTTGTACATAACAATCTATACTGTTTAATTTCCCCAGTCTATGGTCCATAAAGAAATCTTGAAGACTCTTAAAGCTCAGAAGAATGAATATAAAAATAGTGGTATGAGCAGTGATTAATCTTTTCAAATGCTCTGTTTACCATTTTCTACCAAAAGCCCGAACCACACAGGTGCAAAATGAGCCTCTGTAAGATAAATATTTCAAATCAGTTAATGAATTTTATAACCAATTCTTTGAATTTGGAATCCATATATGTACTTCTTTTACCTAAGACAGAGATTTATTCTGTTAAAGTAAAACCTACTTGATTCAAAATAGAAAAATCAATGCTATCTTTTATAGATATATTAAAATGCTTAAAGAAACTGATTAAATGTAAGGCATAAACCTTCTAGGTATTTTTATTTGTGAAACTCAGAAATCCATTGTGCTCCATTTGCAAGAATTCTAAGATCTATTTTCTGTTAGTATTTTGCAGATTTAATTTACCCAGAGTGACCCCACTAAACAGTGATTTACAGACTCACCAGTATTATAAATTTACAATAATTTCACACAGATTTACACAATAGCAATATTATCAGTCACCCCTTCCTTGAAGAACTATTTCAGAAAAGTGCAAGTCAATGATTTTAATGGAAATATCTATTATCATTGAGAAAACTGTTACTAATTTCAAATAACATATACTCTAGTCCATCATTACTATCTAGAGCTTATAGATTTATAGACATAAATGATCTCCAATTATATCAATGGAAGATAAGATATGCCCATATTTGTATGAATTCTGGGGCAGGCAGCTGTCAAAAGTTCCCTTCTAAAATTCATTTGTCCAGCATATTTATTAGAAAGGCATATTATGGTAAAGTTTCCCCACAGCTCTGTTGAAGCCAACTAGAAGCATACTTTTGTCCTCCTGACAAATTTGTACATCTGGGTGGAAAGGTGGGAAGGTCGCTACACAAATACAAAATAAACAGTATATATATTTGCAATAAAAAGAGATTGAAAGGCACTTTTCTGCTATATGGCTTCTTAGAATTTTTTTTCTATACGAATAGCCCTGACTAAAATATGAATAGTTCTCATTTATGCTGAAAACAGACATGTTGTCAAAAGAACTAAATCAGTCCTTTATTTCCTTATTTCATATAAAAATTTTCATTTGCTACTTTCCTTCCCTTGAGCCTCCCAGCCTTGTCTCTAGTTGGATTAGAACAATTTCAACAGAAGAAAAAAACTTTAAATTTGGCAATAAGAAAGGTTTATGAAAGTTGCGATATTATTTTTTTCTGTTTTTCTGACTATCAATCCTCAGAACTTCTCTTGATTCTATATCTCTCTACATTTCTGAATCACAGAGGTGACTTTATTCATATATCATTTTTCCATTTGTACCATGAAATGTTCTTTTTTTTGTTTTGTTTTTTGTTTTTTGTTTTTTTTTCCCTAGGCTGTCAGAGATTTTCACTTGAATCCCTGTTCATTTACTTGTTCTTTGTTTCTTGGCGATATAAGTTGAATATTTCTTATTTATTTTATAATTAAATCTATAGGAAACATGAATCACTCAGCACACTTGGTTAGTATTAAGCTGTGAGTTGTTCTAACAAGTCATAATTTAACTTACTCCTGAATTGTCCATGAATTAAAATATTGTTCTAAACAAAAAAGTCTGTTTCTCCAAGATAAAGGAATCTTAATTTATATTTATATTCTCATGTCTGCTATTAGTTCTTGCGGCTTTCAAAAAGTTGTGAAACTTTCCCTGAGATATACTGACATTCTATGCCTTGTCATATCTTAGCACAAAGACCACTCTGATAAGATGAAGATCTTGCTGCTCTAAAAATACATGACCTCAAATTTTAGGGACAAAGTCAGCATCTAGATGTGCTTTATTGGGATTAAATTGCCAATTGTATCAGGAGCTATCAAAGCCTGAAAATGCTCAGTGATAAAACACAGTGTGGATGGATGTTTAGGGAAGATATCTGGGCAGATTTAGGAGGAACTCTAAGAAATGTCTATATTTTCTAATATATTAAAACTTTAACATATTTTACATATGCCATCATTTTATGCAGAAGCACCATATACAAAAGATGAAAATGATGCTGTCCTTCAAATTGTATACTCCCATCCATTTACATCTTTCTTGGTCTTCCTACTAGTCTTTCCACAACCCTCAGGCTTGTTTCAAAATTATTTATTTCTATCAAACCCTTCATTTTGCTGCAGAAACATAGAAGGATTAAATGACATAGTTATGGTCTCACACAGAGACAAAAATATCCTTTTCCTCTCTTGTCTGTTTAAATCAAATCAAAGCAATCACCAAAAAGTAATCAATGAAACAGTTAAACTTAAGAAAACCCACCAACAAACCAACCAAACAAAACCAGTCTAGTTCCTAAGCCCACAGCTCTGGAGCCAAACTGCTTGAGTCTGAATCCTTTCTCTGTTACTTACCAATGGTAGGACTTCAGACATTTACTTAAGTTCTTTATGTCTCAACTTCATAATCTGTAAAATGGGGCTAATAGAAATACTTTATAGTGTTTCTATAAAAATTAAGGGTTAATATTTGTGACTTTTAGAATATCTAGTACCTATTGTGTATTACACAGTGCTTATTATAAATATATTGTGAAATAAAATATAGAAAAGTACATACATCATATGTGTCTCATTTGATAAATAATTATAAAGAAAACATCTGTAACTATGTAAACAAAGCTATTAGAACACTGACAGGACCCCAGAAACATAGCCCTCACTCTCACCACAGATCTTCTCATGAAAAACTTTTCCCTCTTCTTTGAAGAATTTCTTGAAAACTAGTCAAGTATCTGTTATTATGCTTTCATAATCGATTTCTTGCTTTCCCCTATATCTTTGTTACTTATGTATGCTTCCCTAAATGATATGGTCAACTTTTCCTATTCCTGAAATTTATATAAAATCAAATCATATTGCATCACACTATTTTGAATCTCACTTAGCTCTGGAAATTTCATCTTAGTGCGTTTTGTTATTCTCATTGCCATATAGCATTGAAAATATACTTTGAGTTACTTATGAATTTATTGTTATTAGACATTTGGGTTATATACAGTTTTGCTGTTATGTACAAGATTGCTATAAATGTTTTTGTCACATGACACTGGAGTACATATAAGAATGAGTGCATTTATTAAACAATGTAGTAGGCATTTTTTTCAGTTTAGTAGATAATACTCAGCATTTTTTTCCCAAAGTATCTGTACCAATTTACCCTTTCAAAGCAGATATATGGAAGTTGCCATTACCTAATAGTTACTGATTGCTGCATATAAACTTCTCTAAAACTTGAATTAAAATCACAATTGTGATTTATTATCTCTCACATTTTCTGTAGGTAAAGTATTAAGTAGTTGGGCAGTTTGGGCTCAGGCCTTCTCCTTAGGTTACAATCAAATGTCATCCGGAACTGGAGTCTCCTAAAAGATTGCCAGCGGTGAGAAGATTCACTTCAAAACTAGTTTAGTCACATGGCAAGAGAACAGGTGCTGGATGCTAGCTTTGTGCCTCAGTTCCATGTGGGCCTTTTCACAAGACTGCTTTGAATGTCCTGGGAATGGCATGGTGACAAAAATGAGCAATCCAAGTCAGCAAAGTGGAGACATCAATGCCCTTTAATATGTAATCTCAAAAGATATAAATTACTTCTGCTATACTATATTAGTCACATAGGTCAGCCTTGATTCAATTTGGAGAACATCACAAAAGATAATAATACCAAGAAATACCAAGATAGCTTGTTGGGGGCCATATTGTAGGCTGAGTACCACACTCCTCATTCTTCCAATACTTAGTATTGTCAGACATTTAAATATTTTTGACGTTTTAATTTGGATTTTCCTGATTCCTAATGAAAATAAGTATTTTTACATGCTTATTAGCATTCATTTTTTAAATATTTTGGGCAGTATGTAATTTTTTGTTTATTTCTCTTCTGTGACCTTATATTGTTATATATCTTGTTATGTGATGAAGTGGCTGCTTCTAAGGCTCCTGATAGTTCTTTAAAATAGTGTGACAAGTTCAAATCTCATTTTTTTTCATTCAAAGCATGGACTGATAGACAAGGTTTTCTAAATAATTTTAATTTATATTGTCTGCAGGGCTGAAGTAGTTGACAGCCAAGCCTAAAGCTGTTTTATACTAATCAATGAATTAAAATATCATTAAATTCCTATTTTCTATAGATCTCTTATTAAAAAGTTTAGGAACAGGGTAAAAAAGAAAGGGAACCAAAGACCTGTAATATAGATTCAAAAATACAGCATTAACAAGCCCCACTGAGCATGCCTTGAAAATAGAGCAGATCCTCCTCTTGTCTTGTCTGAGAATGCCGTAACTCCTTCATCTAAGAAAATTACTTTGCAATCGACTTCAAAAACCAATTCTCCTCACTCCCCAAACCCACAACCCCTAATTTTCTGCATACCTATTTCTAGAGATAGATTCCAATGCAGTTTTTTGGGGACAGAATGCTGGATAATTATTGTGTTTCCATGTTTCCCCTTACTGGCACTATTATACTCAAGCATTCTGATTCTGGCCAGCAACAGCATAAGACTCAGAGGCATCTAGAATTTATGTCTATTCTTCTCAGGCAACTAATAATGAAGAAATATCCATGAGGCCATACATGTAGTTTGAGAAAAGGGTGTTAGTGCAGTAGCAGGAAGTATACTAGTAAGGTGGATGACATTCTTATACAGCTTACATTGGCTTTCACATGTGCTAAACACGTACTTAGAGACCACTTCTGCTCGTAACATTTTGATAAGTAAGTTTAATACGTAGCTAAGAATAAGTTAATGAAGGGCAGCATAGGTTTCCTCATCAACTGGTGCCTTATGGTCACACATTCAGTCTCTGTGAGTGTTAAGCAACATAACCGGAGATTCTTCTCAAAGCAGGATTTCACTTCCTGAAGAGAGCATTGCAATGTTTAAAAAGTCCTAGGCACCACTGCAGCAACTCTCCCAAGGTGGGCTGGCACATATTTCAGACCTTATATAAATCTACTGTAGATATGCTAAGCATTGGATCAGATCCATTGAAACTTCAGGGCCAAGTGACAGAGATGATTTTTGTGCTTCTGTTTACATATATGGAGATGACAGCAACCAGCATACAATAAGTACAAACAAAGTGCTAAGAGATATATTTATTTATTTCAGTAAGAAGTTATATTTGGTCCAGTGTGCAGTAATCCATTGCTTTCCTATTGAACTCATCTATCTATAGCAGTGTCCAACTAGAAGATTAAGGTGAGATCACTTCTACATTTTTTAAAGCTTTCATGATGAGGTTAGTATCTGAAATATCCTGAGGAATATGGCATTTCTTTTCAATTACTTTAGTAATAGAGCTCCAGAAACTTCCATGTGATATTGCTCACCATAATATCATTTACTCAAGAGGAAAATGTAAAGTTTCTCTCAATGCTGGGGAGATATTCCAACACTACACTGGGAAACAGGAAAAATAACAGATAGATGATGTAGGGGCTATGGTCAAGCAGATTTGAATTAAAACTGTACCTTCTAATCCTTAAAATTGACACTCTGAATGGTAAGTCAATGTAAAATGCCATTTTCATAAGGAAGTTGTAACTCAGAGCTGCTGTTGAGTAATTCCTGCAAAGTCTGGGTAGCTTTCTTTTTCTAGTGCACAGTTACTCCAATAGTTGGTCACGGATGCTTTTGAGGAGAGCAAAATTAAATATTTATAATAAATATGGCAAAACATCTCCTTAAAAACATGAGGCTTCACTTCATTGGGTTCTGAGATGTGAAATAATCCAAGTACAAGAACTGCATGACCTGTTCTTTAGAAGATCAAGTTAAAAGGTATTTATTAATTTCCATCCCAGAAATTCCATGATTTTTTTTTTTTTAAATTTTTTTATTTATTTATGATAGTCACAGAGAGAGAGAGAGAGAGAGGCAGAGACACAGGCAGAGGGAGAAGCAGGCTCCATGCACCGGGAGCCTGACGTGGGATTCGATCCCGGGTCTCCAGGATCGCGCCCTGGGCCAAAGGCAGGCGCCAAACCGCTGCGCCACCCAGGGATCCCGAAATTCCATGATTAATTAAATACTACCAAGGAGTGTGGGTGTTAGATAATTCTGTCTATCACATTAGTCAACCAATTTCCCTCTCAGTTATGTTGCTTTTATTGCCTTCCACTCGCATGGGATCCTCCCTACTAAGAGAATATTTCCATGACATTATCTCCCCTGAGGAGAAACTGTTAATAAATGGGATTATGTTAGTTTATTCCGTAAATGTGTTAATGATTATTTTGGTTTTCAAAACTAGTTGTATATATTTTGTAGTAAAAACGAATAACCACAAATTCAGTGGCTTAAAACAATGCAAATTTATTATCTGAGATGGGTCTCACTGTGCTAGAATCAAGGTGTTTGCAGGACCGCATTCCTTTCTGGAAGTTCTAGGGGAGAATCTGTTTCCTTGCTTTTTTTTTAATGTATCTCCAGGCTGACCCCATTCCTTGGCTCATGACTCTCATCCTCCATCTTCCGAGCCAGAAAAATTGTATCACTTTAAACTTATTTCCATTATCACACCTCCTTGTCTTTTTTTTTTTTTTTTTTTTTTTTATGATAGTCACACAGAGAGAAAGAGAGAGAGGCAGAGACACAGGCAGAGGGAGAAGCAGACTCCATGCACCGGGAGCCCGATGTGGGACTCGATCCCCGGTCTCCAGGATCACGCCCTGGGCCAAAGGCAGGCGCCAAACCGCTGCGCCACCCAGGGATCCCCACACCTCCTTGTCTTAAGCTGACTCTGTCTCACTCATTCTCCCTAAGCAAACTTGCATTTATACTAACAGGTCCTACCCAGAAATCCAAGATACTCTCCCTATATTAAAGTCATTTCATTAGAACCTTATTTTCATCTGCTACCTTAATTCTTCTTTGCCTTGTAGCTTAATGTATTCATAGTTCCTGGGACCAGGACACAGACATCTTTGTTGGGTTTGTTATTCTGTGTCCATAACTGTATTAATCAACTACTTCTGACCATTCAATAATTACATAACAATATATACTTTTAGCTTGGTGAGTATATTTGCGAAAATAAAACAATTCCATGACTAACCCCATTTTTGACATCAAGAACATCACTTACTTCTTAGTACGGTTTTGTTTTATTGCACATAGAATAGCTCCTTGAACATTTCATGTGACTGGATTGCTATTTGTTTAAGGCAGTGGACTATATTTTCACAAACACTGATATCAATTTATGTCCCCTAAGTCAAAGACTTCCCTTTTCATTTGACATTTGCTATAAAAACTGTGGATATTATGCAATCTTACTCTTTTCCCTCTCTACCTTGTCCTTCTCTGGCCATTATAGGGCAGAGTTAAATAATCCTTTTTATGCATATCTAAATTATATTGGCCATACCTCTGTTATGTCATTAATCTACTGAATCCTATTTTATCCCCCCTTTTCTCCTGTTAATTAGTTTCTTGATCTCAGAAATGATGCATTATTCACCTATCTAGTCACATGTTCTAATATTTCAGGCTGAAGTTAACAGAGGCTTAACTTCTGCAAAAGAATAAATCAGTTATAGAATCATTTATAGTCGACACAAAAAGCAGTGCTGTAAATTGAGATATGTGATACAAAACATTTATTTTTAAGAGAATGGAAGTATATGGGTTTATTGTTTTTATAGGAGTTTTTTGGAGTTAGGTAAAATATGCCAAAAATAATTGAAAATAAGGAAGATAGCTGCCAAGATGGAATAATGCTCCGATTTGTACAGAGCTTTAGAAAGAAATTGTCTGTGACACCTGTTATTTCTACCTGAGATGGGTTAATATTACTCGAATGTTGGGGTTAATGCATTTGAACCTTCTTTGAGTAAAATATCATTATCTTGCAATATAGTTGAACCTTTTTGAGTTAATTATCATTATTCTGCAATTTATATAACAAGGCTTCATTTACTAATGACAATCAGAGTAATACTCATTAAAGGGAGAAATCTCTAAAATTAGAATATTATTGATCAAACTTACATTGCTATTTCTAACTAATTAACATTGATCACATTCTGGATCAAATAACATATCACAAATTGTTTCATAATGGCCCCTGAATGCAGATATAACCCATTTAATTGTTGACAGAAAACAATGATGTTTTCTAAATTCTTAATTATTTAATTGTCAACTATTTTTTGGTCATACAAATGATGCTACAGGAATTGCGCTTTCCCAAAAGAAAGTAAGTGATGACCATTTATGGAAGATTTTAGTGATTACTTCCAGTAGCTTAATTCAAATGCCATCTTGTAGTATATATAATATACTGTACAACCATCAGAACAAAATAAGTGTTTATTGACCTATTGTACTTCTGGTTTCCTCTCCAGAACGTAAAAAGCTAGAAGGAACACCCACTCTTTCAATGAAAAAAAAGTTGAACTAACTTCAAATTTATGACTTTTTTGAATTCACCAGAAATCAGTTTGTTGACCCCAAATCAAAGGAGACACACTGCCTACAGGAGAAGAGAAGCTACTAAAATTCACCCAATAAAAGTAGACACAATCATACACCAGCAAGAAGGCGCTGAAACTGTGAAACCCTTGGGGGATGCAGAAGTCAGGAAGCATTTGGACCCTCGCTTGTGTTATTTCTCCACAAAACCTGCCAGGGATTCACTGAAAAGATCAAGAGCCCTGAGCTGTGCTGATTATGGTGCAGATCTGAAGAGGGGAAGGGAAGCCATACAGTAGGAACAAGTAACGCCTACTGATCCTTAGCCTTTAGCTTCACACAAAACACAGTATGTGCAAGAAAGACTGATGCGGCTGGCTTTAGTTGATGAGCACTTATTGCAGCTAAGGGACAAGGAAGGAGTCCAGCAAGGAAGAGGGAGGGGTAAAATACTGAGCCCAAAACTCCAGGCAGGGAAGGAAAAGGAGATCTAGAAAGCCATACCCTCAGTAGTTAGGAACATGGTGCATGCCTGAGACAAGAGTCTTAAAATGAAGAACAGAGATGACTTTCTCCTCTACCACCACCAGGCCAGATGGTTATCTGCAAAGACAGCAGCATGCTGCTAAGAGGACAGAACAATATACAAAAATACTGTCTCAGAGTCACAGCATCACTGCAGAAAAGGGAAACTTAAAATTCAAAATCAAGCAAATTTTGCTCTGCAAAGTCACCAAACACTCTTGGTACAAGGTCTCTGGAAATCAGATTATGTTGCATTGAGGGAAACCATGGAAGACAAAATCTCAAATGCAGCCAAACTCCTAAACTGGATTAATAAAATCTCCTGATCCAAAGCCTAGCAGAAGGAAAGTTGTGATTCTTTTGAGGCATATAACTATTACCCCAAGGTAAACTGCTCTACATAACATGTCTGATTTTCAACAACAACAACAACAACAACAACAACACCATATTATAAGGCACTCAAAAGGCAAGTAAAAAAGAAAAACAAACAAAACAAAATGAAGATACTCAAGAGTAATCATGATAAAAAAAAAAAGAAGAGTAATCATGAAGACCACACTCAGACATAAGACAAATGCTAGATTTGACTAACAAAGAATTTAAGATAACCATGATTAATAAATGCAGAGCTCTAATGGAATAGGAGGATAACATGCATGATCAGATGGGTAATTTCTGTAGAGAGATGGGAATTATAGAAGAATCAAAGGAAAATTGTAGAAATTAAAAACACATAATGGAGATAAAGAAAGCCTTCAACAAGTTCATCAGCACAATCAACGCAGCCGAGGAAAAAATCAGTGAAGTTAATGATTATTCAATAGGAATTACCCAAGCTGAAACACAAAGAAAAATGTCAGTACAGGGAGAAAAAGCAGGACATCCAACAGCTGTGAAACTGTCAAGTGTTCTAACATATGTGTAATTGCAACTGCAGAAGCAGAAAGATGTAAATGGAGAGATGAAATATTTGGAAAAATAATGGCTGCAAATTTTCAAAATTATTGTTGAGTCCAGCTTCTGTCTAAACATATGCGATTTTTCAGACCTGATCTTACAAAGACATTACCTGGCAGGCCTTATAGGGTAAACCTGCTCTCTCCACATCAGACTTGATGCACTACAGTCTCTGAAAGTTTGAAGTCAGGACTCACTCAGCCTCTCTGGCTGTCCATGCTTTTATGTGTATCTGCCTTCCTTGTCAAGGCCCCTCTATTTAAGGGTTTTATCAGGGAAACTTGAACATATTTTTCTCCACTACTTAGTACTCAATACTTTTTTTCCACTCATGGCTTGTTCCCCTATTCCTTCCCCTGCTGTCTGGGTCCAGAAGACCGTAGATTTATTTCTTCAGCCCATTTATTTATTTCTTCCTCAACAGTGAGAAGAACCCCTTGTCTGGGCTGATCCAACTGACCCTCAACTGGCATACTAATCCATGGGGGAAAATGGAACAGAGTATACTATAGAGCAAGTGATTAAAGGCTAAGTTGTTATTTCCATTTTGTCTTGTTGCTTTAATCAATTACTCTAACATCTGGAAAGTCAGCTCTGTCTCCAGCTCAGCTGAATTCCAGATAAATGTCAGACATGAAAACACAGACTCAAGGAGCTGGGAAAAAAACAAAACAAAACAAAACAAAAACCCAAGAAAGATAACTACAATATAGCAAATAAGCAATAGGCTCAGACTGAGGCATATCATTGAAATATCCACATACAAAAGTAAAAGAAAAAACTGAAGGCACTAAGATAAAAAAAAAAGTTACACCAGAAAGAAATGAAGATAAAAATTTTTACAGGTATCTTGGCAATAGTCACACAAGCCAGAAAACAAAGGTATGACCTCTTAAAAGTTCTTAAAGAAAAAAAAAAGTCCACTTACAATAAACCTAGTGACATTTTATTACAAAAATGAAGAAAAAAATAAATTCTCAAGCATCTAAAAGATCCATGGTAGCAGACCTACTGCAACAATAAATGTTAAAGAAAATTCTTCTGGTAGAGAGAGTATGATACCAAACTTAAACAGATCAAAAAAAAAAAAAAAAAAAGAACGAATGATGCTTAAAATAAACTAAAAGAAGATAAAATTAAAATTAATTTTCTCATTTTAACTGTTCTAAAAGAAAACTGCTTAAAGCAAATGTAGGAGCAATGTATTATGTACATTTATAATAACAATGTATGTTCTGTATGTATGTTCATAACATATCCAAAAGTCAATACATTTAAAAAATAATAAAAAGTGGCACCTCGGTTCAGTGGTTGAGCATCTGCCTTTGGCTCAGGTCATGATCCCGGGGTCCTGAGGTCAAGTCCTGCATCAGGAAGTTTGTTTCTTTCTCTGCCTACGTCTCTGCCTCTCTCTCTGTGTCTCCCATGAATAAATAAATTTTTAAAAAATCATAAAAAAATGCTTAGCATGAGAAGACAGAAAAGAAAGAAAAACAGAAAAATAGGATAGAAAATACCTACAGAGTAATTCTTAATATAAATTTATAATCACTTTAAATATAAATGATCTAAACTCACCAATGAAAGGACAGAGCCAGTCAAGTAGGATGTAAAAGCAATACACAATATATGCTGTATACAGTAAATCCACTTTAATATGGAGACATGGGTTAAATAAAAAGATGGATTAAGCTATACCAAGCAATCAACAACTAAAAAAACAACAACAACATCAACAACAACAAAACAAACCTGGAGTAGTTATATTCTTAATATAAGAAGTTAATATAACTTCTGAATAGGCATAGTATTAAGAATAAAGTAGTACATTATGTAATGTATCATTTCATTATGTAATGAAAAAAAAGGTTAATAATTCTAAAAAGACACCACAATTCTACATGGGTATGTCACTAACAATGAAGCTTCAAAAATACATGGGACAAATCTGATAAACGAAGATACATCAACAATTAGAGCTACAAAATCCACACCTCTCTCAATAATACATAATATACAGTAAATCAATAAAAATGTAGAAGCTTGTCAACAAACTAGAACAACACTGTGTCCAACAAAAGCAGAGCACATACCCTTTTCAAGTGCACAAGGGTATTTCTCCAAAAAAAAAAAAAAATATTTTGAGCCATAAAACAAACCATAACATTTAAAGAGATAGAAATCTTACAAAATATCTTCTGAGACCATAATGGCATTAACCTAGAAATCAGTAAGAGAAAGATAGCTGAAAGATTCCCAAATGTATGAAAATTAAACAACCCACTTCTAAACACCCCTGGTGTCAAATGAGGTTTCTCAAAGGAAATTAAAAACAAATATATGTAAATGAATGAGAATAAAATAAATATGAAATTCATGGGATTCAGTTGAAACAGTGCTTAGAAGGATATTTACAGTATTAAATGGCTTTAATAGAAAAACAGAAAGTGGAACTCGCTCTTGATGTGTTAAATGTGTAGTATAAAGATTTTTACAATTGGGTCCAAAATGTTTATGCATCTGTATCTCCACGCTTCCTTCTCAAATCCTATCCCCAAACTTCCCATTTTTCCCCCTTCCATCTCTATGGCTAACTAGCCAAACTATTTGGCACCAAGAGGAGTTTTACTCCGGGGCCATTCCTTTTTCATACGGTATATGACTAGATGAAATGCTTGAAGTGTTGCTCATAGAAACTCTGTTCCTTTCAGAGACCTTGGTGTGGGGCTATGGTACAGAAGTGTGTTGTCAGCCTGGACCCACATATACAGCTGACCCTTCTGTAAATCCAATCTGACACTTTTTCTCTTATGAGACTTGGCCTTAAAAAAAAAAAAAAAAAAAAAAAGACTTGGCCTTCAATGATCACTCGTGTAACCGTGAATAAGACCTAAGGGAGAAGCACTAGTGAAACACTGACAGGTGATGCAGAGATCTGGACACTTGCTCATGAAGTTTATTCTTGTCCCCTGGATACATTCATGTCTACTTTTGGATACATCATTTCATACCTTCATATCTCATGACGTATTGCTTCTGGAACTATTCAATCTTATAACCTCATCGGTATAACGTCGACTAACTCATTAAGAACATGGTCACATGATGTCCCATGGTCAAGATGTCACATATTTTTCAAATGATCTACAATTTCCCGTTACAAATATCTTGTCCTCTCTTTAGAAATCTAGGGTTACATATTGTAAAATTTGTGCTGGAGCTCACCATAAGCTCTGCAGAGCAATTTTTTCCCCATGAAAGATACTTCAGGACATAGTGTTTAAGGATATTCTTGGTGCACTCAAAGCTACTTGCCCACTGTGTCACATGTTAAATGTATCAAAGTCATATTACTAAATGTGAAATACACAATCAAAACTCCAGAGAATATCTATTTAGCATTGTATTTCCTTCTAGGTGGTAGAAATCACAGGAAGCAATAACATACCCTTTACTTTGGGGTAGATATCCAGAATGGTCCAGATCATAAGATTCCAAATCTTCATAGAGTTACATAATAACTTCTGGATAGTATGTATCTTACTAAAACCTCCAGGATACTAGCAAATCTTGTTTATCTGGTATAATTAACATGATATCACCAAAAATAGTAAATAATTATGATGCTTTTTGTCACGTCCAAGGAATCTAATTCCCTTTAGTCAAGAGTGTGGTGGTAGGATGGAGACCTGGCAGGTATAACCAAGGCTATCAGTAAACTTTCTCCTTGCCCATATGAATGTAAACCACATTCCAGGCTCCTTTTCTAAGGATGAAAATAGTGTATTCATTAACTCTGTTGTGATTGCCCCACAGCGTCCAAAACCAGTTGAGAGGCCAAGACAGATGACACCAAAAATCACCAAGAGGATATGCAGAGATTACCAAATTATGAAGATTTTTGAGAACAGTATTGTTCATTTTATTTTATTTTATTTTATTTATTTATTTTTAAAGATTTCATTTACTCATTCATGAGAGACAGAGGGGGGCGGTGCAGAGACCCAGGCAGAGGGAGAAGCAGGCTCCCTGCAGGGAGCCCGACATGGGACTCGATCCCGGGTCTCCAGGATCAGGCCCTGGGCTGCAGGTGGTGCTAAACCACTGAGCCCCCCAGGCTGCCCATATTGTTCTTTTTTATTAGTTTAAAATCTCTTCTTAGCTCTTCATGTTTTATTATGATCTTTGTCTATTCTGTCATCTTGGGTTTTTTCCTTATTAGAATGTTTACTAATAAGTTCAGAGTTTTGTCTCAATGTTTCACTAAGAATGTGTATCATTATTAGAGGTTGCTCTCAATCTACTTTTTAGTTTTAATAGTACAATTTAAAGATTATTTCTATTTGCTGTCAATGATAGAATAACATTTTATTACATGAATATAGGTTGCCTTCCATTTCTCATATGCATGATTTCACAGATATTTATTTCTGCAAAATTATAGTGTAGATACAAAAATTTGGATCCAAAATTTAAGACTTTTTTTTCTCTAAATAAATTGAAATGCTTCAGGAAGAATATTCATAATCTTTTTTTTATGTTTATTGTCATGTGTGAATTTAACCCCGTATATATAATGTAAATTGATTTTAAATTTTATGTAAGAATTATAAAATGTCCTCTTATGAACAACGCATCCAACATAAGAAGCATACATAGCTTATAAATGTAGAGCCCTCTGTGGCCTCCTTCTGTATTGCATTATCCCTTTAATTTTTTTTTAATTCAATTAATTAACATATAATGTATTATTGGTTTCAGAGGTAGAAGCCAGTGATTCATCAGTCTTGTACAGTGCTCATTACATCACATGCCCTCCTTAATGTCCATCACCCAGTTACTGCATCCCCCCTTTTCTCTCCCCTCCAGGGACCCTCAGTTTGTTTGGATTAAGTCTCTTATAGTTTTTCTTCCTCTCTGATTTCATCTTATTTATCCCTTTTTAATAATTCCTTTTTAATGCTTGAAGTAACCATTGTCCTTAATGTTCTGTTTATCGCTCCCTGAATTTAATTTATAGTTTATTACAAATGGATTTTTTTTTTGGTCTGAAAATGTCATTTTTATTTAAAGCACAAAAATCGAGACATAACAGATACATTTGTACATGGGGAAAAAATACCAGAAAGTTTACAAAACCTTGATCACTGCCATGTCCTTCAGCGACTCTGGGGCTGAGTGGGCTGGCAGTCCACACGCCGTGTCGGACTTTGTTTAATTTGCACATTTTTGAACAGTAAATCAATTGAATAATACAGTGTGTATTCTTCTGTGGTTTTCATTTTTTTCACTCTATGTTATGTTTGTCAGAATTATCCTTGCTTATGCACATAATTTCCATCTATTTTCACAGCTGTTCAGCATGGTACAAATATTCCCAAAATGTCCATACTTTTGTGACTGATGAGCATCCAAGTTCCTTACACTACTGTAATTACAAATATTATTTCCATAGCATGATTTTAAATTTCTCCTGTAACAAATATACAAAGATTTATTTAGTCTACATACCTAAAGGGTTGATCTTAGGATCATGGAGTAAGCACAGTTTCAATGTACTCAATGTACAAGATAATGCCAATTGCTTCCCAATAAGATGTATCGATTCATATTCACATCACCAGACTGCAACATTCACACTGATGCATGCTTTTGTTAATACTTGCTGTTGCCATGACTTACTATTTACAATTAAGTACTTTTCCTAATTTCTAATAAAACTAAGCATCTTTGAATACGTATATTGTCATTTATGTTTCCTTTTCAGTTTTCGGTTGGCCTGCATTTGGATCTCTTTGTCTTTAGTGTGCTGAAGATGGGGTATGTGCTAGGAATGTCTTTTTTTTTAATTATATGAAAACAGATGATGCATATGATGTAAGGGTCCTGAGATTATGTTCTGTAACAAGTATATTAATGACCAACTAAATAAGACAATATCAAGTGTTCATAAAAATTTTGTAGAAAATTAGAATAAGTTAAATCAGGATGATTATAGATATTACTTACTGAAAGGGAGACAGGGAATAATAATTCTGAGGGCTGAGGTAGATCATCAGGAATTCTCCATGGGTTAGTGATTTTTAAAAATTTTTGTTTATTTAAGGAATATAAAGCTATTTACTGACCACTGTCTACCAGCATTTACAATAAATAAAACAAACAAGAGTTAAGTAACTTTCTGATTACTACAAAGTTAATGTTTTTCCTGCTGAACCAGTAGTTCAAATCCTGACAAGATTGAGCCTACATGTAAGGAATGAGTTGGGATAAAGAAAAAATATGCAGAAGATTACAGAAGTTTTTTCACTCATTTATTCTAGCAGGTACTAAATTGGCAACATTTATAACCATCTGAATATAATTAGGTTCACCTGAATGAAGTCTTAGATAAGCCATGGTCATGACCTTTTAGTCAATATAGCATAGGGATTTCAACTTCTTGTAAAGGAAGTTTCACTAGAAGAATGTCCATTTAACTAAGTTTTGCATACCCAATTAAAACAAATCAGAACTTGTCTAGTTTTCTCATTTGGGTGGGGAGGTTGTTGGTAGTGACAGAATTTTCATTTCAGAGATCTTGCAGATTAAGTTGCATTATTTAAATGACTGTAGATATGAGGGCACCGGGGTGGCTCAGTCAGTTAAACATCTGACTCAGGTCATGAATGACCTCAAGAGTCGTGAGATTGAGGCCTGCATGGGGTTCCACTCTCAGTGCAGAGTCTGCTTGAGATTCTCTCCCTCTTCCTTGGCCCCTCTCCCCACTTGTGCTCTCATTCTTTCTCTAAAGTGAAATAAATGAAATCTTTAAAAAAATAATTGACTATAGATATGGATATGGATCCTGATATAGCTGCTTTTAAATTGTCCAAATTAAATTGTCCAATTAATTACAAAATTTGAAAGGCTAAGGCTTCAGGAAAAACTTCAATTTAACTTTAGATGATTTATTTCTTAGATTGCTGAAAATGACAGCATCTCAGAATCACAGATTTATCCATAGTTATAAAATGCTGTTTTTGTTTTGGTGAATGTTTAAAAAAGAAAAGAGGAAAGAAAGAAAGAAAAAGAAGGAAATAAAGAAGGAGAAAAGTGTAGAAAAGGAAGGAAAAGAAAACTATTTACATATGTATTTTTATACACACACACACAAAACCAAATAAAGAAAGAAAAACACAGGAATTAAACACAATTTGATGAACAACTATGAAGATTTACCCAAACATTTATAAAAGATGTTTTCTAATGCAAGAGAGAAATATACAATGGTCTGAAACATTTTTTTCTGATAAATGAAGCAACTACAGAAAGCTTTTATTTGTTCAAAGTAACCAGTGCTATATATGCAAAAAAACCCTCCAAAACTCCCCCAATACTACTTCAAAATGAACATATCAAACATGATTGTCATTAGAATGTTATTTCTTCACACTAATAATAAAAATCCAAGATGAAGATTTATATATATATATGTATATGTATGCATGTATATACATATATACATGTATATACATATAAATGTATATATACATGTATATATAGCAAAGGCAAACAATTATTGAGCTTTATCTTCTGGACAAGAATGCCAGGTTAGTCTCTCTTCATAAAAAGGCAATTACAATTTAAGGACACTTCATATATGCCTCTCTTGCTAGCACCAAGTCAACCTCATCTGAATCTCCTCATTTTCATGAGAAACATTAATTCTCCACTGCCATCTGTGGCACCAATTACTAGTTCAGGATCAAGACATTTAACAAAGCCTCTTGTTTTATCAGCAGCATCTCTTTTCTTCTTCAATTTACTATCATCAGACTCACCATCAGATAAAGATTGTCTTTTTGTACCATCTTTTCTGTACCATTTTTTGAGGATTAAGAAAGCTTCAGGGCGCCTGGGTGGTGCAGTAGGTAGAGCATCCGACTCTTGATTTCAGCTCAGGTCCTAGTCTCAGGGTGGTGAAATGGAGCCCCTCCATAGCTATAAGCTCAGCATAGAGTCTGCTTGAAATTCTCTCTCTTTCTCCCTCTGCCCCTCCTGCTTGTGCTTTCTCTCTCTCTCTCTCAACTAAATAAATCTTTAAAAAAGGAAAGAAAATAAATGCTTCAGTTAACTGGACAATCTCAATTTTCTTCAGGTTCCCAAGTATTGTCAGCGTCTGTAAATCTCTTCTATTTCAGGAAATACCCCACCTTACCCTTCACTACATGTGAACCCACTACTGTTTCCATCACAAATTCTTCTTTTTCTATTCTTTTACTCTTTCCATTGTTTCTTTCCCACTTTTTGCAATGTAGTTTTGTTGGAGGCTATTTTTGTTGTAGATTTGAAAAGCTATTCATTCACCACCTCCGTGCTGCTCCAGGTCCCTGGTCTGTGACATCTCCAGCACTGTGTTCCTCATGCTCTAGCCACTTCCCATAGTTTACTTAAAAATGTAAGATCTTATTACTAGTGCTAGATTTTTTCTTATTCTTCCTCAAACAAAAAAATGATACTTCTTGGTTCAATGTGTGTTAAAAGCAAAGATTCTGCTTTTCTTACTCTATTCATTTATTTAGTATTCAAATATCTTTCTTTAATTTAATACATATCTGAATAACAGGTTGAATATTTCAATTACTAGCATCTAATAATGATGCTAATTTTATGTGGTACTACTAGACCAACATAAGTTGTTTGTTCTTCCAAAAGTTCATGACCAAGATTTATCATAATGTAAGTAGATAAAATATAGCCTCATTTTTTTTTCATGTAGGTATAATACATGGAAAATTGCAATACCTAGCATGCATGGTTACAAGGTCCCTTTCTTTTTGTATTCTGGTTTCTATAATGTCATAGTGTGTTCTGTGTCCCACAAGTTATGATTTTCAGAAGTAAATACTAAAATGGGAATTTGACCTACAGAATGTTTATGGAGAATAAGGAGCGCTGGGCAAAGGAAAAAGCTGAACTGCGATGCAGGCTCAACAAAGCCTTGATCAGTCATATAAGGGGAGATTTGGAGCACATATAGCCCATCACAAAAGTCTCACATTGGGCCAAAATAGTGAGTGAGGCCTTTGCGTTCCCACCTCAATTCGTCATTGAAGGTGAGATGCTCAGTTGGCATAACCTTTATATATGAGTCTCTGCAGGAAAGGTATATCCTAAAAAAGAAAAAAAAAGAAAAAAAAAAGGTATATCCTGGTGGTCAGCTAAAGGCTGTTTGCTGACAACTAGAGTAATAAGTTCCTTAAAAGAAGATCTAAGGAGTGTATTTCCATGTCCATTCCAATGTGTTGTTACAAGTGATATTCTAGGTGAAAAATTGTGCTTCAAGAATCAGTCAGTGTATGAGGACAGAACAGAATCTCAAGATAAAGGCAAAATTTTAACTATGTAATATCATTCTGGCCAATTGAATGGATACACTTCCAGTTGTTCCTGCAATAAAAAATAATTTCATCATATAGAATCTTAACATCATGGTTAAATTTTTTTCTCCTTGGGATCCCTGGGTGGCTCAGCAGTGTAGTGCCTGCCTTCATCCCTGAGCATGATCCTAGAGTCCCAGGATTGAGTCCCACATCAGGCTCCCTGCATGGAGCCTACTTCTCCCTCTGCTTGTGTCTCTGCCTCTCTCTCTCTCTGTGTGTCTTTCATGAATAAATAAATAAAACTCTTAAAAATAAATAGATTTTTTTCTCCTTTAATTTCTTTAGATTTTTGCTTCACTGTATACTTTTACTTTGTATTGCAAATGGGTATAACACCAATTAGATTTTTTTTTATTTTAACAAACTTAATAGTATGTGCCTTAAGACTTTTGTTTTATTTTGCAATGATGACATGAATAAATAAATTTTTATTAATTATTCTGATTCTTGAACGTCATTTGATATGAAGATTCCAGTTCATCTTCCATCAATGAAATGAATTTCTGAATTACTTGATTTTGTTTTTAGTCCCTTCACTTAGTTTAGTAAGTACTTCAAATGTCCTTATTTTATAGGTTTTGGATATCTTCAAACACTCCACATTAATTTAGAAAAACACACTGGATTGAGATAGTCTCAATAATTAAAAAACATATTGGTAGGAATAAAGGGATCCAAATCAGAAAGTGTTTAAACCTCTAAACTGAGAATGCTGTCACTGATTGCTTATTCACCTAAAGCATTCAATTTAGGAACTAGACTGAACCTCATCCCCTTACCACCCTACCCTTTTATGAAACCTTCAATAGAATTTTATACCCAGCTAAAAAATATTATTCAAAATTAAAGGCAAAATAAAGATATCCATTCTTTTTCCTTCTCTCTCTCTCTCTCTCTCTTTTTCTCTCCCTCAACACACAAGTACAAGCATTAGTCACCAGTAGCAAAACACTACTAAAATAGTACAAGAAGTTCTTCAGGTTGAATAAAAATAACCTCACATGGACTGAAGGAGGCATAAGAATAATTAGGTTCGGCAAAATGGTAAGTAAATGAGTAAATATAAGATACAAAGATAAATTGCATGTTTAAAGCAATAAATCTCAAATATTAACATGCACCAACACCATATATAAGAATTCATCTACACTGCAACATTGCTAAAGATGACAGAATAGAGACACAATATTATTATCAGTAATATGTCCATTCAAATTGTGAAATTTATATATCTAAAGCCAAATGGATGATTCTAATTATTAGTCTATCAATAATCCCATAAATTAAAGATATTTAGTTAAGTTAATCAGGTTTACAGAGAGTTGGTATATTTAATTTGTGTTCCATAGTTTCTTTGGAGATAGCATAATTCGGCAAATCTGTTTATGCTCCATAGGTCCCTTTATGTAAGTTTAAAGAAATAATAGCATGAAATCATCCAGGAAACATTGTTAGTTTATCTTTTTAGTGTGGCATAAAACATCCATGCTCAATACTTAAATAGCTGCCTATTAGGAACAATATTAATATTTAGTTTTACAAGTTACACTTCACCATACTTATATTTACTCTCCTTGTTTACTTTCTTTGAAAATAAGATTCTACTTTTTTAAGATAGTATGCTTTATAATTTTTCTAGTCCAGAAGTCTTTAAATAATATTTAGGACACCAAATGTATAGAATGCATGTATATTAAATATTATTAATCATTTTTCTTTATATATAGAGAGGTGAACTCTAAAACTTGAATAGATTTTTCATAATAATGATTCTTTTTTGCAGTAAAGTCATCAAGATACAGACCCAGACAAAATCATTACATTCATTAAAAACAAACAATAATAACAACAACTAAAGATAGAACTGGTAGTATTTTTTGAAACTTCAATTTTTGAAGGAATTTTAAATATATTCCCAATTTAATCATCTGATTAATACTATGATGTTAGTATTATTATTCTAATTCTGTTCATAAAAAATAATTGAGCACTAAAATGTTAAGTAAATTCTTTTGGAGCTAGGATTTAGGTATGAGCTTCCTATGCTTCCTCAAATGAAAAATTATTTATAGTGAACTTCAAGACCCCTGAAATTCCATGTTACCTTTGTGAAATAATTTTCTACATATATAAAATTATATAATTACCTAAAAATACAAATAAGACAAAATTAGAGAAAATAGATACTCTAGGGATCCCTGGGTGGCGCAGCGGTTTGGCACCTGCCTTTGGCCCAGGGTGTGATCCGGGAGACCCGGGATCAAATCCCACTTTGGGCTCCCGGTGCATGGAGCCTGCTTCTCCCTCTGCCTATGTCTCTGCCTCTCTCTCTCTCTCTCTCTCTCTCTCTGTGACTATCAAAAATAAATAAAAATTAAAAAAAAAAAGAAAATAGATACTCTAATTTTGGGTACACCAGTATTAAATTCTGTTTTCTTTTTTTTTCAAGACCAAAGGGCTTACAGAAAATAAAGCATATTGTACTTGAAAACATCAAAGAGCTTTCAAAAAATTAATATATGTTTTTATAGTGTCTTCTGTGATTAGTGGTTCCTGTCAACCTTCAATAAAGACAAGCTGCAATACAAAACAGTGAGACACTTACTGTGAATTCACACCATCTTTTCTCTAAAGAAAGTTCATAACTTGCAATACCTTTTGGGTTTGTCTGTAAGGATAGATATCACATAAAATTTCAGTAGCAATATTTGAGATAAAAATGAAAAGAAATAGTTTTGAAATTAACTTTAAAAATAGTTTCTGTTATGAATATTTTATGGAAAGCAGTTCCACCAATTAGCTCCTAGGTGTGCAGAGACCTGATAGCTGGATGCTGCCTGAGGCACATATGACATTAGAAAAATAAATCAGCTCTGAAGAATTCAGAGGACAGATTCAAACATGAACATAGATTAAGTCACACAAAAATGAAAGAACTGAAGTATGGAGTTCTTTAAAATTTGCAATGAGATTGTAAACTCAATTCTCAGTTGCTCAGACTGTGTAATTGCTTGGATATACGCATATGAGAAGACTTAGAGCCAGATGTTGATCTTTTATTCTCACCCTATGGATTCTGTCCTTTCTTTGAATTTATTACTGATTCCTTCAAAGTAAATGTTCACTGGGGGTTAGATGAGAGATGAAAACCAGGCACATAATTATGTTCATGACTCTTGGTATCAGAGGATTTGGCAAATGCCTTTTTCCTATTTGAATCTTCTCAGTAGCTCTTATTGGCTTTTGTACCAATAGCTAGAGAATTGATTTTAAGTTAATCCAAAGAAGAATACCAAAATCATGTAAATATTTCAGATGTTTTATGTAATTTGCATCATGTTTTAAAAACTATGAATCTAATGATGAGTGAGTCTAAGAGATCCATTTTCTTTCCCTCCACCCCCATCCCATCATTGCACTGGTAATAGAAGAGTCAACCGTTAAACATTTCAAACTTATGTGGAATTTGTTATGGTGTGTTAGAATTCTTATTCTCTGTTAACCTAGCTTTCCTTTCATTTACACTTTTTAATGTCAATACAAATGATCACTTTGGGGCATCTGGGTGGTTCAGTAGTTGAGAGTCTGCCTATGGTTTGGGTCATGATCCCAGGGTCCTGGGATTGAGTCCCACATCAGGCTCCCTGCAGGGAATCTGCTTCGCCCTATGCCTATGTCTCTGCCTCTCTCTGTGTCTCTCATGATTTTATATATATATATATGTGTGTGTGTGTGTGTGTGTGTGTGTATTATTCTTGGTAGTTTACTCACTGCTTGCTTACCCATTTACACCATGTTGTCCAAATCCCAGGAATATCATTGATCTATGATTTAATTTCATTAACATTCTAAAGTGCAACCACAAAATAAAATGTCTCTTCTTGTGACTATTATTGGAAAGAGGCATTATAATACAACAGGTGTGGAACTATTAGAATGATGAAATCTACCATAAGCATTTTTCAGATTCACTTGTTCAGCAATTATTTACAAAACCCTAACATGTACAGGTTAGTCCATTAGGAGCTGGAGATACACTAAGAAAATCAGACACAGTCCCTACTCTCACAAAACTTAAAGTATAATGGAAGAAGGCATTAATTCAATAATCATATTAATATATAGCTTCCTACTCTTATGATAAATGCTAAAGAGGAGAATTAGACAAATGTGACAAAGTATGATGTAAATTAATGCAATCTGATAAATAAAGCAAGGCATTTATTTGATAAAATGGCACTTGAGTTGAAAATCAGCCAACTTAATTAAGGGGGATATTCATAGGAAGTTGCTTTTCACATACATTGTACAAATGTCTTATGAAGGAGTGGGTTTGAAACAGTAAAAAATAAAATATTTCATGAGTAGAATTTGAAAGCAAGTGAAACTAATGAGCAACAATATCCTAGAGACAGATGTTCTAGCTAAGTAGGGCACAGAATTGTATTAAATATTTGGACCTTTACCTGAAGAGTAATGGGAACCAATTAAGAGTTTTAAGCAGAGGTTTGAACAAAATTTAGAAAGACCAGTTTTTCTGGACCCTTCACCAAATTTTTGCTAAGCCTGTAATTAATTGTAATTAATTAATTGTCATGTAATTACATGACAATCTTCTATTTTCTTATGTGACAATTTGTTTCATATATTTTTACTCATCATGAGTAAGATAAAATCTGCTAAGGCTATTTCTTATTCTTAATACCTGTTAAATTCCTTATTCTTAATAACCACTAAACTTTCATGTTCTTCAGAATAGGAGTCACAACTAACTATGAAAAGTAGGGCACATATTTTAGTTTTTTTTTAAATTTTCAATCCATTTGGACACCTCCCATTGATCCTCCTATATCTAGTACTCTTCTCCTAAATATCTTTATTCGTTTACACAAGTCTATTTCTTACTCCAAAATTAGTTTTCCTCTCATAAGTTAATGTACTTATTTATTTAAATCCTGTTATTTCTGGCAATTGCTGGCTCAATAACCATAGATTTTAACAATGACCTTCAATCAGGTCAATATTCTAAATGTGTGACTCTCACTATTGAAGGAGACTTTTATTTTTTTTTTTATTTTTTATTTTTTTTAATTTATTTATGATAGTCACACAGAGAGAGGGAGAGGCAGAGACACAGGCAGAGGGAGAAGCAGGCTCCATGCACCGGGAGCCCGACGTGGGATTCGATCCCGGGTCTCCAGGATCGCGCCCTGGGCCAAAGGCAGGCGCCAAACCGCTGCGCCACCCAGGGATCCCTGAAGGAGACTTTTAAAAGGACTTCTAATCCTTCCTAGCCTACAAGTATTTCTAATATAGTACTATAGGAAGAAATACTTCTTAACCCTTTCTCTTCATTATTACACAAGGCATAAGAGATAATACTGACTGGACTAATATACTTTATGTGACTAGTGTGGATTCAGAAAAAAATTAATTAAATTATATATCCTTAAAATAATTTACTATGCATGAATTTTAGCTATCTGTATTTCAAGAAATAAGAAATACTTTAGTATTACCATATAAAAATTAACTCAAAATGGATCAAGTACCTAAATACAAGACCTATAAAGAATTGAACTCTTAGAAGAAACATGGGACAAAGCCTCATGGCACTGGATTTGATGATGATTTATTGGATTTGATGCCAAAGGCACTTCACTATAAACAAAATGAGGTTCATGAAAATATTAAAAATTTGTGCATCAAAAGACACTATCCACAGAGTAAAAAAGTAATCTACAGAATGGGAGAAAATATTTGTAAATTTTTATTTGATAAGGATTAATATCCAGAATATAGAAAACTTAAAACTCAACTACAACAACAAAAACTCAATTAGAAAATAATCAAAAGATTTGAAGAGACATGTTTCCAAAGAAGGCATACACATAGTCAATAAGTACATGAAAAGATTTTCAACAACACTGATAATTAGGGAAATACAAATGAAAACTGCAATAAGATGCCACATCATATCCATTAGGATTGTTCTTACAAGAAAACAGAGAACACATATTGGAAAAGAGGTGGATAAACTTAACCCTTGTGCATTGCCGGTGCAAATGTAAAATGGTATAGCCATTGTGCAAAAATAGTACAATTTTATCAAAAAATTAAAAATAGAATTACCATATGATCCAGTAATTCCACTCTGGGGTACATACTGAAAATAATTAAAAGGCAGGTATTGAAATATTCATACTCCTGTGTTCAAGCAGCATTATTCACAATGGCCAAATGAAGCATAGAAGCAACTCAAGTGCCCACAGATAAATGAATACATAAGCAAGATGCAAAATATATGTACACATTCCTCAGGGAAGGATCTAGATCAGTGTTTCTCTAAAAGTGGCCCCTGCATCATCAGTAGAAGTTAGAAACTTGTTATAAATGCAAATTTAGGAACCCTATTCAAAAGGGTTAGAAGCTATGAGGAGGTAGACCAGAAATCAATGTTTTAGCCAATCCCCTATGTCATTACTTCACATGCTAAAGTTTAAGGATCACTGATATGAGTAGACTTATGTTTCCCTTCAGCAAAACATATTTTTATCCTTTTACCCTTGCCTTTGATCAAAAGTATTTATTTTTTTCTTGCTGGGGGTTGGAAGTAAGTTAAATTCTATGAACTTAAATAATTTGTGGTATATAGCATTTCCTACTGGTATAAATTATACTCTATTGAAATTTACTCACATATTTTACTTTCTGAAAATCAACTTGACTGCCTGTTAACCAAAAATACTTATATCTATTTCTCTGGAACAAACTGTAAATATAAATCATGTGATGAACATTTTCTCCTATAAGTCTCTAACTTTGAAAGACAGCAGTCAACTTACAAAATCATTCTAAACTTAATTCACTTTTTGGAACTCTTTCTAATGCAAAAATAATATAATCACCATATACTAACAAAAGAAAAAATACATTATTAACATAAAAATATTTTCTTTGGTTAAATTTTTGTCATAATTCAATTTTCAGTTTTATTCTATACATTATTCTACATTATTTGTAGTTAAATTTTTCTTGCTATTTTATCTCTACATATGGATTTTATCAGGATAATTTCCATGGCAACGAATACAGGTTTTCAGCAAATAATAGCTTTGAAGATGCTATGGCTTTGGGTCTGTGTTTTGGGTTATTCCATTAACCCTAAGAGACTTTTTTATTTAGTTTTTCTTGGAAGGACTTAATTTGAAGAACAAAAGTAAAGATCAGATGCAAACTAGAATAGATGCATTATTTTCTTGGAGATATAATGCCTATAGAGGCATGCTTGCATCTTGCCTTACAAGATGAATAATTTAAGACTAAATCAATCCAATTATTTCCAGATATGGTTGATATTTAAAGAATATTCTCTTCCCACTGATAAATATGTATTCATTCACATTTTCCTTCACAAATGCTTATGCCATTAATAAAGCCATCTTGTTTACTCTAAAGCAAGAAAATAAGAGTATATTTACACAATAGGTGCTTTGAATTAAAATGTTTTATTTTAAAATGTTTTCATTTTTATTCTCATATATAAATATAGTATGATATTGTTATAGGTAATAATTCTTATTTTTATTTTTTCAGGAAATGTATGTTAAGTTTTTCAATATGTGGCCACTACTGAGAAAAACACTGACCACAGGATAATAAACAAGCAGATACGGGCTCTGATTTCATGAAGTTTAAAATCTAGAGGGAGGAATTCTATTAATGTGGTATTATAATCTAATTTTACATCAGTGTATACCAGTGTGATTTTTGTCTTTTATTGTGAGAGCAGATAACTGAAGTAAATGGTAAGATTTGATAGCATTACACACAGTGAAGTAGTATAGAGTCATAAATCTGTTAAAGTCTAGACAGTGCTTCAAAGACTTCATAAGCGAAATCTGTGGCATATATAACCAGTACATAAATTGCTGCCTTATTTGAGAGAATAATTTGAACAACATAAAAATAGTAACCCTTTCAAATATTCCTACATTTCTGTGTCTTTTTCTCTGCATATGCTTGATACCATGATGCAGGTCTAGACTACAGCCTTTAGATCTTCTTCTCTGTATTTTCTAGACTATTGTATCAGTTGCAGTAATCTTCATAGATAGTTGGTTGATGGAATGAACCATTTCCTTGATTTCTTTGTAAATCATAGTACTTATGTCAGGTGGAGTAAAAGAATTTTAATTCTTTTAATACTTATTCCCCCCCAAAAACTCTACTTTTGTGTTCTTATATGCAAATTAATGACTTCTGAAAAATGATTCTTTAGTTTGAAAGAACACTGATACTAAAACCATGAACATCAACAAGAGTCCTTATCAATTAAATGCACAGTTATATCCTTGGAAACCTTTTAAAATCCTAATTTTTATGGTCAGATATACCACTGCATATGTATACAAAACCATAAAGAAAGGAATAATGAAATGCTAACATAAAAATATTATGTAACTTTTGTCTTATCCCTAATAGTTTAGAAATCAATTACACAGAGTAGACATGAATTCATTTTGTTGAACTCTCTTGGGATCTAAACAAATGGTGTGAGATTAAACTATGATAATTACTTTAATCATATGATTTTTGAAACCTTAGCAAGACTCAGATTTTAAAATAGGAATTAAATATAAGTAGAAATTACCATTTAAAAAAGGATGCCTGGATGGCTCAGTTGGTTAAACTTTAGCCTTTGGATCAGGTCATGATCTCAGGGTCCTGGGATCAAACCTCTCATTAGGCTCCTGTTAAGTGGGGAGTCTGTCCCACCCAACCTCTCCTCATGATCTCTCTCTCTTTCAAATAAAATCTTTAAAAAAATAAAAACATATTAAAATGTTCTACTTAATTTTAATAGGGAAGATGCAAAATATTATAAGAAATACAACTTTGTATTCAGTATGTTGGTGAAATTTACAGTTACACAGTACTAAAAACTGGCAAACAGAATATAATGGGAGATTGTAATATATTGATATTTGAAAGTAGAAGTTTCTAGAAACATTGGAAAAAATTAGACATTATCTTGGAAAGTTGAAGATGTGCAATCTCTGACTCACTTATCCCATATTTATGTACATTAAATAAACATTCATAATCACACACCAAAAATTTTGAAGCTATTGATATTAAAAGTGTTTGCAATAGCAGAAACCTAGAAACCAATCAAATGCCCATAAATGCAATAATGGATAAATTTTAGACACAGAGTAAGGATCTTTCATAGAATGGCAGAAAGTAACCATTTGTCTTCTGGCACTTGGTATAACGAGGCATCATAACAGTTTATTGTAGGAATATAAAAAAAATTGCCTTTAGTGTGTCTTGGTGGGTATGATATTGAAAATGGGAGTATTTAATGCAATTATTACAAGCATCTAGATGAAAGATGAAAGCCTATAAAAAAAGACTAAAGAGAAAAAAACATGATAGTGGATATGTTTATAAAAGGAAAGAAGGAAAATTTATAAAAATATGTAATAGCTGGTTGTGATGGGGAAAATAATAAAATGGTTATAACCCTTAGTTGTTTGAATTATGTGATCACATGTTCTACTTCTAATTATAACCTCTTCTACGAAGGAAGATTTCTAGATAAGGCATGTGATTGTGAATTTAGATAAATTAGTACACAAATTTACTGATGAAATGGATATCTAATTTACAGATGAGTAATTCGCAATTTAATACTGGCTATCAATCAATTCCCAATGGGTTACTGACTAGAGTTTATATTAGGGAAATACAAATAACAAGGGAGGTTTAAGTAATTTGTTTATTCGACTACTTTGATCATCCTTCTTAATCTACTTTATGCTTCTAGACTCTGGAAGAATGATTTAAATGGGGGCATGTTTACTTCCTTCAGAGTTTATGTGATATTAAGTTAAGAAAAGCATGATATTAAATGTATTTACTAGTTTATTCCTGGAATAGGTTTTCAAAGTTGAGAAATGGCTAGAGATAGATAAAGGCATACAATGACTGCCTTATATGACTGTTTATACCTATCTCCAGTGTTTTCCTTTTTATAAATATTTGACATCCCTGATATTGGAAAGCTACTGAATCTCTGAACTGGAAATGTATTTTAGTGATCCTTCTCCCCAATTCTACCTTTGACCTGGAACTGAGGATCATATTGTGAAAATTTTGTACAATTGGATTCACTGGTTAATTCTAGGAAGAAATTTTACTAACCCTCTATAATCTCTTTCAGAAGAAAGAAGTAAAGTTAATACTTCCTAATTCATTCTACAAGGCCTGTATTACCCAATACATAAACAGACAAAGAAATTACAAGAAAAGAAAAATAGAGACCAGTATATTTCATGAACATATATGCAAAAACCTTTAACAAAATATTAGAGAATTGAATCCCAAATAGTATTTAAAAGGATATACAATCAGGTAGGATTTATTCTAGGTATGCAATATGGGTTCAACATTCAAATAAACAACTAATGTAATACATCACATCAAGGAACTAAAAAAGAAAAAAATAATATGATCATCTCAATATATACAGAAAAAACATTTGAGAAAATTCATCATCAATTTATGATAAAAGCTCAGGAAATTAGTAATATGGGAAAATTTTCTCAACTTGATAAAGAGTATTTGTAAAAATCCTACAGTTAACAACATAATTAATGGTAAAAACTTGAAGATTTCTTACTAAAATCTGGTACAAGCAAGGATGTCCCCTCTTACCACTCCTTTTTCAACATCTTACTGGAAGTTCTTGCTAATGCAATAGAACAAGAAAAGAAAACAAATGTATACAGAGTGGGAAGAAAGACATAATACTGTCTTTGTTCACAGATGACATGATTATCTACATAGAAAATCCAAATGAATCAACAACAACAACAAAAAACTTTTCTGGAACTAATAAATGATTATACCAAAATTGCAGGATACAAGGTTAAAATAAAAAAGTCAATTGACTTCCTATATCTGAACAATGAACAAGTGGATTTAAAATGAAAAACACAATTCTACTTACATGAACACTCCTCAAAAATGAAATATTTAAGTATATCTAAGAATATGCATAAGAACTATGGGATAAAACTGCAAATGTCTTATGAACAAAATGAAAAAAAAAAACTAAATAAATGGGAAAATATTCCAAGCCATGGATAGGAGAATTGAATATTATTAAAATGTCAATTCTTTGCAACTTGATCTATGGATTCTATGCAATCTAAATCAAAATCCCAGCAGGTTATTTTATGGATATGGACCGATTAATTCTTTTTATTTATTTCTTTTATTTTTTTGGACAAATTAATTCTACGTAAATGTGGAGGTGCAAAGATTCTTAACAGCCAACACAATACTGAAGAACAAAGTTGGAGGACTGACACTACCTGACTTCAAGACTTACATAACTCTATAGTAATCAAGACTGCGTACTATTGGCAAAAGAATACACAGATAAATAGAACAGTTTAGACAGTCCAGACACAGACCCACATAAATAATATCAACTGATCTTTGACAAAGGAGCCACGACAATAACAAGGATTGTCTTTTCTATTAAGAGTTTCGGAGCATTTGGACATCTGCATGAAGACACATAAATCTAGACAACAATAATATACCATTTAGAAAAAATAATTCAAAATAGATCACAGACCTAACTATATAATGTGAAATTCTAAAACTCCTAGAAGATAATATAGGAGAAAATCTAGATGACCATGGATATGGTAATACCTTTTTAGATCCAATACGAAAAACATGATACATGAAAGAAATAACTGATAAGATAGACATCATTAAAATTAAAAACTTCTGCTCCATGAGAGACAATATCAAGAGAATTAAGACAAGCTACAGCCTTGGAGAAAATATTTGCAAAAGACATATCTGATAAAGAATTTTTATTAAAAATACATACAAATAACTTTTAAAACTCAACAGTAGGAAAACAACAACCTGATTAATAATTGGGACAAAGATCTTAAGAGATACCTTGCCAGGGACTCCTGGGTGGCTAAGCAATTGAGCGTCTGTTTGCCTTTGGCTCAGGGCATGATCCCAGAGTCCCAGGATCGAGTCCCACATCCGCTCCCTGCGTGGAGCCTGCTTCTCCCTCTGCCTGTGTCTCTGCCTCTCTCTCTCTGTGTCTCTCATGAATGAATAAATAAAATTGAAAAAAAAAAAGAGAGATACTTTGGCAAAGAAGATACAAAGAAGGCAAATAAGCATAAGAGAAGGTTCTCAACATCACACGTCATCAGGGAAATGCAAATTAAAACAGTGAGATACCATCACACACCTGTTAGCATGGCTAAAATCCAGAACATTGACTGCCATATTCTTATACACTGCTGGTGGGAATGCAAAATTGTATATCCATTTTGGGGCAGCATGGGTGGCTCAGTGGTTTAGCGCCGCCTTCAGCCCAGGGCGTGATCCTGGAGACCCAGGATCAAGTCCTGCATCGGGCTCCCTGAGTGGAGCCTGCTTCTCCTTCTGCCTCTGTCTCTGCCTCTCTGTCTCTCTCTGTGTCTTTCATGAATAAATAAATAAAATATTTTTTTTTAAAAGTGGTATATCCATTTTGGAAAACAATCTGATGGTTTTTGACAAAACTAAACATACTCTTACCATTTTATCCAGCAATCATGCTCTTTGGAATTTTTCTGAAGGAGCTGGAAATTTATGTCCACCTGATGTTTATAAAACATGTTGATGTTTATCAAAATGGATGTGTAAAGCAGTTTTATCCATAATGCCGAAACTTGGAAGCAGCCAAGATACCCTTCAGTCGATTAATGGATTAATGAACCGTGGTACCATGTAGCCAATAAAATATTATTCAGTGCTAAAAAGAAGTCATGAAAAGACATAGATTAAGTAAGACACTTATTACTAAGTGAAAGAAGCCAATCTGAGAAAGTTACATACTTCATGATTCTAACTATATGATATTTTGGAAAACACACAACTATGAAGGCAATACAAAGATCAGTGGTTGGTTGTCAGAAGTGGTGGGGGGAGAAATAAACAGGCAGAGCATAGGGGATTTTCAGGCATTGAAAATACTATATATGATAAGATAATGACAAATATATGTCTTTATGCATTTGTCCAAATTCATAGAATCTTTAGGTAAACATTAAATTCAGGGTGATAATGATGTATCACTGTAGGTTCACCAACTGTAATAAATGTATCATACCAGTGAGTGATATTGATAATGGGGTAAACCTAAAATTCTTATTACAAATTAATTATCAAAAATTTTTATAACGGGATGTTTTTATATGATTCTATCAAACTGAAAATAAAACGGTACTGGTAAATATACCAAGTAAGTCTCTGAAAAACGAACGAAAAAAATATGTTTCTTTGCAGGTATAGACAGGACAATTCTAAATTATCAGGGAAATATTTACCATCATATATATCATATCACACATGTTATACCATATACATTATATTTCATATATATATTTAACAGAAGAAAAATGAATGTAGTATTAGTATCTGGTAACTGTTTTCCAGATTTAAGTAGACAGTTCCTCAATGAGGCTAAAAGAAGCAAACTTTCCTGTGGAGTTTCTTATACATACTATTTCCAAATGTTAATCAGCTAGCTATTCCTAGTCTCATACCAAGAGAAGCTAAATAGAAAACTGTTCCACAATTTTCCTCAAACATTGTTAAAAACTCCATATCAGAAAGGCAATAGATATACATTAATTGTAATCTGCTGTGCCCTCACACCAACACCCTCTAGGACTGGGCTTGCTTCTCTCTAGAAATATTCTTCTTCTTGGATTTTATAATACCATAAAATGCCATTTTAATTTTTCCTGTTATTTTTTTTAGACACTCCTTAGTATTTTGTCAGTTCCTCCCTTTTTTTTTTTAAGATTTCATTTATTTATTTGAGAGAGAGAGAGAACACTAGAGAGACACAGCAAACACACTTAGGGGCAGCGGGAGGGGGAGAAGCAGACACCCGCTGAACAGGAAGCTCGATGTGGGGCTGTATCTCAGGACCCTGGACCACAACCCAAGCTACAGGCAGACACTTAATCAACTAAGCCACCCAGGTGCCCCTTATTAGTTTCTTCTTATCAATACATTCATTATTAGAGGTTTCCTGGGATTTATACTTACCCTTTTTTTTTTCTTTTCACTCTGCATCTACTCTCATTGACTCAATTATAATCTATATGAAAAATACATCATACTTATATCTACAGCTAATATCTATCCAGAGCCTGGGCATGTAGCTTGCTTTAACATCCACCTTTAGATGTCTCACAGGCATTTCCTATTTAACACCATTTTCCCCTGCAAACATAATGCTTTTTCTGTTCTGCCTAAATCAGGAAATTATACCATGGTTTACCCAATTTCCTTAATCCAAAACCTAGAATTATTCTTGATCCTTTCTCTCCTTTCTTATCAATTTTACAAATCCAGTATATTCTGCTCCATTTAACTCTCTGAAACTATATTCTTCTTCACTGTGAAGTGACCATCATATTTTCCTGTGGATTACTGTAATATTCTCTTAATTGGTCTTTCACATCAACTCCTGTTCCTTATGATTTATCCTTCAGCTATGATTACCTTTATCAAATATAAGTCAGGGTTCTAATGTATAAAACAATTCACTGACTTTCTGTTGATATTTCAACAGATCCAAAATCCAGCCAACAATGCTTTGCAACTAGACATCAGAGCTCCTCGTTCTTGGGGTATCATACCCTGGTACACACATCATGGACTCTCAGGCCTTCAGACTCAGACTGCATTATACTACTGGTTTTCCTTATTCCCTAGCATGTAGTGATGGCAGACTCAAGACTTCACTGCCACCAAAACCGTGTGAGCCAATTCCTATAATAACACTCCTCATGTATTTCTCTGTGTATCCTATTGGAACTATTTCTCTGGAGAATGCTGGCTAATACAATATGTTAGCTAGAGTGACCTACTTTTTTTCATTCCTTTAATGGCCATGATTACTTCAAACTCTGGACCAGAATTCCTGTGCCTGAAAAGATATTACTTACTTCTATTGTTCCTTTATAAGTGTGCCTGCCTCAGGGCAAAGACTAATTTGGATTCTTTTATTAAATACTCCTACAGAATACCAAAGGCATCTTTTATAATAATCATATATATATATAGTATAATTTATAACTTTTCTATAAGAGTGGAAGCTTCATATTATCAGGGCATTGGTACTGGTTTTGTTCACAACTATATTCTAATTACAGTGCTTAAAAGAACAAGGGGTAGTGGAAGGGAGGTGGGCAGGGGGACGGGGTGACTGGGTGACAAGCACTGAGGGGGGCACTTGACGGATGAGCACTGGGTGTTATGCTGTATGTTGGCAAATCGAACTCCAATAGAAAAATATACAAAAAAAAAATTCTAGGCATTAAGTGAAAAGTAGTTGAATAAATGAATAAACAAAAATCTAGAGAGAAAAATCTGAAGTATTTCACCGAAGTCAATATATGTGTAAATTTGATATTAAAATTTACAAAAATTTGAAGTAAAGAAGTATTATATTTTATTATTCTGAAATTAATTCTAGTAGAGTGGGGCTTGTAACCATCAAGGTAAGAAAGAATGTACAAAATTTGGAAGAAATTAAAAATAAAGTAATAATACTTCCTAGGGCTTACAAGGAGAATTTATTTCAAGTTCATATATTTTTCAAGTTTTACTTCTGTTATTTATTATTAGTATTTAGACTGTACCACATAAATACATTTATATATTTTTAGTTCTGTACACATAAGTAAATGTCTCTAAAATTTCTCTTTTAATAAAAATGTTTAAATAGCCATAAATAGATATATATTTCTCTTTATCAAATGACTTTTAATTCTACATTTAATTTCAGGAGTTATCAATATTCCTTTGCATGCCATCTCAGGCTTCATGGGCAGTGAGTTCAAGAAATTGGAATCTTATAATGAAAACTTGTGCTTACTGCCCTACACTTATTAAATACCTAATGCAGTTAAGCAATTTAATGAATTTTTATTCAACGAATGTTCCTATAAATATCCAATCCTTTAGTAAATTGCTATTTTCAAGACACATCATAAATCTGTATTTTCTAGTCTTTCATCCTTTAAAATATCTTAGCCAGTAATATCTACCCTCTATGGCCATTTGTTTAGTATATTTTCAGCGATGGTGTGGGGAAATAGAAAAAGAGAAGAAAACAGAAAAATAGATCACATATTACATATATAAATGTAAAATTATTAAATATTTCCTTAATGCTGAGTTAGCTGTATAAGGGTAGACATTTTTATTTTTTCAATCTTTTCTTATGAAAGTGGTGAGTTTCATACTGCTCAACATCATACTCTATTAATTGAATGTGTAAATCTTACTGCTTAAAATGACTTGATTTTCAAGTTCTGATATGGCTTAAAAATATTTTTTTTATATTAGTGTGCATCATCTACTACTTTAATGTATTTTTGTTTTACTCCTCTGGTTAATGCTGAAAAGGCTTTAAAAGACATTGATTTTATTTTATTCATTTATGTTTAAAGATTTTATTGGGATCCCTGGGTGGCGCAGCGGTTTGGCGCCTGCCTTTGGCCCAGGGCGTGATCCTGGAGACCCGGGATCGAATCCCACGTCGGGCTCCCGGTGCATGGAGCCTGCTTCTCCCTCTGCCTGTGTCTCTGCCTCTCTCTCTCTCTCTGTGTGACTATCATAAATAAATAAAAAAAAATAAAAAAAATAAAGATTTTATTTATTTATTCATGAGAGACACAGAGAGAGAGACAGAGACACAGGCGGAGGGAGAGGCAGGCTCTCTGTGGGGAGCCCGATGTGAGACTTGATCCTAGGATCCTGGGATCACGCCCTGAGCCAAAGACAGACACTCAACCACTGAGCCACCCAGGTGGCCTAACATTGTATTTTATACTGATATTTTACATATGGGATATACGTTTTTGTAATTCCTTAAAATACGTTACAAAAATTTCTAGGAGCTTATACTTAAAAGAATGCAGTATTTGTGTGAAAAGCAGTTGATTTTAGATATATTCAGTGCTTTATGCAATAAAATGGCACTTATATATTTACAAAAGTTAGATATGAAGACTGGAAATCAGACGGGTAACACTCCATTTCTCCCTAAAACTCCTCTGAGAATCATGAATAAGTCCCTTGTAGCTAGCTCTATAAACCAGCAAGCTTCCTTCCTTTTATTTGAGATACTTGCCATAATGAATATTTCATTTCAACAGCCTGAATAAAATCATCTCCTCATTCTCCAGTCCATATTGACTTTAAAATTTGTGTACACTTTTACTTTTAATATTTTTATTTATGATTTATTCTGTCTTTCCAAATGTATAGTAAAATGTGAATTTACATAAATATGTATGTACCACATGCAAAAATTACTTACTTGAAGTAAATAAAAGTAACAAAATGATAGAAATATTAAATCATTTAGATATATCATAACCATGTATCTATACACATATGCACAAACATAGCCCCTCTTAGTTTACAGCGGCTAAATACATGAAGAAATTAAGTAGAAATAGGCAATCTCTGTTCCTTCAACTAATTGCAATTTGTAAAAGTCCAAACAAAAAGGTCTTTGAAAGCTTAATAATTTTTCTTTTGGACTCAGAAAAATCTTTTAACTTTAAATGTTAGCACCACAAAACATATCAATAAGATCCTAATGAAAAACTTAAAAGAGTAACTAGTTCAGAAATCTCTTTCCACTTCAAATTTTTTGGTTTTTGGTTTGGGGATTTTTTTTTTTCCAGCTGAAGAAATATAGAAATAAAGCTCAGGGTTTGCTCAGTGACATACTGAAGTCATACTGAGGATATAAACTTCATCCTACCAAAGAGATTACAGTGAAGACATGTTGTTTCATATTCAGCTTTTGTACTCAAACTTTAAATTCTAAAAAGGAGAAGTGTTGTGTCTCAGTATGCCTTCCTCTCTCCTAGCAGCAGTAGTGGAATTCAAGCTGCTAACATCCTAAAATTCTTTTAAACAGGGAGAGAACAAGATGAAGAAAAATGTTACAATGAAAATATATATGGAAACAAAATACCTATGTGTGATGAACACTGGTGCTATCTGTAAGTGAATCACTAAATTCTACTCCTGTAAAGTCGAAGTCTATATAACTACAGCCATCTAAAATGTCTGTGTGTGGGAAGTCCCAAAGATCTAATAGACTTACAAATCAATTCCTCCAATATGTTTTCAATCAAGCACAATTTGCTCTTCCCTTAATTGTATATCAAAATAATCTAAGTAATTGTTTCTTACCCATGGCAAAGCAAACTGTAAGTATAAAGAACAGCATAATGATAACTGGTACATGGAAATCACAATTATAGACAAGTTTTTGGAAAATATATTACCAACCGATTAGAGTATAAAAAAATCCCAATAATTATTGTTTATAACCAAATTAAAGAAAAAGACTTAACGTTGGAGAACTACCAAATAACACACCTAAATGAATATAAGGAAGTCATTTTCTCTGCTTCTTCCTATCAAAATACACATATTTATTGCAAAATATCACAATTATATTGAATTTGACTAAAATAAATCACAAGAGTTACCAACCTTACAATTTTTTTAAAGTAAAAGTGGGATCATAATATTAAGGAGTACTTTTTTTTTTAAAGATTTTATTTATTTATTCATGAGAGACACAAACAGTGAGGCAGAGACATAGGGAGAAGCAGGCTCCATGCAGGGAGCCCAACGCAGAACTTGATCCCAGGATCCCGGGATCACGACCTCAGCCAAAGATAGACACTCAACCACTGAGTCACCCAGGTGCCCCTAAAGAGTACACTTAAAAAAATTATTAGAAATCTATCAAATACAGTCCATTGCAGCAAGCGAGAATTCCAAACAGACTTCTCGTGAGTGTGGAGCCCTTCACAGGGCTGGATCCCATGACCCTGAGATCATGACACGAGCCCAAATCAAGAGTCAGCTGCCCCACTGACTGAACCTCCCAAGCACCTCAAACTATACAAAGTAATTTTACTATTCAATGGAAAAATTGTGGATGTTCTACGACCTTTAGCAAATTTTTGTTAAAACATTACAACCTCTCATACTGTTGATTATAAATGTACGAGGAAATGAAAAATTTACTAAAACCTAGACTTATTTAGCACATGGTAATTTAAAACATTGCAAACATAAGGGTTTTAATGTTTATTTAGGGGCACCTGGGTGACTCAGTGGTTGTGTGGGTCTTCTGCTCAAGGCCTGATCCCAGGATCGAGGATTGAGTCTCACATGAGGCTCCCAGCAGGGAGCCTACTTCTCCATCTCCCTATGTCTTTGCCTCTCTCTCTGTGTCTCTCATGAATAAATAAATAACATCTTTTTAAAAAAATAAAATTAAAATGTTTTATTTTCTTTGTAAAAAATTATCAAGAGCAGTTCAAAGAGTGATTGCCTTATTCTTTCTGTATAAATTATATTAAGCATCTTTTCAATGCCTTACAGAATTTTCAGACTCCTTTCTTCTTAAAAAAAAGAAAAGGTTTTATTCATTTATTTCAGAGAGAGAGTGAAAGAAAGGAGGAATGAGAGGTGGGAGAGGCAGAGGAAGGGGGAGAAGCAGACTCCCCACTGAGCAGGGAGCACCATGCAGGGTTCGATCGCAGGACCCTGAGATCACAACCTGAGCCAAAGGTAGACAGACACTTAACTGACTGAACCTCCCAGGAGCCCCCAGATTCCTTTCTAAGTTTGGATCTTAGACATTTTGTCCTTTGCACTGTTTAAATTTCTTTTGTTGAGATATAACTGACATATAACATTGTGTAAGTTTAAGGCGTACAAGAAGCTGATTTGATAGATCTGTAAGTTGCAATAAGCTTACCACTATAGTGTTAGCTAACACCTCTATCACTAACATTTCACATAATTATCTTGTGTACTTTTTAAAAAAAGATTTTATTCATTTATCTTAGAGAAAGAGATAAAGAGAGAGTGGGGAGAAGGCCAGAAGGGGAGGGAGGACAAGCCGACTCCCCATTGAGCATCAAGCCCGAGGTGATGATGGGGGCTCGATCTCACAACCCAGAAATCATGACCTTGGCCAAAACCAGGAACTGGATGCTCAACCGACTGAGCTATCAAGTGCCCCATCCTTTGCACTTTTAATGTCATGAAATATTTGAGTTCTTTTTTTATATGAAGTTTTTTGTAATTTTCACTTGCTCTAGGTTATCTTCATTCTTTTATCATAACCACTTTTCTCATTTATGTTGATGGGTTCACCTCCACTAAGTTCTCCAGAGCAGTATATTTAGAGTCTCTTGAATGGTGGCACTGGCATAATATGAAGGGTTAGCGATTTCATATATAGTATCTACCTATATTATGTACATATGCATAAAATCTCTAAAGTATCATAAAAAAACATAAATTCTATCATGTATGCCATCCATACATATGCACAAATATACATATAATATATACATTCCACATTATGTGTTTCCATCTTTGTTATGTTTACTAGGTTTATTACCGGAAGGCAAAGAGGTAACACAACTATACACTTTGCATCTGTGTATAAGTGGGTCCCAAGAACTCACGTGACTGGTCACTGATCATGATGTATACTGTTGTTTACATACAAATATGTGGGCTCAGAACCAGCAGCAAAATTGTACTTTATGTAATTATATTTAATACTTTGTGGTAATTAAAAATGGAACCATGTTGTTGGAGATGCTATTTTATCTAAACCTTTGGAACTTAAATGTGTGCATATCAGAACCATTCAAGGTAAAGATTGTCTTACTTAAAGCTGTACCTCTTTGAAAACATCAAAGCTTCATTTTTTTCAATAGTAGCTTCTATTTTAACTTGTTCCTCTTTGTGCAAGAAAGGGTTAACTCAGCAGCCCTAAGTTGTCTGAAATCTGTACATTCACAAAGAAGAACTAGTCATTCTGCTCATAGAAGCCTTTGGAACATTTTACCTTCTAAATGTGTGTTTCTATGTCTAAAGACCTTGGCTATAACAGACCGGTTTGATCAACTGGTTAATGCTAACAATATGATTTATAGTGTATGCTCTGGGGGACCGGAAACTAAGTAGCTCAGTAGTTGAGTAACGGTGTCATGCAGGTGCTACAGGCCTGTGTGGCTGACCTCCGATAAAACCATGGACAGCAAAGCTTGATTGAGCCTCCCTGATTGACAATACTGCAGCTGTGTTGTCACACGTTATTAGTGGCCAAATTAAGCATACCCTTGCAACTCCACCAGAAGATACTGGGAAGACCATGCCTGGTTTCTCCTAGATGTTGTCTAGGAGCCCTTTCCTTCTACTAACTTTTTATTTATTTAGTTATTTATTTATTTTAAAGATTTTATTTATTTATTCATGAGAGACACACAGAGAGAGAGACAGAGAGGCAGAGACACAGGCAGGGGGAGAAGCCGACCCCACGCAGGGAGCCCTCTGTTGGACTTGATCCGGAACCCCGGGATCATGCCCTGAGCCAAAGGCAGATGCTCAACCACCGAGCCACCCAGGCATCCCTCTTCTACTAATTTTAACCCGTATCCTGCCACTGTAAAGAAACCCATAATATAAATATATATATTTGGATTATGTACATTATAATATATATTATTTATACATATAATTACTAATATACCATTAGTACAACACCATTTCTAAGTCCTTCTAGTGAATCATCAAGCTTGAGGGTGGTCTTAGGGATCTTTGCCACACTAGTTTATCTTAAACTTCAAGGCATGCAAGCTTTTTTAAACAGCCTTTTTTTTTTCTATAGAGAGATTAAATATATTTTCAAAACAAATGAATGAAGTGTTCATGATCCTTGCCTACATGAAGCTTGATTAGAGATGGGAAAATAGATAACAAATCAAGTGAACAAAAAATAGATTATTTGGTTGTATTTAGTGCTGTTAAAAACAGCAAGAGATGATGCATTAGATGGGGAGATAACATTTAAGAAAGTAATATGTAAGCAGGAACTAGGATAAATCATGGGGACAATGAGGTGCAGGAATAATAACTTAAATATTCTTGAGACGAAGATATTAAGATCAGGGTAGCTTAAGTAGATATGGTGAACATAAGATTCAGAGAAAATATTTTTGGAAAGGTAGATATAGACCAATCCAAGGAGGACCTAGAAGGGTAAGAAAAAAGGTTTGTTTTATATACAGACAAAAATAACAACCTAATTTGCATTTTAAATATATTATCGTGACTGTTCTGTATAGAATAGACTAAAAAGGAAGAATAGGGGAGAAGTACAGAGATCAAAAGAGTAAAGTTTAAGTGAAGATATCAAGTAACTGTTACTTGCAGGAGTCGGTAGTTTGGGCCATAATTTATATGGTCAACAGGGATGATGTAAATGGGGAAATATTTACCATATAAATTATAACAAAATGCACAGGATTAGTTGAAAAAGCCTCCATAGTAAGCATAAAAGATCTTGAGTAATAACTGGAGTTCTTCAACATTTATTTATTTATTTATTTATCTATTTATTTTTTTATTTATTTTAAAAGATTTATTTATTTATGATAGACATAGAGAGAGAGAGGCAGAGACACAGGCAGAGGGAGAAGCAGGCTCCATGCTGGGATCCCGACATGGGACTCGATCCCAGGACTCCAGGATTGTGCCCTGGGCCAAATGCAGGCTCTAAACTGCTGAGCCACCCAGGGATCCCCTCTTCAACATTTAAAAGGTAGGAAAGTAAAAGAATGGAATGGGGTGTTCCAAGTGTAAGGAGGAAAACTAGGATTTCATGGAGAAATATTTCCAAGAAAGAGACAGGCCCAAACTATACCAAATGCTTTGAGATATAAAATATGGTAAGGACTGATAAGTATCCATTAACATTTGATTTACATGAAAATTGTTGGGAGGCTTAAAAAGAGCAGTTTCAAACAAGTAAATGGCTGACATTTGGGTTGAGAGCTGAATCATGGCGGGGGTGGGGCAGAGTAGGAGAGGATAAATAATTTTTCAAATTTTGCTATAATGTAGGGAAAAGGTAGTAGTTTGAGAAAACATATGACCAAAGGAGGTTTTTCTTTTTGAACCAGAGAAACTGCCACATGTTTATACATTGATAATAATAAAACAACGAGGAAAAACTGACATTGCCAAAGAAAAAGAAATTCTAGCATGTTCATCTTGTCTTTTAATCACTTTCAACCAGATAATCTTCCCTCTCAACTTCACATTCAAGCATTTCTTTATTCATTCCATCAACAGTTACTTCCAGAGCACCTACTCTGTGCTGGACTCTATTTTAAGCGCTTGTGATATACCACTGGAAAAAAAATTAAAAAAACAACAGATAAATTTTCTGGCACTTTGAAGCTTATGTTCTGACTGGGGAAGACTTACAGTAAGAAGTAAACCTGATAAATGGATAAAATATCTTATTTAAAGGGAATAACCATGTGAATAAAAAAAGAAGTAAAACAAGGTAAGGCACATCAGGAAGATGAGGAAGGGGAAAATTAAATAGTGTGGTTAATTACAGGCTCCAAAAAGAGAGTAGCATTTGAACAAAGACTTGGAAGAGGTAAAGAAGTTAGCCTGAACATAAAGGATGCGGGTATTCTGGGCATGTTTCTAGTACATAGGTCATAAGGTGAAAAGCGTCTCAATTTCTGGACCAATGGTCAGCAGACAGTGTGCCTGGAGCAGACTGAAGAGATAATAGTAAGACAGCTCACAGAGTAGATCATTTAGAAGACTCTGATACTCTCTTTGCCTTACCTGACATGGAGAACCATTGCAGGATGTGAACAGAAAAATAACAAGAGCAAGTTTAGGTCTTTTAAAAAACAGAACGGAATGCTGGAATAGAATCTGGATCTCTGAAATCAGAATAAAAGCAGAAAGACCAACTAGACTCTATTACAGCAATCCCAGTAATAGATGATAGTGGTTTGTTTCAGGGTTAGAACAGTGGAAGAGTAAAGAAGTGGACATATTTTATGTGTGTTTTTAACATACATTCAATGCAATTTTATGATGTATTGAACTAAGTGAGGAGTCAAGGATGACTCCAATCCTTCATCACAGTGCAAAGATAAGAGTTTTGGTGGACTGAGATGAGAAAAGCTGCCAATAGAGCAGCTTTTCAGGAAAATGGTCACAAATCCAGGTGTTTTTTTTGTTTTTTTGTTTTGTTTTTTTTTTTGCTGTTGTTGTTGCTGTTGTTGTTGTTTAAGGTTGAGGTAATATAACAGACATTTAAGTAGCAAAGTTGAAAACGTAGCTGAACATGAGTCTAGAATTTGGGAGAGAGACTTAGGCTGAAGAAAATGTCATTAATAAGCAAGAGATCCCTAATGTCCTGTAGCCATCAATCATTGGCAATAAGACCCATCCTTTTTCCTCCTCTTCTGTAGTGAGTGACATGTCCCTTCCCTGGATATAGTCTATTCTTTCTAATATATTTGACATCTTAGTCCCACTCTTCTTTTTAGAACCATTGCTGTACAATTTCACTTCTTCCTCAGGTAGAAGGTAAGGTTGGTAAAAGACATCTATTATACTCTTATTCTTTGAATCCAAAGACAACAACAAAACAAGTAAATGGAAAAGAGTTGTGCCATCTACAACATGATTAGGAAAAATGTCACCATCCCAAATCATGGAGGGTGAAGTTTACTGAGAAAATTAATTTGTAGCACTACTGAGAAGAGGAAAGATGCTTACAGCCATCAATACGTTCTCATATCTTAAACATACGTATTTATATACACACAACTGTTTAAATTCAATGAAGTTAACATATACTGTATTATTAGTTTCAAGGGTAGAATTTAGTGATTTACCAGTTGCATATAACACACAGTGCTCATTATATCAAGTGCCCTCCTTAATGTCCATCACCTAATTATGCCTTCTCCTACAGACCTCCCCTCCAGTCACCCTCAGTTTGTTTCCTAGAGTTCAGTGTCTCTCATGGTTTACCTCCCTCCCAATTTTCATCTTATTTTATTTTTCTTTCCCTTCCCCTATGATCATCAGTTTGCACTGTTGTTGGGAATGCAAACTAGTGCAGCCACTCTGGAAAACCGTATAAGGGCTCCTCAAAAAGTTAAAAATAGAGCTACTCTAAGACCCAGCACATATTTTTTAATATCTCAAAAATAAGATTTTTTTCTTAAAAGTATAAACACTCAAAGGCTTCCTGTTTCACAACAGGTAAAAGTTTGTCTTTTGGTTTGGAAATGTCCTGTGCATTACAGGATGTTTACCTTCCCTGGATATACACATTAAATGACAATAGTATCACCACTGCACTGTCACCACCAATGTCTCCAAGTATTCCCAAAGTCATTTGGAGAGCTGTACTCTGTGCTGCCTTCGTCATGAAATAATCTTATTTAGGCTAATTTGATTTGGGTTCACAAGTGGGCAAGTCAAAGTAGGAAATGACATTAGGTTCAAGTTTAATAAGTGGCAAGCTCAATGGAACCAAAGGAAAAACTGTGCAGATACCATATTATTGTCAATGACCTTGACTCCTAAGTAAGTGAGATTAGAGTAACTGAAGGCTTCCTTCCTTCCCGAAGGAAGATGTGATCACAGAAAACTCTTAAAATAAAAGTCTACATATAAAGCATATCAGCAAATGGAAAAACAATAGAATGAAATATAAAAATGTTAATAGTAGTTGTTTATGAATGGTGGCATTATAGAGCATTTTAATTTTTATTTATAATTTCATGTTTTCAAAATTTCATACTGTGTACACATCATTTTATGAAAGGAAACAAAGTCTGGCATTAAAAATACAAATAAATTTAGTAGATTTACATTTAAATACAATGACAATATTAACTTGAGTTATTAATTAATATTAATTAATATTATATATTAAATTTATATAAAATTAATTAATATTAATTTGCCTTCAAAAGCAATTAATTTTAATATGTTTTGTTGTTTGAAATACACTGGTAGATTGTTTCTTGCTATTTTTAAAATAAAAAAATTAAAGCAAACTCTAACCTTAATAACTATACTGATTTCATCTAAAAAATTGAATAGGATCCCTGGGTGGCTCAACGGTTGGGCATCTGCCTTCCACCCAGGGCCTAATCCTGGAGACCCTGGATTGAGTCCTACATCAGGCTGCCTGCATGGAGCCTGCTTCTCCCTCTGCCTCTTAAGATTTTAAAATCTTAAAAAAAATAAAAGACTGAATAAATTTGTTATTAAAGTACCATAGATTACTTGATAATTATGAATAAAATGACTAAATTTGTAGTTTTTTCCTAGAATTTAAAAAGTTTTTTTTTTTTTAAGATTTTATTTATTTATTCATGAGAGACACACAGAGAGAGAGAGGCAGAGACACAGGCAGAGGGAGAAGCAGGCTCCATGCAGGGAGCCCGACCTGGGACTCCATCCAGGGTCTCCAGGATGAGGCCCTGGGCTGAAGTTGGCGCTAAACCGCTGATCTACCTGGGCTGCCCTAAAAATAGTTTCAATTAACAGACTAGCCTTGACACAAGTACTCTGAAAATTAAGTAAAGCGATACTGCAATAATTGAAGTGAAAGATATTTTAAATCATTTTTATTAATCATAATTTTGCTAGTATAAGTATGGTATTTTTAAATTTTTCTAAGTAAAGCCACACCAGAAATTATGCTTAATAATGTTGATAAGGAATAGGAAAATAGTTGATGGATTTAACTAACTTATCATCTCAATCAATAAATATGTTGTATTAATTATCTAATCCTATAAGAGGTAATACTGAATAATCATATTGCAGATAAAGTGTTCTATAGTAACCAATATTTTATGCCACTTTTAAGAAAATAATTCCCTAAATTTATTTTTAGTGAATAAAGATATTGTCAGAATGAATATATCATTTCAATATACTTTAAATTCAATTATATTTTTTTTCAGAGGAATCAATGAGACCTTATTTATGACTTTAGCATACAATAAGCAAATTACTGAGAAGTGAATTTGGTTTTTCTTTTGGTCAATATAGATACGACATGACTGGCAGTGTAGGAAAATGTCTTTTTTATCACAGTTTGGAAGCCAGTCTCTGGGATAATAGTGTTAAAAATCTGCAGAAAAGTAAAAAAGACAATACTTTTTTACAACAATCAGAGAAGTCACACTTATTTTAATCTTAGTATTATGAAATGAGTTGAGAGTCTATTTATCCACTGCCATTCACAATTTGTGAAGCAATTTGTAAACAACAGCACCTACCTATATAGTTTATCTGTTCTGTGAGTTTCTGCTACAAGAATATTTTATGGAGTATTTAAGAGATCACACATCCCTTTATTTTTGTTACCATCTTCATACTTCTATTTTTACTTTTCCATTTTAATGCAGATTTTCATTTCAGTATATTTGCCACAGCTAAGGAAACATGCACTGGTCTCCCAGTATTTTTCTTTTCCATATAAAGGTCAGTAGGATAATAGCTACACTCTCAGAAGTGGGTTTATAGGGAACATAACCACCCAGTTTATTATCCAAACATAAGGATCCTTATGGGACCTCATTGCAGCAGAAATAGATACTTTTCTCAATTTATGAGAAAACTAGGATGTTTCTTCACTGTATATATAGTCTTTTATAAAACTATGAAACAATTGCCTAGTGTCTTGTCTTCATAGGTCACAAAAGCCTTCAACTAATGTGAATCCCAAGAGTTGAGCAACAACCTATGACTTTGCTTTATATTTAGGTAAAAATATAAAATGTATGACAGGTCGTTAGATATTTAAATATATACCCTAGAACAGGAAAGAAAAAGAAAATTGTGCCTCTGTAGGTGATACTAATCGTAAGTTACTAATATTGTTATCTGTGGATTAAATAGAAAAATGGAAATATAAATTGCTCCTCATGGAAAGCACAGGAAATGCATCAAAATGTTCTGCAAACCAATGTGAGTATTCAATAGCTATCTAATAGACAATGTTGTTCCTTCTGTATTGTAGACACATGGAAGTGTAGGACCCACTTGGAACCCCAGAGTCTGCATAAAGATTATTTTAATCTGAAGACATTGGAGAGTCAACAGGTGGAAAAAAAAAAAGTCTTGTCAGAATTTCCCTTATCTGACTAAAAGTAGCATCTTCAGTGAACTGTGAACATATAAATCCTCTTTCTAGGGGAATTTTATGGTCTTAAAGGAGACAGAAAGACTATTCATACCTGTACAAATACTGTCACAAACTTTATCTCCCATCAGTTTTCCTACAAACTCATTCCTTTTTCCTAAAGAAATCTACTTATTCTTCCCGTTATAGCCTTTTGTCCTCACTTCTTTCCTCTAAATTTAAGTATATAAGCTTTCAACTTTAAATATTAACTACCAGTCACTTCTTTTATTAGCTCCATTATATATACAAAATAACTCCCTTTTTTTTAATCCCCTTTTTGATCTGTCTTTTATCAGTTTAGTTTGCCGGCCCCAACACTGAATCTAAAAGACTAGAAGAAAAGTTTTTTGCCTACTCTACAGAAGGCACCTCAAACTCATATTGAAGTTATTATAGGTATAGAGAGAATATGGACTCCAGAAAGCCTTTTGTAAAAAGATTTTATTTATTTATTTGAGAGAGAGAGAGAGAGAGAGACAGAGCGCAAGTGCTGGGAGTGAGATGGACAAGAAGACTCCATGCTGAGCTCAGAGCCCAACACAAGGCTCTATCTCATGACCTTGAGATATGACCTGAGCTGAAATCAAAAGTCAAATGCTCAGCCAACTAAGCCACCCAGGTGCCTTTCCAGAGAATCCTGGTATGAAAAATAGTGATTAATAATGCAAACTTTATACTATCACTGTGAATATTAAATAAATTTAAAGCACTCAAAATGGTGACAGACAGGTGTAATCCTCGGATTATGATACCCATAATTTTAAAGTTATTACATAAAGAATTATATACACCATTTAAGTACTTTTTTCTTTAATTAAATGACAGAAGTGGACATAAGGTTGGGAGCTATTACTCTGAAAACTACAGTTGTCAGAGAAAAAAAATGTTTTTTTTTTAAATATTTTATTTACTTATTTGAGAGAGAGCATGAGCAGGTGGAGGAGCAGAGGGAGATAATCTTGAGCATAGAGCTCAACAAAAGGCTGGATCCCAGAACCCTGAAATCATGACCTGAGGCAAAATCAAGAGTCAGATGCTTAACTAATGGAGCCACTCAGGTGCCCCATAAAGGAGGCCATGCATATCAGGTACACATGGAGAAATGTGTTCTAAAGTTCAAGTTATTTATCTCAGACAGAATTACCATGTTTGTTTTAAGATCAGCCTCCAGAAAGAATTAAAAATGGGAAGATAAACAAATAATTAAAGCATTTTAGTTATAAATGGAAAATAAATTTAATTAATATTTTAGGTTCTTTCCAAATCTATAGTCCTATAATTAAGAAGCATTTCAGTGACCTTGTCTTCTAAGTATCTTTCTGATGTACTTTTAAATGCAGATCCAAACAACACAAAACAAAACAAAACAAAACAACAACATATAGAGTTTTCTATGTTTACTATATTTGATTGTATCTTTTTTTTTCCACGCCTCTCACAGAGCCCAACACAGGGCTCAAACTCACCACACTGAGATCAAGATCTGAGCTGAAATCAAGAGTTGGATGCTTAATTAACTGAGCAACCCAAGTGCCCCTGATTTTATCTTTAAAAATATTATAAGTTCAGAGAAAAAAAAAGTTTCATCTATAGTTAATAGTTGTGATAACTTTCAAAGGATATTATTAATTCCTTTTTTATGCTTAAGAAATAGATTTAGATTGTAAATACAATTTAAAATAATCATACATATTTTTTAATGTTAGATTTTCTCAAAGTACTTTATCCATGTAATAATGCCTAAAGTCAACTAGTACAATAGGAATAAATTTTAGTGATCCCATAATTCCTTTCCTGATTTGCCTTTGAAAACTTGGACACAGAAATGCTTTTATTTTGAATATTTACCTTTTATTTTTCAGTTCTAAGCCAAAGGGTGCTTCATTTGTCCGATCTTGTAACAAATACATTTAAGCACCCAAACTGGGCTATGATTTGTACTAGGGATTTTGAGGACTTCAGAGATAATTAAGACCTAAGAGCTGCCATAAGAGAAACTAGGGAGCTACTAGGAAGTAAGATAAAGCACATTGTAAAGCTTTCCTGCTTTTAACCTGGTGAACAGTGGCTAGACAGCCATTATTACAAAAATTACTTTTTTTTTCACCAAATAAAGACATCACCTATCTAGAGAGTATATGCTGCCATTTGCTTTTGTCATTTAAAAAGTGCTCAGCAGAGAGAAAATTTAATATAAAACTTTTATTAAAAGGCAACTATGATTTAATATCAAAGGCAATACAGAGACTTCATTGAAAGGAGAAGAAAGAATCTTAACCCTCCTTAGGGGCAGGCCAGATATATTATACTCTTTTAGTTCATTCTTTCTTTTTCATGCCTTTCTTTATTTATGCCTTTCCCCACTGGTAGGGAAGAGGATGGGGCATACTTTTTTTCTATGTTCAACTAGTATTGCTGCTGTTACATTAACTGGTCTTTATCTTGCCAAACAATGCCATTTTTTTTTCAGTCCTTTCAAAGACAATGTAATTTTATACAACTCTCCCAAAGATTTTATTTAGAAATACCACATTCACAACTGATTTATTTATTGCCCTTCTGATTTTTTAAATTATACAGTTATTTCAGTAACTATTTAGTAAAATTTGATACAATAATGCATGGTTAAAATATAAAATTAGCTCCTATTAAAGACTTCAGTCAATTCTAAACTTTGTATATGTAAAATAAACCCATCATATTTATGTATGGCTAAGTCATGTTCTTTTAGGTTTTTTTTTTAATTCAACATTCAACCAATAAGCAGAATAAGGGGCATTATTTCATATTACTTTAGAAATTCATGTTATGAAAACCTCCTAATACAATGCATTTAAAGATGATGTATGAATTAAAAAAAAAACATAGACAACTTTTAAAGGAATAAGTAAGTAGGAAAGTAAGAAAAAATTTCAGAGTCTAGAAACTCTAGGGTTTCATGAAAAAGATTATCAAATACTGGGGCTGGTGCCTACCTCTGGAGTCATCTGTCAATCTCTAATGTCCTCCAACTTGGAAACAGAAGACAAAGTCTGAGCCCCAGGCAGAATAGGACATTTGATTAGAGAGCATACATAAAGTCAGGAATTACAATTATAGGAAAAATATAATTATCTTGCAGAAGAAAATGTTGAAAATCTTGTTGCTTCTTTATTCTGAATGGGTATGTATCATAAAATAATTCTAATAACATGTCTACCTTTCTGTGGATTTGATGATCTAATTTACAAATATCATTATTCTTGAAACAACTTACAATGAAAGGTGTTTAAATTTAATTTAAATGAGCCCATTTGGTCATCACCCAGGAACTTAACAAACAGAATTAAAACCATTTTTAGAGAAAAGTTTTTTTAAAAAATTTAATGATTTTTACTAGATTTTAAAATTTCAAAACATATATATTATATATATCATACACATATATATATAATCAGAGCCAATAGGTTATATACTTATGTATTTATATATGTATATACATATATATGTATATGTACATAATATACACACAAATTATACATACATAAGTCATAAGAGCCTATGGTGTAAGTACCATTCCAAATCTGAAAGCAAGAGGAGACCAATGTCCTAATTCAAAGACAGTCTGGAAGAGGAAAACAATTCTGACTGAACTTTTAAGAAATTTTATTCAGGTCATCAACTGATTCAAGGAAGGCCACCCACATTACAGAACCTTCTTTTCTCAGTCTACCAATTCAAATGTTAATCTCACTCAGAAACACTTTCACAGTCATATCCAAAATAACGTTTAACTAAATTATCTAGGCACTATGTGATCCAGTTAACCTGACACATAAAATTAGCCATCATATAATGCTTAATAATATTAAAGAAATAAAATGGGAACCAAAAGTATTATGGGGGAAAAACTAAAGCTATAAAAATGGTTACCATAGATTAGACGAGAAAACTTTGAATAACAGAAATGAATTGATTAAATACTATAGAGATAAATGAAATAAACGTATTCAAACATCTTGTTAAAATTTGTTGCCTATGAAAAGAAAAGGCTATGAGTATAAATAGCAAGGCTGACATTACTCAGAACTAATAATTCAGATAACATCAACATAAAAGAAGATTAAGAGAGGGGACAGTGGTACAAGAGTGCTTCAAATATACTTTACTGAAGTTTATTGAAAACATGCTTTAAAAAATCAAGAAAATATAAAAAACACAAATATTGAAAAACTAGGAGAAACCAATCTCATTTTTAGGAAATAACACTGAATTATAAATAGTATACATTCAAAGGACTACAGATTAGACCAATAAAATCAAAATTAGAATATTTAAATAATAGAATATCATAAAGCAGCCAAGGAAAGAAGGTAGATTATTTACAGAATAACAAACTGACAGCTTATTTTACAACAGCAGCATAGGAGAGAAAAGAAAATGAAATATTATTTTTAGCATGCAAGGAGAAATGGATGTCAACATAGAATTTTATATCCTCTGAAACTACTTCATTCTGACCAGAAACAGAATTATTTCACCATTCTTTCTTTAATACAAGAAATATGCCTTTTAGAAATTCTTTCTGTAGAAAACATCTATTTCTGATTAGAATGAGGTAAAGGCGCCATGTTTACCCTTTCATTTTAAACAACCAAAAATGGAAAAATAAACACAACAGCAATTTTCAAGAAACCAAATTTGAAACAATAAAGGAGAATGAATCTGAGGGGATAACAAACAATGTATTGAGCTCTACCAACATATTCATATATATCCTCCATATACAAAATGAAACAGAAAGATGATTTTTTTTTAAGATTGTATTTATTTATTCATGAGAGAGAAAGAGAGAGAGGCAGAGGCAGAGGGAGAAGCAGGCTCCATGCAGGGGGCCCGCCGTGGGACTCGATCCTGGGTCTCCAGGATCAGGCCCTGGGCTGAAGGCAGCGCTAAACCGCTGAGCCACCTGGGCTGCCTGAGAAAGATGAATTTTTAAAATAATGATAAACAGGTAAGTAGAAAGCTATAAATCAATTTCAAAAGTCTAATATATGTGTACTTTTAATTCTCAAAGAAGGGGAGAGAGGAAAGCAGAAAGAAAAAGACTTTTAAATTTGATAAAAACCATGAAACCAGAGATCCAAAAGTTCACAAGGAACCAAAGCACATATAAAAGGAGGAGAGGGAAGAGGAGGAGGAGAGAGAGGAGGAGGAGGAAGAGGAGGAAATTATATCAAGGCTCATCTAGTCAACCTGCTTAAAACAAGTGATAACAAATTTTGAAACAAACAAAAAAGACACCTCATACACAGACAAAGATAAGGGTGACAGAAGATTTCCTGTCAGGAAAAGAAAAATGCAAGCAGAATTTCAATGGAACAATATAAATAATGAACTGGGGAGGGTAGGGGGGTGAGTCAATGTTGAATTCGGCTCCCAGCAAAAATCTATTTCAAAAGTGAAGGTTAAATAAAGACTTTTTCTGGCACACAAAGCTGAAGATATCACCATCAGACCTTCATTACAGAAAATGTTAAGTTTTAAGACAGAAGAAAATAAAATATGATGGAAATATGGATCTACACAAACACAAAATTAGTAGAAAAATCAGTGAAATCAAAAAAGGAACAAGACAAGGATACCCATTCTTATCACTTTTATTCAACCTAGTATTTAAAATTCTAGCCACAGCAATTAAATAGGAAAAAGAAAGAAAAAGCATCCAAATTGAAAAGAAAGAAGTAAAAATGTCACTATTTGCAGATGATATACTATATGTAGAAAACCCTAATGACTCCATCAAAAAACTATTAGAACTAACAAATGAATTCACTAAAGGCGCAGTTTACAAAATTAACATATAGGAATTGGTTGTGTTTCTATATCCTAATAATGAGCTATCAGGAGAATTTAAGAAAACAATCCCACTTAAAACTTATAAAAAATAACAACAACAACAACAACAACAACAACAACAACAACACAGCAACAGCAAAGCCAAACCTGACACATGTCAGATTGGCTGTTATCAAAAAGACAAGAAATAAGTGTGGGAGAAGATGTGAAGAAAAAGGAACTCTTGTGCACTATTGGTGAGAATGTAAACTAGTACAGCTGCTACAAGAAACAGTATGGAGGTTCCTCAAAAAATTAAAAATACAACTGCCATATGATCCAGCTATTTTACCTCTGGATATTTATCTCAAGAAAATGAAAACATCAATTTGAAGAGATACGTACACCTGGATGTTCACTGCAGCATTATTTACAATAGCCAACATGTGGAAGCAATCTAAGTGTTCATCAATAGATAAATGGATAAAGAAGAGGTATACGCACACACACACACAAACACACACGTGCACACACACAGGCACACAATGGAATATCACTTAGCCATAAAAAAAGAATGAGACACTGACATCTGCAACAACATGGTTGGACTAGAAGGTGTTATACTGTGTAAAATAAGACAGGCAGAGAAGGACAAATAATTTCACTTTTATGTGGAATCTGAAAAATAAAACAAGGAACAAACAAAATGAAACAGATGCATAGATACTAGAAACAAAGTGTTTGTTACTGGAGTGGAGAGGGAGGGTTAAATAAAATAAGGGCAAAATAGGTGAAGAGGATTAAGAGGTACAAACTCCGAGTTATAAAATAAATAGGTCACGGGGAATATAATGTACAGCATAGGAACACAGCCAATAATATAATAGTAACTTCAGACAGTGACAGATGGTAATTAGACTTCTTATGATGATCATTTCATAGTGTATAAAAAATAACAAATCACTATGATGGACATCTAAAACTAATAAGATATGGTATGCCAATTATACTTCATTTTTTTAAAATATAATTTTTGATAGGATCAATAGAATTCAAAAACCTCTATATAGACTGATGAGGAAAAAAGAAAAGAGAGAGAAGGCACAAATTACCAGTATCAGAAATGATCAAAGTGAAACCACTACTTAACCACAGATACAAAAAATGCTAAAAGAATGATACAATCATAAATAAATAAAAAAAAAAAAAAAAAAAAAAAAAGGGATCCCTGGGTGGCGCAGCGGTTTGGCGCCTGTCTTTGGCCCAGGGCGGGATCCTGGAGACCCGGGATCGAATCCCACGTCGGGCTCCCGGTTCATGGAGCCTGCTTCTCCATCTGCCTGTGTCTCTGCCTCTCTCTTTCTCTCTCTGTGACTATCATAAATAAATAAAAATTAAAAAAAAAATAATGATACAAATATTTTGTGCCAGAGAAACTGACAGCCAAAAACTGAAATGAATCAACTTGAAAGACACAAACTCTCAAAATTCATTCAAGAAACAGATCATCCAAACAGATTCCACACATTAAAGAAGTTATTAGTTAAAACCCTTCCCAACTTAAGAAAACTCCAGGTATATAGGCCCAGGGCACCTGGGTGGCTCAGTGGTTGAGTGTCTGCCTTTGGCTCAGGTCATGATCCTGGGACCCTGGGAAGAAGTCCCACACTGGGCTCCCCACAGGGAGCTTCTTCTCCCTCTGCCTGTCTCTGCCTGCCTCTCTGTGTCTCTCATGAAAAAATAAAATCTTTCTTTTTTTTAAAGAAAACTCTAGACCCAGAAGATTATGCTGAAGAATTCTGTCAAAAATTTAAATAATAAATAATAATTCCACCTAAGGTTTCCAGAAGACTGAAAATGAAGCAATAATTTCACATTCTTTCTACAAATCAGTAATAATCTGATACTGAAACCAGAAATGTCATCACAAGGAAAAAATATAGATCAATATTTTAAATCTAATTATATGTAAAAATCTAAACAACATGTTAGTAAATCTCATAGCAGAATATTAAAAAATCATACTACATCAAGAGTAAGGTGGGTTTATTCCAAAAATGTGAGTGTTTTAACACTAGAAAATTACACTAATTCACCATACAGGAATCTAAAAGGGAAAAATTATATATTTATCTCCATAGATACCAATAAGTACTCCATGGTTTCCAACACTCATTCTTTATAAAAACGTTAGCAAATTAATATTTGAAGGTCACTGTTTCAACATGATAAAAGTCACCTATGAAAAGCCTAAAGGTAAAAACATACTTAAGTATGAATAATAGAATATTTTCTCTCTATATCAGGATCAAAACAAAGGTGTTGCCTTCCAGCACTTCTATTCCACATTACATTAGAGGTTCTAGCCAGTACAATAACCAAGATAAGAAATAACAGGTTTTAAGACTGGAAGTGAAGAAATGAAAGTCTTTATTTTCAGATTATATAACATATTGAGAAAAATAGGATAGAATACCAAAATCTACCAGAACTGTTGATTAAGTTTATGAAGGCTGTAAGAGCCAAAACCAAAACTGAATAATCAATTGCATACCAATTGTATACCAATATACAGACAATAAACGACCGAGATTTGAGATTTAAAATAGCACCGTTTAAAACAGCACCAGTGAATATGAAATATTTAGGGACAAATCTTTTAAAATGTGAAAACCTATACACTGAAAAGTAAAAAATACACTGCTGAAGAAACATTCAGAAGACATAAATGGATTTAGAAGTCATAAATGTGTATATGTACATATGTATATGCACACATTCCCATTTTCTAGTAAGCTTATTTTTTTTGCTTGAATGTTGAGTGTTCTTTATGTATTGTAGACACTAGTTCTTTACTGGATATCTGATTTGAAAATATTTCCTCCCTCTCTTTAGATTGTCTTTTCATCTCCTTCAATGTCTTATGTAGAGCAAATTTTGTAATGCTATAAAGTTCACCTTATCTCTTTTTTTCCCATTTAAAATTGGTGCTTTGGTTTGGCCTCAACCTAATCATAGATGCCAAATATTTCATGCTATTTTTTCTGAAAGTTTTATAGTTTTATATTTTAAATTTAATTTCATGAACTCGAGTTATTTTTTTTTACCAGTTGAAAGATTTGGATTATATTAGTTATATTCTATGATCACCACAATAATTACTTTTATTAGGATATATAGCTTCCAAGGTAGTTGAGAGAAGTAATGGATTGAAGTAAAAAAAAAATCAACACATTAAAAACTAAAGCAAAAGAAGAGAGAAATTGTTTATATAGAATGCACAGGAGAAAAAAGTATAAAAAAGTCAATTAAAATAATTGCCAATAAGCACAATAACATAGGTTCACAAACTGAAAAAAAAAAAAAAATCAAAGCGATATGCCAGACACATATTATCAACCAGAAGGCTGATAGGGCCATAATAATAGCAGACGAAAAACTTAAGGCAAAAATATTATTGGAGATTGGGGTGCCTGGGTGGCTCAGTCAGTTAAGCATCTGCCTTCCCCTCAGGTCATGATCTCAGCATACTGGGATCCAGCCTTGTGGCTGGGCTTCCTGTTCAGGGGGAAATCTGCTTTTTTCTCTCTCTCTGCCATTCTCCCCTGCTCCTATGCATGCTCTCTCTCTCTCATAAATAAATAAATAAATCTTTAAAAAAGTATTATTAGAGATAAAAGTGATCATAATGTATTCATAAAGCTCCAATTCAAAAGATAGGAAATACTTAAATATGCATATTCATAAAAATAAATCATTAACTATATGTAGAAAATATAATACTTCAAGAATAAACTGTCAATTCTAACAACTTTAAATTTTTAACATCTTTCCTTAGATTGATCATGTATATCAAAAGTAACACTAACCATGTAATTTATGTAACATATAAAAATTATATTAAATGTTAAATGAAATATTAAATGCTAAATGAAACAAAGATGTTAAAATAATCTTTCAATAAGAATAAAAACACACGTTATCCCAAAATATTGTTAGAAATAAGAAAGAAAATAAAATAAGAAATATTAAAAAAAAGAAATAAGAAAGAAATATTTATTATAATGTTATAAATAACTATAAAATTAATTTGAAAATGTTTGCAAAATGAACAATATAACTATAGAAAGAAATCTAAAAAGCTAAATATTATCATACATGATGCCAAACAGGTTGTTTGCCTAAGAACTTGTGCAAAAAATCCCTCAGAAACCAGATTACTTCCAAATTACACATTTTTTCAGATTACAAAAAAAGAGATTTTCCCATAAATTATATAAGCCAATGGAGTCTGATAACAAAACCAGAAAAAGAAAGATTAAGATAAATTAAGATAATTTTCTAATATTAGTCAATAATATAGATAGAAAATTCTAAACCAAATAGTAACAAGTGAATTTCAGAGAAAGAATACACAATAACCTGGTTAGGTTTAATTTTAGAAATGTATAGTTCACCGCTGCAATTCTAAATAATTTGTATTCTCAGATTAAAAGAGTAAATATAAATGTTTCAATCAATATAAAAAACAAAATAGATATTTGACAAGTATTCATAGAAATACTCTGGAAAATGATCAGAGATAGTAAACTTTTTAAATTCATGAACAGTATTCAATAACAAAAGGCTACCTAGAAAACAAAATTATAGACACATACACACACCACACACACATGAACTAAATACACTGAAATTGAGAGCATAAAAAGGCAAGATCTGAACCAGGAGAAGGTTTGTGGAATACAGTGTATGTAAAAGGTGTTTATAAACAGTATCAAGACTTCCAACAAATAATTAGAATAAGCCTAGAATTCCAATAGAAAAAGGCTTCTAAGAATCAAAAAATCAAACGACATGAAACATAAAGAATACTCAACATAAAAAGCAAAAGTATTATAAAGCCTATAAATACCTTATGTAGCATCAGATAAGGGTTTGATAACAAATGTGTTAATAAAATGCTTTTGTAAAAGCATTGGAATCTTCAGAAAACAAGAAAGGAAGAATCATGCATAAATGGATGCTGGATTTTTCAAGTAATTTTTCTGCATCTATGCAGGTGGTCCTATCCTTGGTCTCCTTTATTCTGTTAATATGATAAATAACATCGCTTGATGCTCAATTCTATACCAGCCTTGCTTTACTGGGATAAACTCCACTTGGTCCAGAACTACAATAATTTCTCTACATTCCTGGATTCATTCTAATCCTCTGTTAAAGATTTTTGTATCAGTGTTCCTGAGGTTTATTGATCTGTAGCTTTCTTTTCTTGTACTCTTTGTCTGTTTGATGATTATATAAGCATAGTGCTCATAAGTTGAGAAATGCTCCTTTCTCTTCTATTATCTGATAGAGTTTTGATAGGATTGGTCTGATGATTTCCTTAAATGTTTGGTAGAAGAAACCGGTTAATACATGTGGCCCTGCAGAGAGAAAGATTGTGTGTGTGTGTGTATAAAGTTTCTTAACTAATATTTTTTTCAACCATGGTATCACAACTTATAGCATGTAGCTAATAGTATATAGCTCCTCAGTGGTTCCTTGCCCAGCCTTGTGTGCATGCACAATTCATTATCCCTTGACAAAGTACAAGTTGTACAGATTTCTGAAACTGTTTGTCTACCTAGATCCCTTCTATTTCCTGCTCTGTTCCATAAATTCCAGCTGCCTTAACTTTACTAAATTGTAATCCCTATCCCCCAAATCACAGAGACCATTCTGTGGGGCTTGTTTTCCATGGTTCACGTTCTTTTGGAGATGAGCCTCCTAGCAAACACCAGTGACGATCATAAGGCTCATAATATGTTTCCTTTTCTCAGGGATCCCATTTTTTTTTGGATCCATGTTATTCACCATCTAAATCTGCATCATATGTATTAACTTGTTTTCTTATTATTTATTATAGGAGGGAAATAGTATGTAATTCATGTTTATTCATAGCTTTCTGTATTGTTGGCCCATTTCTTCACCCTGCCACTCCACAGACACATCTTCAGGAATAAAACTTTAAACATCTTCTCACTAAGGGAATAGGTTCTCTTTTCCCACTTATTTGAATTCCATCATGAGGCTTACTTAGGCCAACAGCATGAGCTGTAAGTGACAGTGTGACACTTTAGAGGCCTTCTGTATTTCTACTTGATCTCCTTCACTTCAGCTATTTCTATGAGAAGAACATGCCCGGGTAACTTGCTGGTCCCAGAATATGCATGTAAATCATGTAGAACTAAGCCTCCAGAGTTAAAACACACCAGCTGAGTCCATCCTATTTTAGGCAACACTCAGCCATAAATGCATGGGCATATTGTTTTATGTCACTATGCACAATTCGCATTTGAAAAGTGAGGAATTATGCTTCACTTGCTTAAGGGTGGAGTATCTTCATAAATTATTGGAAAGTCATGCACAGGTGATGTGTCTGAGACAGTTTTCTTTGTGTATTTGCTTTTGAGCACTTCTTTGCTTTCTGGCACTGTGAATAGCTTCAGGATCACCATGTATATTTCATGTCTTGGTCCAACATTTGATCAGTACCTTAAGGAGCCTTGGTCCTTTCTATTGAAACATGGTATTACAAACTAAGATTTGGAAATTATATGTGTGGGGCACCTGGGTGGCTCAGTGGTTAAGCTTCTGCCTTTGGCTCAGGTCATGATTTTTGGGGGTCCTGGGATCGAGTCCCATATCAGGCTCCCCTCTGAGAGCCTGCTTCTCCCTCTGCCTATGTCTCTGGCTCTCTCTATGTATCTCATGAATAAATAAATAATTTTTTAAAAAAAGAAACTATGTATGTTTGCTGCTACTGAAATCTTTGATTCTAGGTCTTCTCAGGTGACAAAGCAAGAAAATAAATGTGGTATAATAGCCTGTGTATAGATACATATCTATAAATATTTCTATATGTAAATATTTGTATCTATATTAATACACACAAGCTCATGCAGATGTCTCCAATTCTAATATATTGCCATATGGATCATCTAGGTCCCTCCTGGCTTATCTGTAACCAACCTTACCAAAGAGAGAGGCCTGCTCATGCATGAGGTTTCAAATAGTTAGTTAATATTTAGGGATGAAAATGTAGGATCATATGGTAAGACTATTTTAGCTTTGAAAAGAAATGACAAATTGTCTTCTAAAGTGTCCAGTCTCTCACCAGTAAGTATGATCTTAGCTGTAGGTTTTCTAGATGTTTTCAGGAAGTTAAAAAATTCTCCTGTTCCCAGTTGATAAGATTTTTTTCTTTGATCATGAATAGGTGTTTTTATATGTTTGTTGTCAAATACTTTTTCTGAATCACTTGATATGACCACAGAACTTTTTTCTTTAGTTATTTGATATGGTGGATTTCACTGCTTGATTTTCAAATTTTGAACAGACCTTCAAAATCTGGATACAATTGATTGTGATGTATAATTTATTTTATGCATTGTTGGATTTGATTTCTAACATTCTGCTGGAGATTTCTATGTTTACATTGACGATAGATACTGGTCTACAGTTTTCCTTTCCCGTAATCTTTTTATCTGTTTTTATATTAGAATGCTAACCTCAAAGAATAAGATGCTACGTTCTCTTCCTGCTTCTATTTAATAGAAGAGATAATGGAGAATTGATATTATTTTTTCTTTAACTATTTGACAGAATTCACCAGTGAAATCATCTGGGCCTGCTATACCTGGTATGTTCTTTTTTTTTTGGAAGCTTATCAATTAACTGATTCAAAAACTGTATATATATATATATATATATATATATATATATATACTGTATATATATTCAAAAACTGTATATATACACACACATATATCATATATTATATATTACACACTATATCACTATATGTAATATATTATACTTATATGATATATATCTATAATTTCATCTAAGTTTTATCAATTTTTAAGTACAAATTTTTTCATAGTATTCCTTTTTTTAATCCATTGATGGCAATGGGACTAGTTATAAAAAAACTCTCCTTTCATTTTCTTTCTTTCCTTGGCTGTGTGAGTCTACAAATGAACCCAATGAAGGTATTCTTCATTTTTATTACATCATTTTTTTTTATTTTTAGCATTTCCTTTTGAAACTGTCTTAGATTTTTCCTTTCTTACTCGACAGTCCTGCCCTTGCATGTTATTGTTACTTTCTACATTAGATGTCTTAACAAATTAATCATAGTTTGTTTCCTAAATCTGTATCACGTTTGAGTCCATGTTCTGATGAGTGCTTTGTGTCTTTGAACTGTGTTTTGTCCTTGTTTTCTGCAATACCTTGTAATTAAAAAACAAACAACAACAACAACAACAAAAACCCAGACAACAGATTGAGAAAATATACTAAGGTAAATAGGCCTCCAGTGTAAGGATTATGTAATCCTGACTGGGAAACAGGCTTTGTTTAATATTTGGTATAGCTATAAGGGCCTGAGGTTTCAAATTTCTCCAGTGTCCTCGTTTTTGTCAACTTTCTGGACTTTGAACCTCCCTAAGTGCTTTCCTTTGACAAGCCGTTTCCTTGAAGCTATTTCAGCTATAATTCCCAGGTATTTTACTGTAGTTATATTAGTACTGTGGTAATGTGTGGGAGAGAGTGAACATTTTAAAAATTTCTGATTAAATGTTAGTACCTGTCTCTTGAGACCTTGATCTTCACAAGTGTTTTTCCATTGATTTTTTAAAATGATTTTTACCCCAACCTGCTCCTTCCTGCCTTTGCTAGCTGCTATGCTCTCAACCTATTTCTTTGTAGCCTTAGACTCATTGACTATTCCCCACTCCCTGCTCCACTTAGGTGAAGGATCAAGGCTAGCAGGAGTGGAGACAATGTCTTGGTGATGATGAAGGCTCTGGGGGTAGACCCCATGATGATTACTCTGCTCCCCCTGACAGGATTATAAGGGGCTACTTCTTGGATCCTCAAGAGAACCTGATGGGGCTCCTGAAGATAAGTTCATGAAAGCATAGGAACACCTTAAGACTGTGATTGCCTGGTAATTTCCCAGCCACCAGTAATTCATCAAAATACCACTTAAATATTCCTTTCATTTGATAGCGTCGGGGGCTTCTGTTCTAGGTCACTATGGTTCATTTGGGATTCTCTAGTTGCTACTATCTCTACAAATTCATGAGTTGCAGTTTGCCCTGAAACATCAGTTTTATCATTGGTCCAAAGTAAGTAATGGATTTTCAATTTGTCCACATGTGTCTTCTTGTGAGATCTTAAGTAGCTATTTCCAAACACTTTACATGCCAGAGCTGAACTAAAACCCAAGATTCACCTTCCTACTCATGAAAAAAGATATCCAGTTAGATCTGATTCTCTAGCTCTAACCGTTTCCTATGGAAAAGTTTTAAAATGAGCATAAAAGGCCAGAGAGCTCTTAAATACTCAATAACATAATTATAGATGAAAAATAAGCTCTCTTCACTGTCTATTTTTATACCTGGAATTTCACAGCTACCATTTGATTACTTAGAGACGGAGTATTCTTAGATGAAGATACATAACAGTGTAATTTCATTAAAAGTCTTTCTTAAAATACAATTAATTTAACATTTGTGATTAGCAATTAGTACAAGATCCTGGAAGACAATGAAATGCTTTGAGAAATTTACATGCATATCAGTAAGTATGTTTTCTAGCATTAATGTTTTACATATTAGTACAAGAGTCTTGCCCTGCCAATAAAATCTATCCATTTTATTATAGTAATTCTAGTTGTCAAATTTATTACTATATCCACCTGGTATGTGATCCCACATTCTTAACATTCTCTTTTACTAAACAGAATTTATGATCTTCCTCTAAGTTCAGGGAAATAAACAATTTCCAACATGGTTTGTCATCAGGGTAGAGTTACTATTTTGCCAATACGTGCATAGGACTTTGAGCTTTAAATACCTTTTAAAGACTGCTATGAGAACAGACAAGTTTGGGGCACCCTGCACCTAATTCAGGTACAAGATTAGCATATGACAGCACTCTGAATTATCTGTTAGAGTTAGTAAGCAGTAACATGGGACAATATTCTATATTGAACTTACTCAGAATTATTGGAAAAGTTTTGGTTAATGCTTGGCATTAAGTGGCATTACTTAGCTTTGCTCGGATTATTATTTGATATTCTATTTCTTAGTTTGTTGCTGCAACTTGATCCTAATGAACTTGAAATTTAAGCATAGTGCCAGTCCACTGAAATATCTGCAATATTGTGACTAAATTCTATGTTTAATCCTTCCACATGTCTCTAATAAAAACTCTGTAGTCATCCAGTGCAGTCATCTCTTTAGACAATGACTTAATCTGAAAATACTCATATCTTTATACTGTACAAATATTACTTAAAAATTGCTGAGTGAGTCTTTTGCATAGGTAAATTTGATATTACAGCAAAGGGCAAATTCATATTGTTAAGTGGAGAATCTCCATGTAAATTAGAGGACATTGATTTACTTAACCTGTTTTGTACTTTAAAAAAATCACCAATATATCCAGGGGCATAGACAATGATTTTTCATCTGGGTTTATGCAGTGCCACTCACCTACCATTACGTTAAACATCAAGTGAATTAACATGATTTAACAAATATGCCCAGCACTTTACATGGAATATAAAATCTATGATATTATATTGGTATACAATAAAATGAAAGGAAAAGATACACTCTTATGGAACACTTATTGAACAAGTTAATTCTGTATATATAAAATAAATACATATTTAGTATTATAAATAAAATAATACAGTAACTAAGGGCATTATTCATACTAAAAAGGTATATAATTAAATTATTTACTAGTTATTTACAAGTTATTTAAAAGCAACAGCAACTGTAGAAATAGGTTTCATTTTTCTGACATTCAAAATTCATTGCTGACTATGATGATCCCTACAGTTCCTCTAATTAGGTGGAACGAATTTTACCTCTAATTAGTTTGTGGAGGACTTTAAATTCCAATGCACAAATAATACAAAATTTTTTATCCTACACACTTAACATCTCTTAAAATTGCTATCGTTGCCTATTAACTTTCCAGGCCTAAACACAATGTTGCATATTTTACCTATTTCACAGAGCAGTCTTGTTGCAAAATTAGGAATTTTAGTCACCAAATTAATATATAAAGTTAATTAATAATATGAGAATTTGGCAGATTGAGCTCTATAGTCTTCTCTTCCTGAATATTATAACAGAATAACTAGAAGAACATGGTAACAGAAGAAAATATATAAATATATTAAAGGATATTCACTAAAATCAACAGGGAATTTTGTACTAAATAACAAATGCTGAAGCAATCTTTATCAAACTTCTACAGAAATAAACATTCCAGCTATACAAATACTGGTAACTATTACTGGAGAAAGCTAAAGTCAATGTAATAAGAAAATATTTTAATTGGCATAATTATTGCCAATAAAGCATTATGATTTATGAATGATATCATTATATATGATAAAAACAGGAATACCATATAAAACCTCCAGAGTTATTAAGACAATTAGTTAAGAAGATGGTTAAAAAATATGGTAAAATAATTATCTCAATATATTTATAATACCCAGTTTCAAAAGGAAATGCAGTTATTCTATTAGAAAACAGAGACAAAAGTTATAAGATACAGAAACATATATAAGAAGAATGGATGTTATATGAATCAAGTCATAATATTATTAAAGATGTAAAACAAGTCTTGGCCAAGTGGTGAAGCATAAAACACTTTCAGTGAGAATACTTAGTATTGTAAAGAAATTAGTCCTTTGAATATTAACATTAAAAAAATTAAAAATATAGTAACTCATGTTTATCTAGGAAATTAATGTAAAGCAATGAGGATTATTTTGAATTAATAGAAAAGACACAATTATGTATATACATCACTGACCCTTGTATCTAAAAATAAATAACAATAAAACTAGATCCATTTATATATTTTGAGAAAAGTCATTATGAACCAAATCAAAAGAAATATGGAAAAATATTGCAACAAATGGCAGCCAAAGACTTAACATTCCTAACATATTTTAAGCTCCTACAAACTGAAATGTAGAATACTCCAAAATAATATATTTTATCAAAATATATAAAGAAAAGGGCACTTGGGTGGCTTAGTTAGTTAAAGCATTTGGCTTTAGCTCAGGTCATGATCCAAGTGTCCTGGTATTGAGCCCCACATCAGGCTCTTTCCTCCAGGGGAACCTGATCCTTCCTCTCCCTCTGCCTGCTGTCCCCCTGTTTGTGCTCTCTCTCTCAAGTAAATAAATAAAATTTAAAAATATATAAAGAAAATTACCAATTAAATCCAAAAATATATTATCTACTTCCAATAATTAGGATTTTAAATATTGAATTATGATGTATTATCGGTGACCATTGGATGGCAAATGTTTACAAAGAAAATTAATCACCATCATTAGGCCTAAGGATAACACTCAAAAGTGCCAGGATTTGGCCAATTTCTTCAACAGTTTCAGAGAGAAGTCTGGTGCAATTTAAAATTGAAAATACATTTACTCTTTGACATTACATTTTTAGAACCATATTGTCATGGTGAAAGCACTATATTGAAATATATTTATAATGGTGTTGTTTCATTAGCAAAAATAGTAAACTTTATAACTTTATATATATATATATATATATATATATAATGATTAAAAAAAAACCACTTAGCATGGTCTATGCCACTAATCGATTTTGAAAGGTTGCTGGAAAGGAGGGTGTGGGGGAGTAACTGGGTGATAGGCATTAAGAAGGACACATGATGCAATGAGCACTGGATGTTATATACAACTGATGAATTACTGAGCTCTACCTCTGAATCCAATAGTACATTATATGTTAATTGAATTTAAATTTAAAAAAAGGATTTTTACAATATACTAGTATTATTAACTATAGACACCATTTAAATAACAAATCGCCAGAACTTATTCATCTTGAGTAACTGAAATTGTACCCATTGAACAATTCTCCATTTCCCCCTCCTTCCAGCTCTGGCAACCACTAACGTGCTCTCTGCTTCTACAGGTTTGACTATTTTAGAACATCTTACATAAATGGCAGTATTTGTCCTTCTGTGACTGGTTTATTTAGCATAATGTTCTCCATTCAACGACTTTATTGCATATGGCAATATTTCCTTCTTTCCTAAGGCTGAATATTTCATTGAATGCACATATACTGCATTTTCTTTATCCAGTTATCTGTCAATGGACATTTAAGTTGTCCCATATCTTGGCTATTATTAATAGTTTTACAAGGAACAGGGAGTGCAGATATTTCTTTGAGATCCTGATTTCAATTCTTTTGGATGTATTTTCTGGGTCAAATGGTAGTACTATCTTTAATTATTTTAGGAATGTCCACTCATTTTCTATAGTGTCTATACTATTTTACATTCCCACCAACAGTGTGTAAGGGTTCCAATTTCTGCAATCTCTCCACATCTTTGCCAGTACTCCTCTTTTTTTTAATATAATAGCTATCTTGGCAAGTATCCTGTGAGATAATATTTCATGTGGATTTGATTTGCAATTCTTTGAAAGTTAGTGACATTAAGCACCTTTTCATGTACCTGTTGGCCATTGGTATGTCTTCTTTGGAAACTGTCTATTCAAGTTCTTAGCTCATTTTTAAATCAAGTTTTTAGGGTTTTTGGTTATTGAGTTGTAGGAGTACCTTATTTATTTTGAATATTAACCCCATATCATATATATGGTTTGCAAGTATCTTCTATTTCATAGGTTGTCTTTTCACTTTCTTAATTGTATCCTTTGCTGTGCAAAAGCTTTTCAGTTCAATGTAGTGCTATTTGTCTATTTTTGGTTTTGTGGCATATGCTTTTAGTGTCATATTTATGAAATAACTGCCAAGATCAATGTCCGAAGTTTTTCCCTATTTTCTTCCAGGAGTCTTACAGATTCAGGTCTTATATTTAATTCCTTTGTCCATTTTGAGTTGGTTTTTGTGTATAATGTAAGATGTACAAGATTTCATTCTTTCGTATGTGGATATCGTGCTTTTTCAACATACAACTTTCTTCCAAGAGGAGCAAAATATACACTATTTTCAAACACCACATGAAATCCTCTCCAGGTTAGATCCCATATCAGGTCATAAAACAAGTCTTACAAAATTAAGAATGAAATCATACCAAGTATCCTTTCCGACTACTATGGAATGGAACTAGAAACCAATAGCAGAAGAAAAACTGAAATTTACAAATACATGGAAATTAAACAACACATTCACAAACAACCATTGGGTGAAAAAAACCAAACCAAACCAAACACCACCACCACCACCACCCCCAAAAAAAACAAGAAGAAAATTTAAAAATACCTTGGGGCATCTAGTTGGCACCAGTTGGTTAAGAGTCTGACTCTTCTTTCAGCTCAGGTCACAATGTTTCTCATAGGTCATAACCCCTTGCATTGTGGGATCCTGTCAAGCTCAGCAGGGAGTCTGCTTAAAGATTCTCTCCCTCTGTTCCTTCCCCTACTCATGTGCATGCACATGCGAGTACACACTGTTTTTCAAATAAGTAAATCTTTTTTAGAGATTTATTTATTTCAGAGAGACACAGCAATAGAGCACGTGCACAGAGGGAGAGTGAGAGGGAGAAGCAGACTCTTCCCCGCCACACTCTCACACCTCTCCCCTCCCACTCCCTCTTCCCCCCTTCCAGCAGAGCCCTCAATGAAGGGCTTGATCCCAGGACCCCAAGATCGTGACTTGATCAAGCCCAAGGCAGACGCTTAACTGACTGAACCACGCACATGCCCCTCAAATAAATAAATCTTTAAAAATAAATACCTTGACACAGACAAAACAAACCACAATTATACCAAAACTTATGAGATGTAGCAAAAGCAGTGCTAAAAGGTAAGTTTATTGCAGTAAATGCCTACATTTAATAAGAAAGGTATCAAATTAACAACCTAACTTCATACCTTAAGGATAAAAAAACAACAAACTAAATCTATATTGGTTCTTTATGTGAAAGATTCACAAAAAGAGGTTAGTGGTCCACACACCTCAAATGGTATTTAAAATGTGTAATTTTTTGGTTCATTTTATCCCAGATCCATAATGCAAAACTAAGTGTGCTCTAAACACTTAGCCTGTTAATACGTTGTTAGCCTGGTAATTCTTCTAAAAGTTAAAATAGTGATTTGCAGTCAAGGAAGAGTTGAAATCATTAATAGGGCATGTGTTGTTAGTTGTACCCCCCTCATGCAAACTGTTGATACATTGGTGTACATTTTTGTAAAACCAATAAAGAATCGTTTACTTTCACTTTAATTACATACTACATACACATATGTATTAGTGCGTGCCTATGGGATAAATTTGACTAAAACTTTCTCTTGGGAAAATGATCCCTTACAAACAGAGGTGGTCTATTCTAGCCTTTGTTTTAAATCTACCTATTGTGAGAAGGATGTGTTTGGTTATTTATTACTTTACACATAAAAAAGTGATTTCATATATATGACTTTATTTAGGTACTCATGAGTTTTTGTTGTCATTTATTTAATTTGTGGTAGATTTTTTTTAAAGATTTTATTTATTTATTCATGAGAGACACACACAGAGAGAATGGCAGAGACACAGGCAGAGGGAGAAGCAGGCTCCATGCAGGGAACCTGACATGGGACTCAGTCCTGCAACTCCAGGATCAGGCCCTGGGCCAAAGGCAGGCGTTAAACCGCTGAGCCCCTCAGGCTGCCCTGTGTGGTAGAATTTAAAAAAAAAGATTTTATTTATTTATTTCTTAGAGACACACAGAGAGAAGCAGAGATATAGGCAGAGGGAGAAACAGGCTCCCTGTGGGGAGCTTGATGTGAGACTTGATCCCAGGATCCTGGGATCAGGACCTGTGCCAAAGGCAGACACTCAACCACTGAGCCACCCAGGTGTCCCTATGGTAGATTTTAAACTTTCACTACACCAATGCTATACTTCCTTATAATATGCATATTGTTTATATCGTAGCGTGACAAAGCATCCCCATGGAAAATGAGAAGTAATCTACAGTCAAAATTTCTATTAATTTTCAGAAATAGATGTAAAGAAAAGAGTAAAGGTTATACATATTGAGTTGAGGGGTGCTTGAACTTTTCTACTCATTCATGCTCTTAAGGACAAATTTTCTTATAAAGTCTCCAATATAATATGAATATACAATTGTTAGAATTCTTGGTAAGGTAGGGTAAAAGTATTTTTAAGCTTAGAGGTACTGATTGTTTAAATAGGCAGTTGTATATATTTTGTAAGGACAATATCCACTTAGTACAATACTTAGTATTTTTCACGTTTGACATAAAATGATGAGGATTCTATCCTGAAGGCAGTCATCTTCCAAACAATGTAACAGTGTGAACCAAAATACTAAAAATGTCAACATTTCACACATCATTGATTCTTAATGTTTCTGAAACTGTTTTTTAGTGTCCTGTGGCTACAGGTAAAAAAAAAAAAAAAAAGTCACATCCTATTTGTAAGTACTTCTTAACATCTTAACATCTCATGACTCAGAGCAAGTAACAGTGTGCTATTTTTGTTTGTTGTTTTATTTTGTTTTTAAGTCCATTCCATATCTGTTAGAATTTGTCATTTGTGATTTGACAAACTCAATATAGAAAAAATGGTCAGCATTGTGATCTTAGAGCTAAAAGTAAAATTATTGAGTCAAATGATAAACACAAAAATGATTAGCTAAAAGATGTTCATTTAGGTATTGTTTATTTTAGAAAAACATATGAAACAAACAAAAAAACCTCTGTGTGAATTTATTTCATCAATGTCTGCACTATTTCATGCTCTTTGGGATGGTTCTCCCCAGCCCCCACCCCCCACAATGCTCCAGATACTAAGTCTATGCTTGTCTATCTGATTTACTTTTGTCAATGTGATAGCAGCAAACTTCATGAAAGCAGAAGTGCAAGAAAGGTCTACCTTCTCTTGGATAACTTGTTTGAGATAGCTATCTCTCTTGGATTTCTGTCCTACCGTGAGAACAAGCCCTATGTAGTTTGCTGAAAGAGTAGAGACCACATGGAACAAAGCTGCACTGTTCAGCTGAGGTTATTCAAGATCAGCCAGTCCAGAGTAACCCAATCAGGTCACCACAGACACACGAACAAGCCTACCAGTGTGAATCAACCCTGCCCAAATCAGCAGAACTGTATGACTAACTTCTAGATCTATGCAAAATAGTAAATGGCTATAATTTTAAGTAACTAATTTGTGGTGTATTTGTTATTCACCAAACACTAACCCATGTAGGTCTAAATCTAAATAATTGAATAGACTGGACTGTATTTCGACCATTAAATTATATGCAGCTATTAAATATAATGTAAATATTTATATGCACATGTGTTATGTATGCTTCAGGACACATGTTAAAACAGTGAAATGATGCACAGGAAGTTAATACTGGTATTATCTCCAACTAAAGGAATTAAGGAGGATAGTCACTATCTTAGGTCAGTGCCTAGCATATAGTGGTTACTTAACAAAAGTTAGCTTTTATAATGTAGTATTTAATAGTGCAGCTTGGAGGGACTGATTTGTGAGCCACTACCACAAATGATATTTTCATATGCGGACCTGGTGGGATAAGATTACTATAGAAGCATATATAGATTTATAACACTTTAAGGCCATAAGTTAGAACTTTGAAGGTTATCAAAATGTAAGGGCATTCAAAAGACAGATTATCAATCCAGTTACTTTATTAAGTTCTGAGATCAACCTCATCCTTAAAGATGGTACAACAGCCAGAAAGTCACTTAGTTATTTGTAAATACTAATCACTCTGTGAAAAGATTTTATTTTAAAATCTCCTCTTGCAATGCTTGCACTTGCATGCACACCCTACCTAAAAGCATGAATCCAAGATATTCTGAAACTGACTACAGGTCAGAGAGCCAGTCTGTCCTTGCCTATAGTTGCAGAATCTGGGGTTCAATGGGTCATTTGTAAGTCCCTCAGCTTAGAAAAAAGGCTAGCTGTGTGACATATGTCCAGAGTTGTTGAGTGGATATAGCAATTCCTTTTGAACAGAAAAGGAGGAGCAAATTAGAGGTTTTGTGCATAAATAGAAGTTCCAGCCTTGAAATAAATTTTTGTGCCCCCCAAAAGTAATTTTTAACTAAGTACCTGATACCTCAGGCTTGAGTAACATAGGGGCAGTTAAAGAATAAACGCAATTTGAATAAATGCTCATAGCAATTTCATACCCCCAAATAAAACAAAGCAAAAATTTTAAAAAGTCATATTTTAAAGAAAAAATTCTCAAAGAAATGGCAGGACACCTGCACCCCGATATTTATAGCAGCAAGGTCCACAATAGCCAAACTGTGGAAGGAGCCTTGGTGTCCATCGACAGATGAATGGATAAAGAAGATGTGGTTTATGTATACAATGGAATATTCCTCAGCCATCAGAAGAGATGAATATCCACCATTTGCTTCAACATGGATGGAACTGGAGGGGATTATGCTGAGTGAAGTCATTCGGAGAAGGACAATCATCATATGGTTTCACTCATATGGGGAATATAAGAAATAGTTAAAGGGATTCAAGGGGAAAGGAGAGAAAATGAGTGGGAAAAATTAGAGAGGGTGATAAAACAAGAGACTCCTAACTCTGGGAAGTGAACAAGGAGTGGTGGAAGGAGAGGTGTGCGGGGAATGGGGTGACTGGGTGACAGGCACTGATGGGGGCACTTGATGGGATGAGCACTGGGTGTTATGCTATATGTTGGGAAATCGAACTGCAATAAAGAATATACAAAAAAAGAAAAACTTCTCTATCACTGTAGCCAAATTAGTTTGTTTTATGCTATTTAAACAAATATGATAAAATCATTGAAATATAATTCATGAAATATTAATATATCTAATACTGTAAAGGCTATTTCTCAAGGACAGAACATAATTACCTATTCTTGTTCTTAGTGCATGTTTCTAAAACTTCATGGTGTAAGTGATGAATTCAGACAAAGTAGCACAAGAGGAGAACTTTCTGAGTGTAAAAGACCACAAGAAAAGATGGATGAACCTATGACTGTGATGTGAACTATGCAGATCCTGTATTAAATGTGCAACGCAGGAACCGCTATGAGGTAGTGCCAAAGAAAAGGTAAGATTAAGAGCAGTGAAATCAATTCCCCAAGGGAAAAAATGACTGACAAAGGGAAATAGAAACATGGAAAGCATAAGTCTTAGGCAGCCAGTGGTTTTAATGAAAAGTTGCAAATACACACATATACTAATGTATATATATATATATATATATATATATATATATATATATATATATATATTCTGAAAACTTTTTATATATATTTTCCCCTGTATGGGACTGTGAGTGGCAAACAAGGCTGGCAATACATCCAGAATGAAGGCAGAGGTATGATTTTGGCATTTCTATGACAATATTTACATAAATGAAGAAGAAGGTTGGTATTGGTGAAGAAAAAGGGATGAAGACAGTGGCTCTTATCAGAAACACCATATTCTGACAGCCAAGACTAAGGTGATGATAATTGGTTTTATTGTAATCTTTGACTAATCAGAGTTGAATTAAAACTTTTTCAGATTAACTAACAAAGGGTTACATAAATGTCCTGGGATAAAAAAAAATGTGGAATAAAAATTTTTCTTACTTATAATAGTGGTTAATAAGCAATGTGATGTCAATGGCTGTTTTTGTAAAGAGAAAATATGTGAAACCATTTTCTGACACTATTTTATCAGACATGGGTACTAGAGATTTTGCTTTGTTCATGTATTCTTTTCACAGCAGGAAGTCAAGAAATACAGAAAATGAGTGACTAGAATAAAGGCCTGTGTGCAGGAAATACTGAGTTATGTTAGCAAATTGTGGGAGACAGTTTAAATGGGGAAGCCATATATCAATGCATTATTCTTTTTCCATTTCATATATAAAACCATGAACAGATACACATACATACACATATACACAACATTCTTTAGAAAGGTGCCTTTTTTAGCTTGAAATTTGTCCTGATATCATAGAGAATACAATTGCATAAGTAGGTAACATGTGTGTTAAACTTCAATTTTTAAAAATTTGAATAAATTCTAAATATATGTAGGCTTTAGATAGTTTTCATATCTATAGCAGTCTAAGTGAAGAGAGAATAAATGTCATAAGTTTTGGTTTAGCTGCTAGTATGTTTATAATCTAATTTTTTCAGAGGGATAGTAGCATGATATATGGATAGCTGCTGAATATTAGTTTATAAGAGAAAGCAAAGTTGATTTTTCACAGAATACAGTTAACAGCTGGATTCCAATGTGCTAACAATAAAAAATTGAAAAGGTATGTGCAAACATTTTCTGTCAACTTCTATGGCTTTTCTTCCTTATTTCATCTTATATACTAATCTCTCTTAGGGTGTAAAAACAATGTTAACTACATCTATTTAGCTTATGATTGTAGTATTTTTATTTGTATTGAAATAGCTGTTATAATATTAAGAATAATAAAACAAAACTTTTTTGTTAGGTTCCGTTTTATTTGGTGTACTTCAAAAAATACTTGTGTATATTTAAAAACCCCAAACTGACTTTTTCTGTTTTCTTAGGTTTTATTACCATTATGTAATACAATCCATGCATTTTACTGTTTTCTAATCATTTATAATTTTGTGTCTTGGGGTGCAGTGTACTGTGAGTGATAGAGGGCAACAAAATAAAATCCTCACAGTTTATAGTCTACTCTCTAATGTGCACTCTACCTTGATTTCATTACAATAACCATCAAGCTTTCAAAATAATATTTGACATGTACTGTGTGCTCACCAGGCACTGTGCTTGACATGCTTTATGTACATTATAACAATCAACTCTGACAACAGGCTGTGAAATGAAGGAAACTAAACCTCAAGAACTCAACAGTCTCCTCCAAGATTACATGGTTTATGACCAAACCAGAATTATAACTCTGGTCTGACTCATTCCCAAGGGCCAATTTCTTACCAACATGTATTAACATTGGGGTTGTTAGTAAAGATAAATCTACTGATCGTAATTTTATGAACATTGGCTATAAAGAGAGTTTGCAGAGAGAGCAAATTTTTCTTAACACAGGACATTTTTAAACTTATTGTCTATTTAGATGACTTGTCAATATAATACAATGAGTACATATCAATAAACTAGTTTTGAAGACAGACGTAGCTGTTCTGAGTTTTGGTTTTGGTCTTATTAGGCAGTAAACTAATGTGTTGTTATGTTAGTGCCAAGAGACGCACATGTGTTCAGACACACAGTTGGAAATGTCAGCATACACAGTCCCCCCTTCCATTCCCTTTTTCTAAAAAGCTGCCAGATATTTTCATAAATACTAAAAATAGGAAATCTACTGAAAGTGTGTCCTATATCCTCATTTAGTTCCAAACACTTTATAATTTGTGTCTCATTTGATATTGAACTGCCACTGTTCATTGGCCTTCCATAGATTTGCTTTGCCAAGCCTGCTGAGGTAATTTCATCAGAGTTGGATGGACTTGATTCTTAAGGTAAGCAATGTTATCTGACTTCCCTCTAATATTAATAATAAAGAAGATTTATTTTCAAAGTTTATTTGTTTTTCAGTAATCTCTACACCCAACAGGCTTGAACTCAAAACTCTAAGATCAAGAATTGCATGTGCCTCCAACTGACCCAGCCAAGTGCCCCCATAAAGGAGAAACTCCTAAGGCTTCTCTATTTATGCTGTTTCATTACTCCAATTTTTAAAGTTGGAATTAGGAATAAGGAAAGACACATTTTGAAGAGTCCTCAGATCTCAAGATGTATCATATAATTTGGCGGCAAGTATAGCTAATAAGATTTTGAAATGAATTTTTAAAAAACAGAATAAAAGAAAATATACTTAGTCTTCAACTATTTAAAGGATAGTCATACAGCAAAATTTAACTGACTTGAAGTTTTAAGAGAGAACATTATTGAGACCACCAGAAATGCTTATCACTATTATTTCCACACAATGTAAGACTGAATTTAAATTCTAGCTGTTGAGTTTCACTGTAATATGTCTTCTTCTAGCAAGAGAGATAGGGCTTGGATTATTTAGATAGCGAACTTCTGACCAATTATTAAGTATTTGGTGGAGTTAAAACAAATGTTGTTCAGTGAGGACAGATCACAAAAGATGCATAAACAATAATATCTATTGATCTATTTGTCTGAAAAATTATAAAAACTAGTATAGAAGTTGTTGAACCACTAGACTAAAAGATATTTATTGTAAGGGCCAGATCATATCCATCTCTTTGTCTTCAACACTGCAAACAATTCAAGAAAATGCCATAAAATACTTGCTGAACTCAATTGCCCTTAAATGTAAAGTAGTAGTTTGTATTGTACTTATGAAAGAAGATACTTCTAGAAAGCTTTACTCAGCCCAAATTCTGGAATTCAGTCTTTCCTTAATGGTCCTACAAACATCCTCTTTCAAATATAAAGATCCCAAATGAGTATCTTCCTGGATAACTAATCAACTCTGAGTAATTAAACAAGAAATAAAATTTAGTATTAAAACCAAATAATATGTGATTTCTATATTAAAAATTCACAGAAATTATGGGACATACAAAGGTCTTGAATTACATGGCAAATTTTTTCAGATAATTAAGAATACTTACGAAATAATTAAATTTGCAGCATTTATTTTATAATTTATAAAAAATTATAGGGATCCTTGAGTGGCTCAGCAGTTTAGCACCTGCCTTCGGCCCAGGGCGTGGTCCTGGAGTCCCGGGATCGAGTCCCATGTCGGGCTCCCTGCATGGAGCCTGCTTCTCCCTCTGCCTGTGTCTCTGCCTCTCTCTCTCTCTCTCTCTCTCTCTCTCTCTGTGTGTCTCTCATGAATAAATAAAATCTTTTAAAAATATCTATATATAAATTATATTTATATTTTATTTATTCATCATTTAAAAATGTAACTCTATATAGATCTTGTAATATTATAATCTTGAAGTACAGAATTATGTGCATGGATTTGTAAACAACATTATTGAGATTTTAGGTCAAAACTTTTATTTAAGTGGAGCCCACATGAGAGATCATTGGTCTAAGGGTTATGCACATGAATATAGTTAAGAAAATTCCATTTTTCTTCCTTTGTTCCTGAAATGGAACAAGAATTATTAGTCTGCTTCCATGAATTATGAGAGATATATGAAGGGAACTGAATAGACATTCCTGAGAAAAATATGAAAAATTCTCTTTAAATGTTTTTTATCATTTTTCTGGGAGAGTATCCATAGCATTAGTTTAATTCTAATAACATAATAAATAAATGCATACATTCATGCACACATAAAATGAAGTAAAAAAAAAACATTAGTTACACATTACAGCATACTACTGTTTAGTTGTGGCATCTGATACCAATCTAGCACTTGCACTGCAGGAGTAAATAATATCTAGTGACAGAGTCACTTGTTGCATAGGTGGCTATTCAAAATACCTCTGATTTGGGCTTGAGAAGGGACTGGAAAATATATAATTAGTAATCATTATTTTAGTAGTTAATTGAATATTTCCTAAAGAAAGCAAAGGGAATTAAAGAAAATATGCCAGAGACTAAAATTTTATCTTTTTAAAATATTCTCTAATAATCTAATCTTCAATGATTGCAGTGAATTAGTATTGTTTTTAAATATTTATTTATTTATTTATTTGAGAGACAGAGAGAGAGCTAGGGGACAGAGGGAGAGAGAATCTCAAGCAGACTCCCCACGGAGCAGGGAGCCCGATATGGGACTTGATTCCAGGACCCTGAGATCATGACCTGAGCCTAAACCAACAGTGGGATGGACACTCAACAGACTGAACCACTTAGGCACCCCAGTGAGTCAGTATTTTTATGTTGACTAACCAATCCCATCTTAATCAACTGTACACCCTTATGAGAGAATAAAAAATCATTACTCAGTCGGAGTGCTAAAGACTGAAAATGTTAAGACTATATTCAGAGGAGATGTGATCTTATAAACTTTGATTTCTATCTTGAGTTTCCTCAGTTTTTTTTCAAATATAAAATACATAGTCAAGGAAACATTGACAACCTAGCTCTAGGCCCTCTTCAGTTTTAATGGCCACTTTTTAAAATTCTCACAAAATGTGTGGGCTCTCATTTCAAAATGTGCCTTTCTATATTTAATCTCTGATTGTTTTTTCTGCTCTGATTGTTTTTTCCTCCTTCTCACTCTCAGGCCAAAAGAAACAGCTAAATGCATATATAACATATTAATTAAATTAAACTAAAAATTAAATAAAATATTACATATTATATATAATTACTGACATCTTCAAATCCCTCTCACTTAAGGATTATATTTAAAGTAGCAAATGTTCCTTTTATATTATATAATGCTTTTTATACTCATTCTCCATGTACTATTTCTAAAATGCTTTTGAAAACTATCAATAGTCAAGTCCTCATAATTCTATATCTTATTACACTTTGTAGAATGGCCATAATATTTATTTAGCTATAAATACATATATGGATATTAATAAAATTTTGAGACCTCCTATTTATAATACAAATACTTTTGACTGCCGAATTATTATTGAAAATTCATTTTGTTCAGGCACCTGGGTGGTTCAATCAGTTAAACGTCTGATTCTTGATTTTTAGCTCAGGTCAAGATCTCAGGGTCTTGAGTTTGAGCCCTGTGTTGGGATCTGTGCTCAGCATTAAGTTGGCTTCAGGTCCCCTCTCTCCACTCCCTCTGCCCCGCCCCCACACTCATGTGCTCACACTCTCTCTCAAATACATACATTCATACATAGTACATACACAAATATCTAAAGAAATTCTTCTTGATTCAGTATTTACAACATTGTATGACACATGGAAAATGTAAAAAAAAAGGTATCTGGTACTTTATTAAAGGCATCTTTAGAAGAACCTGTAACTGATCATTTTTTTAACAACTTTTATGTCCAAGTCACTCAACAGACATACATACAAAAAATAGCATTGCACAGTCATGTTTTTTAAAGATTTTATAGCTTATTGAATCTCATTTCTTACACTTCATTATCTCAAGAGAAAAGTAGAATTTATTCTATTATTAAAACAGGGCTTTTAATATATTTTGCATATCCTATATTTTTTTCAGTATTCTGACATTTATTTACTTATTAGATATTTTAAATTATGCCCTTTGTTTCAAAGCCTCAGAGCACAAACTGGATAAAACTTTCATTAAATATTTAAATAAGGAGAAGAAACAATCAAACAGCAACATAATAATCAAACAAAAAAGCTCCCAGCATAAAACCACAGATCTCACTTATTGAAACAGAGTCCTTATTTAGAAGAAAAGATAGTGTATGGTTTCTTTAGAATCATGTATTATTAATGCTAAAATTCAGTACAATGAAATCTGAATTTTGTACAGGGGACACTATCTTCAATAATTAAAGTAGATCTGTTCAGCAATCCTTGGCTTATCCCTCGCCCAACTGGTTAAATTATTTAGGCACTTTATCTAATTATAGTTAGATAATTTGTACGATTCATTCTGCTGTGAAGAAAACCTGTTGAGCAATAGATCTCTTCAGATAGAGTTTTATATGTGTATATCAAATTACCTTTACTAGTATTATTCATTGGTATGCTTACCAAAAGAAAGACTCAGTACTAAGGTAAACAGATATAAGAACAATAATAAAAGCACAGTTCTGCTCAACTGCCATTCTAACTAATATAGGCAACTGTTATTTTAGAAGAATCACATTTTGTCCTAAAGGCTCCTGAATCCTCTTGTGAACATTTAGATTACAGCCTGACATACAGTAGATCTTCAATAAATAGAATCTTATTGTGTGCATTTGTACAGAAAGGTATTTTCCTAAATGGGTTTTTATTTTTGTAGGTTGTGGCCCCCATTCCACTCTGTTCACTTAATATCTTTGTATCTAAGGCCTTTATATAGATAAGCATAGGAATCATGTGTAGTATCAGAATTAAGTTTTTGTTTAATTTTATAACAAATCAACCACCTTTAATTATTTCTCTTAAGTTAAAAGTAAGATATTTGATAAGTAATATTGGGCGAATTGCTGTTGTTCTTAATTCAGGAGCATACTACCAGTGGCTCAAATAAACATTATTTCTGAATAATGTGCTCAATAATGTTTTTATAACTGATAAATGTTTGACTACTCCTTTTCTAATAAAAGATTTCTGATTTTGAACATATGAGAATCACTTTCTGAGTCAAACTAACTTAGACATACATCACATGCACTGTATAGCCTAAGAAAGGTTCCCTACTTTTTCAGGGACATTTTGGCACCCAATATGATGATCAAGTGATCTGATTCCTTTTAAAGAGTTCTTATCATTTGGGTCAAAACAAACATATTTAATGTTGCATTATTCAGTCTTTTTGATTTTTATTCATTTTATAATCCTTTTGGCTATTGAAATAAAGAATCCTGGACTGTGCTTTGAAAGTTACTTTCCCTTAGCATTGTATTTCCAATAAACCAAATAGAGTGCAATATGTTGCAACCTTAATTAAAATAAACTTCATTTTGCTGTACAGTTTATAGTTTTCTTCCTTACAGAAAAGTTTTATAATGAACACGTATATTTTCCATCTCTATTGCATTTTAATCTTTATAAAGTATTGCCAAACAAAAAAAATCATAGAAAAATCATTGTTTAATTTCACTTTATGTCCTAAGCTGAAAAACACTATTCTTTAACTTTCTAATAAAATCTCAGCTGTATTTTAAAACAATTTCTCCCAACACAAATCAGAATGTTTTTTGAATTTATTTATAGGCAAGAGAAGATAGCTTCCCTTCAAAGTAGAAGAAATTGAAGCCTCCTTTTTTTTTTTTTACAAAGTAAAATTCATGTGTTTTATGACTATTCTTGAACACAACAGGCCAGCATATCTCTTCTTGTGTAAAAGCATAACAACTTCCAAGTTTTAGTTCCATTTTGCATAAATATAGTATTAATACTCACTTTAAATGTATTTTAACATTGATTAAAAGTTAATACTATTCAATCACTATTTTTTAAGATTTAAAAAAAGATTTTATTTTTTAAGTAATATCTGCACCCAATATTGGGCTCAAACTTACAACCCTGAGTTCAGGAGTCACATGCTCTACCGACTAAGCCAGCCAGGTGCCCCAAGCCCTATTTTCATTATACAAAAGTAAAATTCTTCTATATCTTCCAATATTTCAAAGTTTATATCCTTAATTTTCATATGCTGATCCTAACACTTGGAGTGATAGGTCTATGGAGAATTTTTCTGCTGTCTCTATTTTCTCTGCTTCCCCTATATGTCTTCATTCTCCTTGCCTCGAATGGGCCAGTGAAGGGAAGGAGAAAATGATAATTTTTTAGATGTATAGTTCTCTTCAATGTTGGTTTTCTCTTCAAAAAGGGATGAGAACACAGTATCTTCAGCCAGTAATGAATTACTTGCTCTCTTTGATGACACAGATTTATGTGTCTTCTAGCCTACACCAAATTCCATCTCCAAGAGTTCATTATCAGCCACACACCAGAGAGCTGGGAAAGCAGACTTGCTAAAGAGACCCAATCTGAGAATCATTGAAAACTTAAAGATTCTATCCACATATGAAGGCAGCAGGATGGAGAAAAGCTGCACTAGTCCCTTCAAAGCTGGAAACAAATGAAGTGGTGTTAAGCTGACAAACATCAATACAGGAAGAGAAACCAAAGTGCTATATACAGTAGTTTACATGTTTTCTTATCTCAGTATAAGGAAAATTAGCTCTTTCTATTTGGGTCACCAGTGAAACTAACGGCATTGAGAAGCTATCCAGGCCTCTGTGGTAAGCCACATGCCCTTCTTGCCAGTTGATATTACTCATTTAAAGGCTTCTTCTCTCCATGCCCTAGAAATATGTAAAAGTACTCTGCAGCATGCTTTCAGTTTATGGCCCCATAAATGGAGGTGTGCATTGGAATTCCACAACCAGTGGTTTTGCTCATATAATGGAACAAGTGCATCAGGGTCCGGAAGATCACCACGACAACTACTGGAAAGCTAAGGGGTTGAGATTCACTATGAGGGGCTGCTAAAGGCAGTACTTGAAGTCTCTTTTACTAAATAAAGGTGATCTGGAAGAAATTGCAGCTGTGTACCACAGGCAATTGGTGGGTTCCTCACTGATTTCCATCAGCAGGTTGCTGAGGCTTCCTTAGAATTCATTAGCAGGGACCCAAGGGCAGGTAAAATGTGTCCTCTGGTCTTAGCAACTTTTTTCTGGCTCTTTTGGAAACTATTCAAAATCAAGTTAAGAAAAAAGTGGTAAAATGGCAAGGACATACTATTGTTCAAATTTTAATAGCAACTACTCAGTTTGGGGACAATTAAGAAGCAATGAAGAGGGAGAGAAACTAAAGAGTGCTATGTTGGCTGCTTAGATAGAACTCATTACCAGAGGAAATAGTCTTTACTCTGGCTAAGCCACAAAGTGAAGAAAGGAGACTATATCATTATTGCAAAAAAGCCAGGATACTGATAAAGGCATTGTAGAAAGAGACCCTAGGGGCGCAAGGAAATCAAGAAAGTCCAGAAGGTTAGGGAGTGATTTACAAGTGTCTTAAAATGGACAGATTTTTTTTAAAGATTTATTTTTATTTATTTATGATAGACATAGAGAATGAGAGTGGCAGAGACACAGGCAGAGGGAGAAGCAGGCTCCATGCCGGGAGCCCCACGCGGGACTCGATCCTGGGACCCCAGGATCATGCCCTGGGCCATAGGCAGGCGCGAAACCACTGAGCCACCAGGGATCCCTAAAATGGACAGATTTAATGACTCTCAGAGGTAGGAACTGATCATATTGGTTCTACTTATTCTGAAATTTCTTCAGAAATTACTCACTTTCCATTTGTTGATGGATCAATACAGATTGCTGGTATTTCAGGTTAGCCTTCTACCTTGTCCTTTTCCTCCACTTTAAACATTCTTATGATCTTTGGCTGAGTAACATTTGCTCTTATTTTCTCTTGATTTTCCTATAAATCTACTGGAGAGACACCTGCTATGTAACATAAAGGCATATTCCAGATGGTCTGTGGAGTTCTGTGTGGAAAAGGCACCCGAAGTGGTCAACTATGTGCCTTCTGAAAGTAAAGGGTTAGGATGGAGAGTAGCAGTCTCATTCCGGGAAAACACCCCAAGCTACATCACTTTGAGATACGCCAGAGGGAGGAATTCTCATATCTTTCTGGAAAAACACTGATCTGAACAAATCAGCGCATTACTCTGGGCCCTAGGGAATGGTAACACTCATTCAATCTGAATTACAGGACCATAAAAATCAGTTCCCAAAAGAACAATCCATAGCCTTATGTAAAATAATGTCCCTTGTCAATACCTCAATTAGAGGGAATAAAATGGTTATAAAGTAATGAGATAAATAAAGAATTATTTAAATAGTGCACTCACCTGTAATACTAAAATTCTGACAAAGGAGGAAGGTAAATTTGATAAAGATGATTAGCTACTACACAGACTTGTACAAATTTTTATCATTAATCTCTGTACTTCCCAACTGGGTAAATTATTCTCACTTCTGACTTGGGTACCAGTGTCTGCATGGTATTTCTCTATAATTCATCTATGTGCTGATTTTCCTCTATTTCTTTGTTTCCTTCTGAGAGGAAGGATCTAAATAATTGTTTACTTTGGCTTAGGAAAGAGTCCAGTGTTTATAAGCCAAGGTATTCCTCAAGGGTTTTGGGACTTTTCCTATGCTTTTTTTCCTAGACATTTATAGAAAAACTCAGAGAAATTTGTCTCACCAGAAAGATCTGTTAAGTATTCAAAATGTAGATGACTTGCTTGAGAGCCTTGCAAAACTGATATTTTGGCTTTGTTATAGTTCTTTGCTTCAAGGGACATGAGACCTCACCAAACTAACTGCAATATTTCTCATGTGAAATCTAACATTTACAGCATCAGTTGTCAGCTGGTAGGTCACTTAGTGTTAAAATCTAGGAGTTAGCTCATTTTGCAGACAAAATGCCTTATTACACACACACACACACACACACACACACATACCCCACCCAAACCAAAAACACCCCCCCAAAAAAAAACAAAAATAGACTATTTGAGGGACTAATACAATACTGTGGATAGTGAGCTCTAGCTTTTTATTGGAGAAAACAAAATTTATGATGGAACAATTGTGTGATAATGAACTATTTTGGTTCTACCTCTAAAATCTGAAGAGGTTTTTAAATAAATTATATTGGGTACAATCTGCTTAAAAAATGAAGCATTTTTTTAAATAGAGATTTTTTTCCTCAAAAAAAGTACTGTGCCTCATGCAAAATTAATTGCTGATTTGTCAGAGATAAAGCTTTATAATTGTCTGTTCAGGGAGCAGTATTTCATATTAGGGTTCACACACGGCAGAATGACAAAGTTCCTAAAGATCCTCAACAGATTAGGTGATGTCTATCAACACGGGGGAGGGCCAGAAGCTTTACTCAGTACACAAATTCAAATGCTCCTCTTTTCTGAAAACATCCTCACAGATACAACCAGAAATCATGTTGAACTAGAGATATCTGGGCATTCCGTGGTCCACACAGTCAAACTGATGCATAAAATTAACCATCAAAGTAAAAAACAAAACAAAACAAAACAAATGAAAACTGGATTCACGTTTCTTACGTGAAGCCAGCATCTTAGGAAGACTGGATTATGGTTCCCATCAAGGATGAAATGTAAGTAGTGTAGGGGCGCCTGGGTGGCTCAGCTGGTTAAGCATCTGCCTTTGGCTCAGGTCATGATCCCGGGTCCTGCTGGGATGGGGCGTCAGTGGGGGGGCTGCTTCTCTTCGTCCCTCTGCCTGCCACTCTGCCTAGTTGTGCTCTCTCTCTCTAAGAAATAAATGAAAACCTTAAAAAAATTAAAAAGAAATATAAGTAGTCTAGAATGAGTGATATTTTTACTGAATGCAAATGAAAGGAGCTCTTCTAGCAAACTTATTTCTATTCTCAGATTGTCTGCTCTGCTATTTACAGAATTTTTTCAATTGCTTTAAAAAGGATATTTTACTAAAAAATAAACATGTTATTGTTACATACGTTTTTTTTTTCTGTGTTCCCCATTGTTATAGGTTGTATTATGTTCCTCAAATAGTTACATGTTGAAATCCACCAGTACCTCAGTATGATGCTTTCTTTGGAAATTGGGGAGTTGCCTGTGTAATTAATTAACATGAGGCCATGCTGAAATAGGCTGAGCTCCTAATCCACTATGATTAGTGTCTATAAGAAAATGAAATATGGATGCAGAAACACACACAAGGAGCATGCCATCTGGAGATAAAGGCAGAAATCAGAGTGATGCTTCTACAAACTAAGGAGCACCGAAGATTGCCAGCCAATCACAGATGACATGTGAGAGGGACTAAACAGTTTCCCTAACTGCCCTCAGAAGGAACCAACCTAGCAAACATCTTATCTTGGATCTTCCAAGCCTCCAGAAGTATGAAAACAGTAGATTTTTATACCAACCAGTCCGTAAGACTTTGTTAAAGCAAATCTAGCAATCTGATACACCCAGTAATGGTTCTCACAATTTCATCTCTTATCATCTCTAAATTTTACTCCCAGTATGAACAGGGTCTGTATTTATAACTCTAACAATGTGATCAGAGTAAAATTGGGATCATCTCCATTAGTAATTTTTTTAAAGATTTTATTTATATATTAATGAGAGATCCACAGAGAGAGAGAGAGAGGTAAAGACACAGGCAGAGACAGAAGCAATTTCCATGCAGGGAGCCCGATGCGGGACTCGATCCCGGGACTCCAGGATCATGCCCTGGGCCAAAGGCAGGCACTAAACCGCTGAGCCACCCAGGGATCCCTCTATTAGTAATTTTTGATAACAACAAAGTAAAAATAATTAACATATATCCAGGTACTCAAGCCCTAAATCTGACACACACACAAACACACACACCCCTACATAGACATGCACATGTCCTGGAAGTATGATGTAGAAAAGAAAAATATCTAATAATGCACAAGTAGAAATCCAGCATTCACAGATAAAGACTGCAAAAGACAAGTCCAGCGTCATTTGATTAACTTTGGGATATAGGTTTACTCCAAACTCAATATAGGTAGATAAGCAAAGGTAAACGACTACTATTCATGGAGATTTAGGTGGCTGCTATAATGGTAACTGTTGAATTAGACTCAATGCCAAAGCAAAACAAAACCACAAGTCTATAGGGTGAGTTTGTCCTTAAGACTTAAAATAGTTGGAGCTCCACATAAAGACTAATCTGTGCCTTTCGATGAGTACCTCAAATAAGATTTTAGTTCTAGATTATGGCCTTGTATGTCACTGACTTTTACATCTAGGAAAAACTACTGAAAATTATAGAAAAATTACTGAAGAAACTAAACTGTCATATCAGTGTGATGGTAGTTATGACTGATGAACCCTCACAATTTATTGGGCCTTACAAGAGAAATTTTTTAAATATTTTATTTATTTATTCATTCATTATTCATTTTTTTATTTATTCAGAGGGAGAAGCAGGCTCCTCATAGGGAGCCCGATGCGGGACTCGATCCCAGAACCCTGAGATCAGGCTCTGAGCCAAAGACAGATGCTCAACTACAGAGCCACCCCAGAGTCCCTCAAGAGAAACTTCTAATTAAAAATTTAGACTGAATATCTAGAATTCAGTTATTCCTTAGGTTTGGATGAGATAGGATTTCATAAAGAACCATCAAATGGTATTTCAGTAGTTATTCATTTGAAAATAGAACATGGACAACACACAACAGGTAAGATTAATGGATAGTTAAAAAATATTTTTGTAAATTGCTAACCAAGTACTTGATTTAACCATTCACCAGTGGTATGATATATTAAAACATTATTCCCCCAAAGCAAGTAAAGTACTGACTCTTTAAAAAAAATTAATAATTATGTTATTTTAATCATTAATCCGACAATCATTTACTTTAATATTTTACTATGGATTTGCTGGATATTTAGACTGCTGTAACTTGCCTAGAAAAAGAAACAACAGGAATCCCTGGGTGGCGGAATCCCTGGGTGGCGGGATCCCTGGGTGGCGCAGCGGTTTGGCGCCTGCCTTTGGCCCAGGGCGCGATCCTGGAGACCCGGGATCAAATCCCACATCGGGCTCCCGGTGCATGGAGCCTGCTTCTCCCTCTGCCTGTGTCTGTGCCTCTCTCCCTCTCTCTCGGTGACTATCATAAATAAATAAAAATAAAAAAAAAGAAACAACAAAGGAAATAATAATTAGAAATTCCAATGTTATTATTTTGTAGTAACACAGGAAGGAAATTGTTAAGGGCTGATGCAAATTGCAATAAGAAACAATTTTCTCTTGGAAAAAAAAAGACTCCCTCTCCTTCCTTTTCTAAGAGCATTAACTTTATAGAACTTTATAAGTTCCTTCTCTTTCTCCTTGAAATATGTGTAAGTCTTTTTAAAAAGATTAAATACACTAAATATACCTCTTGCCAATTTCAGAACTTAGGAATGCCTTTCTTAAGGACCAGGGAACAGGCTCTTTGAAATGCAAACATCAAGGAAACAGTGCACCTCTCTCCCAACTTCTCCCACTTGAGAAAGTAGGAGCCTAATTTGGATACAAGCCTCTCTCCAAGTTGCGAAAAGTACCTCTTGACATAAAGAGATGAGAAGTTTAGTTTTCTTTAAGATAAAGAATCTTTTCTTTAAGGTAAAGCCAAGAAACTAACATAGACGGTAACCTCAATCCCCAAGTGAATTTAAGATGAACTATGTGTGACAAATGATGTTGTCAAGTTCCCTTATTTGAAGACTACTTATTATTTATCTTGGAACATGAATGTAATGGGTTGTATGTGCTTTGCTATATAAAAGAGCGAGACTACTCTGGCTTTGCAGTCCCTTAAGGGGATGCTTTTGATGGGTATCACGTGTTGGTTTGATGTTTACTCAATAATAAACCTGTTTCGCTTTTTTCTAATTTTATGGAGAGATTTTGGGGGCTGGGAGAAGATACTGTCTTTTTAAAGATTTTATTTATTTATTTATTCATGAGAGACACACAGAGAGAGGCAGAGACACAGGCAGAGGGAGAAGCAAGCTTCTTGAGGGGAGGCTGATGTGAGACTCGATCCTGGTACCTCGGAATCACTGCCTGAGCCAAAGGTAGTTATTCAACCACTGAGCAACCAGGTGCCCAAAGATATCATTTTTAATTATATTTACCTAACGTATGATACCAAAGCTTTATAGAGTTATTCTAGAAGAGTAAAGTACAGACTAACCTCACTTATAGACACATATACAAAATCCTTACATAAATGGTAAAGGTAAGTGATAAAGTACATACATGGATATCCAGTTGCATTACTTACAGTAACAAAGACTGCAAAAAAATCTTCAACAACAGACAGAACTTTACATTTCAAATCATTCATTTTAGTAAGTATACAGCCAATAAAGAAATATTTTAAAGAATGGTGTGGGGCATAGAAGTTGTATCCTTCTGTTTTTCCTCACCTACTAATGCTCTAGGTCTAGTCCACTAGATTTGCATGCCATATTTTCAATTGCCCCTAAAAGTTTGAGCTATTGATTTTCTCAGCCTCTTGTTATGTCATACTCTCTGACATTAACACCTAGACAGAGGATGATCTGACTTCAGGCTTTTTTTGCACAGATTCTTTAGTGAAAAATATTTTTAAAATAAAGTAGGATTGATAACTGTGATTAATGGAAGATGTATATGGGATAGAAAAAAATGTCTGTCTACAGAATTTCACAAAATGTAATCATTATCCATATTTGAAGTCTTTTTATCATTTCTGGAGAGAATATCTGGACATAACTTCCTGAAAGGAAATCTGAATCATATCTTGTCTCACCCTTCTGAGATGCTGAGCATGGTGAATATTAATGTTCACCAAACAAAATAGAGATACGGGTTAGTAAGGCCCCTTCTTCAACTTCTCTTCAGAAAGCTGTATTACCAATCTGATACTTCCTTATTTCAACCCTTTGGTTTTTTATTATTATTATCATTTTACCATAAGTAATGTATTCCATTTTAAGTTGCCTTTGTATTCATTTGTTTCAATAGCCAGCACTCCAACCAGACCCTGGTTAATTTGTTTCCGAGCCAGTCTTTTTTTTTTTTTTTTAAACTTTTTTTTTAATATTTTTTATTTATTTATGGTAGTCACAGAGAGAGAGAGAGGCAAAGACACAGGCAGAGGGAGAAGCAGGCTCCATGCACCAGGAGCCCGACGTGGGATTCGATCCCGGGTCTCCAGGATCGCACCCTGGGCCAAAGGCAGGCGCCAAACCGCTGCGCCACCCAGGGATCCCTCCGAGCCAGTCTTAATAATTGCATACCTCCTGTTATTTATCAGCAATGCCAGGGACATAGTATATCCTTAATATTTGTCAAATAACTACAAAGGGAGGAAAAACAGAATATGAAGGAAAAAAAAGAAGCAGAGGTGGGAGGATCTTTGGGCAGAGCCTTATGATAGACTGGATTAAAACTACAAATGAGGAGTATTCCGTGTCCTCAATATTTTTTCTATACATTTTTCCTAAGTATGCATAAATTGTCAATTGATCCAATGGCAATCTCTATTTTAACTTCAAATTAAAACAAACACAGCATATAAAATATACTTCAGCATATAATTTGAATGAGTTAATATCTCCATTAATAACTAGCATTTGTAAGATTTTTATATGGAAGACCTAAAAGATGAAGATTGCTAAAAATGATAGCCTAGAAATTTTACTTAATGCTAGTCAAGTAAGATATATATTTTTCAAAACTCATGCTTCACCTCCAGGTGTTTGGATTGACTTAAGTAACCTTTTGGAAATTTTGTTTTTAAAATAAAATTTGCCATTCCAGTAAGTTCTTATAAGTATTAATACAGATAATTTGTGTGCTTTGTTGTTGTGACAACAGATTAAGATCCTTTTTGAGATATTTCTTCAATTTTTAAATAATACACTAAATAAAGATAAAAGTCTGATTATTAAATTGATATGAGGAATCAATTAAAATGCATGAAATATGAACTATTTTAGGCAACTGGTTCCTGATAATTAGGCATCAGATAAAATTAAAATTACATATTAGCTGATTTGAAGGTTCATTCAATTATTTTTCCTTTTGTGAATCCTACTTTTTATGCTATTATAATTAATGAAAGACATTCATTATATGATTTCCTTAAATGTACAATATAATATTTAATAATAGTCCCAAAATCTTGCATAGCTTCTGTTGTAGACTATTCTATTTCTATTATTTTATTATGCAAAAATTAATATATACTTCTCATTTCAATAGTTAATAGATAAATAAAAAATTGTCAAGAGAAATCCCTTGTCCTCAAAGAAGTCATAAATTAGCTCATGTGACAAATAGGTATTTAACATTATCTGAGAAATAATATGGCATTGCAGCTAAGAGCTTGAATTCCAGACTCAGACAACCAGGTTCAAAATGGTTTTGATGATTACACCATGGTGGGCAGGACCAACTCCCCACCCCAAACTGGTTCAGGTAATAAGACTGATAATGCCACAATCACACATATACACCAACGTATGATATTTTATAACTCATGTTCTGCAGCTTTCTCAGAAGAGGGAGGAAGGCATCCAAGCCTATCTCAAATGTTTTGAACTGGAGGGTTCAGTGGCTTTTGGTTATTTTTGGTTATTTTTGTAGGGTGAGGATTTCTATGTATTAACTTAGACCTGCCACTATTGCCAAAAACCAGAGGACCTGGGCTTTTTTACTCTAGAATTGTCTAGATTGTAGAACAGGAGGGATCAAGAGATCAATTGAGGGTCTGTATGCTTTAATATGCATTTTTCAAATAAGCTTTACAGTAACAATTCAATGGCATGAATGATGTCAGTTAATAGAGCATCAAAATGAAGCCAGACTCTTAATTAGAAAAAGCCTAACTCCATCACTTCATAAGCTATAGGACCTTGGGTAAATCACTTTATCACTACATAATCATAATAATATCAAACTCTTCCTCATAGATCTGTTTCATTTACTTTTATAGATGATATGGGTATAATGCAGGTCTTTATCACAGAGTTGTGGGATTAAAAAGATATATGGATATTATATTCCTTAGAAACTTTTCTGGAACAGAGAATGATCTCAGGACTGGTTGTTCTTACAGAATTATGTGATAAACCCTTGTGTTAAGCAGAATATATGGCATTTATCTCCATCAAGAGCTCACACTTTCAACAGGAAAAACTGAGAAAAAACTCCAAAATTAGTGGTATAAATTAGAGAAAAGAGTTTAGATTTAGAAAAGGGAGAGCTTAATTCTAATTCTGGAGCAGTTAAAATTTGAGGTCTACTTTGAAGGCTGAGTAGTGGTTTCACAGGGAGAGAAGTAAGGAAAATAATTCTCAGACAGAAGGAAAGGCACAATCCAAAACACTGAGTACAGAAAGTTTAAGGCATGGAATGGAATGACAATTAGGGTGTAGGCTTTGTGGGAAGGACTGTATATCCCTAAGACAACCAGGGACCTGCAAAAGAATTATATTAAATTGCCAAACTGTGCATTACAAATAAAAATCACTTGAGATTTCAAAAACAGAAATGAATGACAAGAGAAACACCTGAAGAATCATTCATAGAAGTGATGCAATTGAATATTTAAGTTCATAGAGTTTTTTTAAATCAAGAAAGGCAGTTAAATGAATTCCCTATAATCATAAACACAAAGAGAATATATCTCTGGGGTTGGAAAGACTTATTTGACCAAGTCAGAAAGTAGATGTGCAGAGATTATGATGAATAAATTGGTAAAAACTATGGTATCATATTTTCAACATTCAAGTGTATTCATAAAAACATGAGAAGGCCTTAGGTCAATGGCACATAAAAAAGCAAAGATATGGAAATATTCTGCCTATGAAAGCAGGCGGAAAGCAATTTCCATAGACAGAAATTCTACTGTCCTATTTTACTAACATTTTTTTTCTGCTCAGTTTACAGTAGTGACCAGCAGAGATGAGGCCATGGCTTCTCACAGAACTTATGCTCCAACAATGAAGACAAAGATAAATGAATAAATAAAGGACAATTTCAGTTGTAAATGTTAGGAAGTAAACAAAACATAATGATAGAAGGTGCGTTGGGGCATGTGGGGAATTTTAGAAAAGCACTGCCAGAAGTTCTAGAAGTTTGACCTAAAACTTAAACTATGAGGCACAGTCTATGCAAAGATCTGGGGAAGAATATCCATATATAACATGATTCTGGGGGAAAATAGGTATGAGGTGATAAGGGCTTTAATAAGGGTGTGAGAAACAGGAATAAAATAAGAAAGTGTAAATAGAAAGCTTTATTTTTATTTTTTAAATTTATTTGTGATCAGAGAGAGAGAGAGAGAGAGAGAGGCAGAGACACAGGCAGAGGGAGAAGCAGGCTCCATGCACCGGGAGCCCGACGTGGGACTCGATCGCGGGTCTCCAGGATCGCGCCCTGGGCCAAAGGCAGGCGCCAAACCGCTGCGCCACCCAAGGATCCCAGAAAGCTCCTTTAAAGGAGAAACAAATTGGACTGGATAAGTGAATAACTGCATATAGGGGATGAAGGAGAAAGAATGTGTAAAAAAAAAAAAAAAAAAAAAACCAAGAAGAGAAAGCAGAAAAAAAATCTAATAATAATTGAGGGTCTTTATGCTTTAATATGCATTTTTCAAATAAGCTTTACAATAACAATTCAAGCTACATGATAGAAATCATTTAACATATGGAAAATCTGTGGTAGTGAACTGTTATGGGCTTTCTTGAAATCACACTTCCTCAGTATTTGAAATCGATCTCCTAACTTCAAAGTCCATGGTGTTAACATCTTACTTTTCTTTCTTCACAGGTTTAAGTGTTGGCTGGTGGTACTACTGCCACAGAGAGGACATTTGGAAAAGAAAGTTTATATACTTAGAGAATGGGTCTTATTTTAGCTATCTACATGAAATTGTTTACCAGGCCTTTTGGAGCTGGATAACAAATAAGAGGCCCTAGGCTATATTGATTTGAATACATTCTATAAAGGAGAAAGCTGGAAATTAAAAAAGAAAAGTCTTTGATAATGCTTTCCAGTTTATGGGCTCGAAAAAAATATTGATTTGATAAGAGCATTATCATTTCTTTAAACTCATTTACCGTTTGATTACCGACCATAAATATCTCAATATTTTCTGACTGAATGGTATATTACTAGGAAAATCTCAATGCCAAATTTTCTAAGGAAAATTATTTGCTTTATTTGAATGCTAAACACTCTTAGAAAATCTCTATTGAGGCAACCCATTTCAAAGCAAAAATCTAATTAGTTGTGAAACTTCGGTTTTATTTTATACTAGTTCTAGAAAGTGAAGACCGTATTTAAACTCAAATGATATACAGAATAAAAAAATTTGCAAAAACACAGCAATTTAAATAAATTTGAGTGATTCATAAGGAGAATGATACAATGGGGAAGAATTCCTGCTTTTTTGATACACTTAAACTTATTCAGAATAATTTACATGGAAGAAAAAAAAAAAACAAGGGAGGGCTGCAGGGCTCTGGGAAGATGGTGGAGTACAAAGCACTAGGAATTGGTCTTCCCACCCAGACATCACCTGAACTGGCGGGATCCACTGGTGTAATTATTTTGGAGCTCTGTAATCTATTAAGCCTTGCATTCTCCAAGAGAAGGCTTAGAAGATTAATTGTATTAATTTCAGTTAATTTCAGCAGCTACTACCTATCCCCCACCATCCAGCGCTCACCCCCCACCCCACCTCACCCTGAAAGGGATCCACGTACATGTTCCTGGAGGAATTTATACACAGACTGCAGAAGCCAGGGTAAGCAACAAGTTTTTTCTACGAATATTAAGATTATGTCATATGGAATATTTTTATTTGCCTAAAAATCCTCTGTAAAGAAATAGAATTTTAAGGTCTGGAGTGTCTGAAACCAACTCCCTAACCTGATTGAAGATGTTAATGGCTATTTCCAGTAGTAAAGAGGGCATTGACAGTCCACGGCATGAACTTGCAAAAGAGACAGGCAAAATGTCTCCATTGATTATTTCTAATGATCTACTTGTTCATAACAAGCCAATTTATAGGTAAGTGTACATATGTTTTTGAACATTTTTAGGAAGCAAACCATTATAATGAGGTTGGTGGTTGCTCCTATCAATGGATAAAGTGGTGAGAAAAGAAGGAAAAAAAAAGGATAAGTTTGGGGATTCAAATTCCCACCTCAAGTGCTTTATAAATGATCTGTGTGTCCTGAAGGATACCGTAGGTCTTATAGCAGTGAGCAAAGATTTCTGAAAATCAAACACAGAATCCTGTCCTATGACTGGCTTAATTATAATGCTTGACTCTGGGCTTCCTAGGAAGTTTTTACTGTTAAAGTGAAAGCGCTGATTGCAAAATAATGGGATACAGTACATTGTGATGGGACCATGTGAGAAGACTGATGAACTGGGGACATTTGATTTCCAATAAGTCTTCTTTGCCAGTAGAAGAGGTCCCCCCACCTACATTGAACATGACCTCTCTATGTCTAGTGAAACTAGTCTCCCAATCCCCAGCAGAAGTGGCCTCTCTTTCTGCAATTAAAGTGGTCTCCTTATCCCCAGTATCATCCTCACTATACCCAGCCCTTTCACCCCAGTCTGAGGAAACTAAGAGTACGTATGCTAAAGCAATTGTAATGGCCTCTCCATGCAGTTGCCACATAAGACAATGCTGATTCTTTTCAGGACCAAGCTTTACCTTTACCTATCTTTTTTCTTCTAGACCTATAACTAGAGCATAGTTCACTATACTCCAAAGTAACTATTTGAGCTTGTTTTCTTTCTTTTTCCTTTCTTTTTAACGCGAGTATAATTAACATTTAGTATTATATTAGTTTCAGGTGTACAATATAGTGATTTAAACTATACCATATATTAGTGCTCATCAGGATAAGCTTACTCTTAATCTCCTTCACCTGTTTCACACCCAACTCCCCTCTGGTAACCATCAGTTTATTCTTTATAGTTAAGAGTCTGTTTTTTGGTTTGTCTCCTTTTCTCCCCTTTGTTTTGTTTCTTAAATCTATATATGAGTGGAATCATATGGCATTTGTCTTTCTCTGATTGACTTATTTCACTTAGCATTATACTCTCTAGATCCATCCATGTTGCTGCAAGTGGCAAAATTTCATTAGTTTTTATGGCAAGTATTCCACTGTGTGTGTTTGTATAGGTGTGTGCAAGTACGTAACACCTTCTTTTTTTAAAAGATTTTATTTATTTATTCATGAGAGACACAGAGAGGCAGAGACACAGGCAGAGGGAGAAGCAGGCTCCATGCAGGGTGCCTGACGTGAGACTCGATCCTGAGACTCCAGGATCAGGCCCTGGGCTGAAGGCGGCGCTAAACTGCTGAGCCACCTGGGCTGCCCTGTCACACCTTTATCCATACATTTACCGATGGACATTTGTGCTGCTTCTGTAATTGGGATATTGTAAATCATCCTGCAATAAACTTGAGTTTTCTGATTTAGACAAGCAGAAATCTAGGAAACATATGGGAATGGATACTAAGGGGGTGAGATGAATGTGGAAGGAACAGAAAGTTGGATAAGGCTGAACTTTTTGTGATGGGCTCACTGTTGGAATTCAGAGTTAGTTAAGAGTAGTAAATGGTTGGTTGGTTGCCTGAAACATGGACTGAAAGGTGATCCATGGTTAGTGAATTAAAATGTGTGACCAATCTTGGTTTAATGCATAAGAGGATTCAAAGACTTAGAAGGGATTGGACAGTTAAAGTGGATTTGTCACTTAAATACCTCCTGAGGGTCCAGAAGATATACCTTTCATTATCACTGTGAGAAATGAATTTGTGAAGGGAGCCCTGAGATCCTTGAAGATTTCTATGATTGTATTTCTCTGGAGGCCACATCTTAAGGTGGGAACTGCAGTCCCTGAACGAGGAACCAAATTGAAACAAGAATAACTGGATTCTGGGGCAGTACAGGTCAAGTGGTGGCACTCAGTCTCCAAAGGCAAGGTGGACATGGTTACTGTGATGGCCAGCAGAGTCACAATGGCAGTCAGACAGTCTGTCTCTCAGAGGCCTATCACACTGGCTGGTTTATCATGGCATTACTACAAGTGATATAGATAGGAAACCTATTAATTCTTAATTAATTTATATAAGCAGAAGAGTCTAGGTTAAATGTATAAAGGCTAACGTGAATTACCAAAAAAGAAAAAAAAAAAAAAAAGAGTCATAGACCCTCAATCAATATTCCCAGACTTAAGCCAGTTTACGGATCAGAACCCCTTGAATGAGGAGTAAGCTGGGTTACCTTGAGAAAGGATCTCAGTGCACTACCAAAAGCATAGACTGTTTGTCTTTCACTCAGCCTTCCCCAGAGGGACCTATAGTCTTTTACCAAGATAACTGTGCATTTGGGAAAAAGGAAATAAGAACTTTTGGGATCTGTGGGTCACCATCTCTGAACAGACACCAATTCTAGGAGACTCAAAATGTCACTTCCTCTACCTAGAAAGATAGTACACTAAGAGCAAGTACTTAATTTTTAGCAAAATTTGAGAGGCTATTGCCACCAAGGACTTGAAGGATGCAGGAGTGATGATCTCTATCACATCTTCATTTAACCGGCCTTTTGGCCTGTGCAGAAAACAGAGGGATCCTGGAAAATGACAGTGGATTCTTATACACTTGCTTGAGAGTGACTCCAGTTAAAGTTGCTGAATCAGGTTTGGCTCCATAACACCTCTCTGGTACCTGGTATGTTGTCATTGATCTGGCAAATGCTTTTTCCTCAATACCTGTTAAAAGAGACCACCAGGAGCAGTTTGTTTTAACTGGCAAAGCCAGCAGTATGTCTTTGCTGTTCTACCTCAGTGGTATGTCAACTCCAGCCCTATGTCATAATTTAGCGTGCAGGGATCATGGTTACCTTTCTCTTCCACAAGACATTCCACTAGCCAATTATTTTGATAACATCACACTGATAGAACCTAGACAGCAAAAAGTAGCAAATACCCTAGACTTACTGGTAAGACATTTGCATGCCAGAGGGTGATAAATAGATCTGACAAAAATTTAGAAGGCTTACACCTCAGTGAAATTTCTAAATATCAAGTGTGGGGCGTGTCAAGATGTCCCTTGTAAGTTATAAGTTAAGTTGTTGCATCTGTCTCCTCCAAAAACCAAAACAGAGGCACAATGCTTAGTGGGCTTCACTAGATTTTGGAGACAACATATCATTCATTTCATTGTGCTACTCTAGTCCATTTGCCAAGTAAACTGAAAAGCTGCTTATTTCGTGTGAGACCCTGAACAGAATATTCTGTGACAGATCTAGAGGACAGGGCAAGATGCTCTGCTACAACAGCCATAGAATCCAGCAGACCCAATGGTGATTAAAGTGGCAGTTGCAAGATGTTACACAAACTAATAAATGAGTTAAATATAGTTGCAGGATATAAAACTATAAAGCCAACTGTATTTTTATATAATAGACAAACACACCAATTAAAAATAAACAAAATATGTTTTAGAAAAATGAAAATTAAAACCGTAATGAAAACCCTGTCACACTCACTGGATGGTTTATAATCTTAAGTTTTGGCAAGGAGACTTCATATCTTGCTGGTGGGAGTGTAAGATGAAGATGTTACAACCAGTCTGGAAAACATTTGGCTTCCTCACACCAATCAAAAAAGTACAGACTTTTGAATATTTTGGAATTTACTTAGCTTGTATTCTATGAAAATTCTCATATAAAAATAATTGTTTGCCTCAAAAGATCCTCCTAGCGATCACTAGAATTCTAAATCATCTTTGGTGAAATTATGCTATTTAGAGGGATAGTTCAATGAATGACATGGTAGTCTAAAGAGCTTGGCTAGAAGACTGCATGGAGTTCTGTTTAAACCAAGAAAAACTCATAATTATGGCAAAGGCCAGTCTAAAAAATTTCTTAAGCAACCTATTTCTTGGGCATTCAACCTCAACCTCATAGTCAAGGACTCTTAGCACACAGATTTGGAGAAGAGTTTCTCACAGAACAAGAGTCTCAGAGACAAAGCGAGACAACCTAAGAAAAATTCTCATAAGTTTTTATAAGTGATCTGAGGCAACATCTGTCCAAAAGTTGCTGTTCTGAAGAGTTAATCTTCTGACCTCAAACCAGCTCAAGGAACACATTTACCAGGGTCTATAATCAGCCTTTTCCCTAAGACTGTCTTATAGACTTAACACTAAAAAACTGATGAAAACTGACAAATGGTAGTGTTGACAGCAACAAGATCATTTTCCACCAAGGAGGAAGTCTTTTCAGGTGAGATCAGATGACCAAAGGATTCTTAAAAGAAACTTTAGTTCTTTAGATACAACAAATAAAGCCTCAAATTTGTTCTAATTTCAATGAAAATAATACTGTGAACAGAATGAGAAACAGCCATTTTTGTAGTTGAACAGAGTCCTGAGTGAGTTCCAACCTGCCTCACTGGAGAACACTGGTTTTGAGGCAAGAGTCCTGGGTTGTCAAAGTGAGATACATCATTGAGCAGCTCAAATGAATCTTGGTGTAATCTCCAAAATATTGAACTTCCCAAAGCATCACAAAAAAACTGTCATCGAGGCTAAATGTATTAGAATTATAGAAGCAAGGAAGAATGCCAATGGGGTGGCTTTTAGTATGTCGACTTGGCTAAGCTGAATTGCAGTTCCCAGAATTCCCTTTCTAGAATGCTTCTGATTGAGGTGGCTACAAATGATATTCTCTTTAAAAAAGTGGAAGACAGAAGAAAAGCAGCAGTAATTTTGTAACAAGACACAACCTCTCCCATTATTCATTTAAAAATTACCAGGTATAGCTGTGAAGTGATTTGGTAGATGGGATCAAAGTCCCTAACCAGTTGGTTTTAAGTGAATCAAAAATGTCTGACTTAATCAGTTAGAAAACCTCTAAAGGAGAACATAGACCCTCCTAAGAGATTTTAGCCCATGGACAATAAGCTTCAGCCTGTGCATTTGAGGTTCCATTATGCTCATGATTTTCCTTTTCCTTCCTGGCCCACCTCATGGAGTTTTGTTTTGCTTAGCCAGTCCTCACAATTACATAAGCCAGTTGTGTATAAAATAAATATATACCTCCACCATACACACACACACACACACACACAATCACTAGGAGTCTCTTTTCCCCTACTAATTCTGGAAAGAATGCATTGCTTATAATACATGTAATAAGTATTGCATTCCTTACAACTAATGCATTAGTGTGTGTGCATCTGTGTGTGTATACTTGTGTGTATATAGACATCCACATATATACATATCTATGTGTATGTATCCTATATGTTATTTCTCCATGTGAACGCTGACCAATACAGCAATCTCACCAGTCTTTGCTGTATTTCAGAAGGGAAAGTTAAAGTAAATGATATATTATATTACTTTGAGGTCTATCGGAGCTCAAGTGGTTTAGGTTTTCAAGTAGAGAAATGAATCTTATTTTTTTTTTTAAATTTTTATTTTTTTTTTGTTTATTTATGATAGTCATACAGAGAGAGAGAGAGGCAGAGACACAGGCAGAGGGAGAAGCAGGCTCCATGCACCGGGAGCCCGACGTGGGATTCGATCCCGGGTCTCCAGGATCGCGCCCTGGGCCAAAGGCAGGCGCCAAACCGCTGCGCCACCCAGGGATCCCGAGAAATGAATCTTATTTAGTAAATGTTTTAAGTAGCCATTTCAGATTGGTAGAACAAAGAAATATTCGTGAGTCAAGCCATGATAAGCAAGCAGTTGTTTAAGTGAGTTTTTGCTTTGTAATAAAGATTATGTAATTTATATAATTTCATCAGTTCGATATTAGATAATTATTCAAATAATAACAGCACATATCTTTGTTTTCTTTTCAACATGTATTCCTTTGTGCAATATGATTCTATTACTATCAAAACTTGTGAGATATTTTTGAATATTTAGTTTCAAATTCTGAAAAAAATCATGCAACTCAGGTACTCTACACACACTGCTTATGCTGGAAAAATCACCAGTATTTTTAGAAAAAAACTATGGGATTCCTTGCTGCTGGGTGGGAGGTGGCAATTTAAGAATTTTCTCTCTGTGACTGGTCTATCTGTTATGTGTAGTGTTTATGCATTGCTCCAGGCTGCCCAAGCAGATCTGTAATTGATTGCAATTGATCCATCATTGAGCAGCTCAAGCTGCCACTGATGTTTCTGCTTTCAATACTCTCCTCTGATGTCCATGTTATATATTTTGTGGGTTAATAAGTTTACAGCTCAGATTTACTATTTTTTTAGTCTATCTATCTATCTATCTATCTATCTATCTATCTATCTATCTATCATCTATCATCTATCTATCATCTATCTATCTATTTTGGAGTATCCACTCATATGTCTAATGATTCTCAGATTTGCTGAGGTTCTAAATAAGCAAAGGCTTTCCATAACTGGTGAGGGAAAAAGAGATTCCTGGTGGGAGAGGGGGAGGTGGTTATATGTCGCTTTTTATCACTCAAAGGGTTCTTTCATTTTCATGTAATGAAAATAATTTTGTATTTAGAATCTGAAGTTCTGAATTTAAGGCCTTGTTATTTAAGTATCAACTTATTACTTGTCTGGGTGTTTAATTGTATTTTAGGAGTATTTCAATCTTAATTTCTTTATTTATAAAGTCTGAATAAGAGTTATTTTGTCTGTCAATCAGGACTATACTGATTATATACATACAAAATACCCTATATGACGATAGTTGTTCTTAAACTGCTATGAAAATATATATTCGTATTTCATATTGAAATATTCTTATCTAGTATGTTGCTCTACAAATTTATCCTATCCAACTTATTGTTTTACAAATATCCTATTCTCAATATAAACCTTTGAAGAAAGTACAATTATTATTCTGTTTTCACAGAAAAGGGAAATGAGACTCTTCAAAGATAATGTATATGGTAAGTGATACTTCCTAAAAATTTTAAGGTTGGACAATTTTTTTTCACTCAAAATACAGTTTCCTCAGTAAGGTAATATATACTGAATTGTTTGTTACATCATAAAGCAGTGTCTAAAATATATATTGCACTTTAACTGTCTTTACCAAGTAAACTTAGAGGCAAAATAAACTAAAAAACATGCCACTGGCCATATATCTACAATCCCTGCTTATAATTCTTGTAGTTATTTCTCTGTAATAAATGATTAGAAAATTTCAAAAAAGAGCTAGAGATATTTATTCTCAATACATGTAGCAATTGTTACCTTGATAGAAATAATGTGAAATGCAGAGTTTTTATTTCTGACTCACTTATATAATCTAGGGGTCATAGAGTTTGCAGAAAAACAAAACAAAACAGTCACTTCCACAAATATAAAAACTTACAATTCAACTATTGCTGTAACATTCAAAACTCTATTTCCATTCTTGATTCAATCCAAAGCAAAGGAAATCAGATGCATTTTTTAAAAGACAGAATCTGTGGGAAAGGCTTAAAAAATAATTTTTAATCATGTTTCTTAAAATTAAATGATGTGGGGAAGTACAGAACCCTCATCTATCAATTTTAACACTACAAGTGATATAATCAGCCTTGATAATGATGTAGGTTAAACATTATTGGATGATACTTTTGTCTATTAAGGCTCAAAAAAGTAAAGATCAAAGAAGATACAATAGCATGGTAGAAGGACTCAAAATCTCATATATCTTGTTAGTTAACATTCAGAAATATATGATTACCAAACTACCAAGTAATATCATCTATAGGGTGATGCAAAGAGTTCTGGGGCTTCATCCAAAAGATGATTAAAAATGTTTGAAAATTTTCAAAGTTTATGAATTAGTGGCTATTTGCAGTAGAAATCTAAATCTTCAGCAACATTTGACAACTTTAAACGGCATCATATTTAGCCTGCTAAAACTTTCTAATCTTCTCTCTAGCTTTTAGAAATACACATTTTAGAGTAAGAATGGTAGGACACACAACCCAGATTACTGGAAAAAGCTTCATCAGGAATGGCTGAAATCTGTAAGTTTAGTCTGCAAATGAGATATTAGGATAACAGACACATCTGTTGGAGGAGACTGCTTGTCAAAATTATCACAATTAGGTATTCAGTGTTCAATGGGAATACTATTTTCTCTAAATGGAGCCAATTCTTTTCTATTCCATTTCTCACATATGTAACAGCAAAGTTATGTATTTTGAAAAGATTGTTTTCAGGAAGACAAATACGGTCTTTTAAGCTTTTGAGAGCTTGTATAAATGTCTGCCTGAAGCTGTAGAGATATAGCACAGTTCATGTATTTCTGAACATATTTCAAAGTAGAATTCTAAAGCATAAACGAAATACCTTATAAAGAACCAAATGTATTAAATTACTAGTGGAAATTCACCTCATTTTTAAACCTCATTAAACACTTTGTGGTAATGACCGAATCAGCCTCCAGAAGAAATCTAAATGTAAGTATCATCTTATTCTGTCTTTAGTCATGATCTAGTGAAAATCAGCACCAAAATAAAATTTTCAAAATCTCACAGATTTCCTACTTATCAAATTGGTGAAATCATTATATACAGTCTATAAAATACAATTTTCAAAATTAAAAACATGGCCCTCATACAAATATAAAACAATTTTTTATTCAAAATGCCAATCAAGGGGTCAGAATGGTACTTAAGTCTGGGTGCTAATCATATAATAAGTAACAAAGATCAACACAAGTGCATTTTCCTACATAATTAATATAGTTTAGTAAGTCTGTTAAATAATGCTCCATTATGACAGTGGAAGGAAATCAACATCATCTTGCTTTATTCACAAATATTACACAATGAGCACACACATAATTTCCCCACCTAATAGCCCACATAATGGGTACTGTGTAGTGATTACAGAAAATATTTTTCATAAACACATTAAGCATCCCCATTTAAAACTGCACCAAAAACCATAAGATACCTAGAAATAGACCTAACCAAAAAAAAAAAAAAAAAGAAAAGAAAAAAAAAAGAAAAAAAAGAAATAGACCTAACCAAAGAAATAAAGGATCTGTACTCTAAAAACTACAGAACATTTAGGAAAGAAATTGAGGAAAACACAAAGAAATGGAAAAACATTCCTTGCTCAAGAATTGGAAGAACAAATAGTGTTAAAATGTCCATGCTACCCAGAGCAATCTACACATTCAATGCAATCCTTATCAAAATACCATCAACATTTTTCACAGAGTTGGAACAAATAATTCTAAAATTTTTATTGAACCAGAAAAGACCCTGAATAGCCAATGAATGTTGAAGAAGAAAACCAAAGCTGGTGTCATCATAATGCCAGACTTCAAGCTCTAGTACAGAGCTGTGATCATTAAGATAGTATGGTACTGGCACAAAAACAGACACATAGATCAATGGAACAGAATAGAAAACCCAAAAATGGACCATTAACTCTATGGTTAACTAATACATGACAAAGCAGGAAAGAATATTGAATGGAAGAAAGACAGTCTCTTCAACAAATGGTGTTGGGAAAACTGGACAGCCACACATAGGAGAATGAAACTGGACCCCTTTCTTATACTATATGCAAAGATAAAATCAAAATGGATGAAAGACCTAAATGTGAGACAGGAATCCATCAAAATCCTAAAAGAAAACACAGGCAGCAACCTCTTCAAGTTGGCCCGCAGCAACTTTTTGCTAGACACATTTCCAAGGTCAAAGGAACCAAAAGCAAAAATGAACTATTGGATCTTCAAGATAAAAAGCTTTTTTGTTTTTTTTTTAATTTTATTTATTTATTTATTCATGAGAGACAGAGAGAGACAGACAGAGAGAGAGAGAGAGAGGAGAGAGGAAGAGGGAGAAGCAGGCTCCATGCAGGAAGCCTGATGTGGGACTTGATCCCGGGACTCCAGGATCATGCCCTGAGCCAATGGCAGGCACTAAACCACTGAGCCACTCAGGGATCCCCAGATAAAAAGCTTCTGCACAGCAAAGGAAACAATCAAAAAAACCTAAAAGCAACCTAGAATGGGAGAAGATATTTTCAAATGACATATCTGATAAAGGGTGAGTATCTAAGATCTATAAAGATATCATCAAACTCAACAGCCAAAAAACAAATAAGGCAGTCAAGAAATGGGCAGAAGACATGAACAGACATTTCTTCAAAGAAGACATACACATGGCCCATGGACACATGAAAAACTGTTCAATTTCACTTGGCATTTGGGAAATGCAAATCAAAACCACAGTGAGATGCCATCTTACACCAGTCAGAATAGCTAAAATTAACATGTCAGGAAACAACAAATGTTGACAAGAATGCAGAGAACACGGAACCTACTTACACTGTTGGTGGAAATGCAAACTGGTGCAGCCACTCTGGAAAACAGCATGGAAATTCCTCAAGAAGCTAAAAATAGAGCTACTCTATGACCCAGTAATTCCACTACTAGGTATTTACCCCCAAAATACAAATGCAATGATTTGAAGAGGCACATGCACCGCAATGATTATAGCAGCAATGTCCACAATAGCCAAACTGTGGGGAGAGCCAGATGTCCATCGACAGATGTATGGATAAAGAAGGTGTGGTCTATATATACAATGGAATACTACTCAGCCATCAGAAAGGATGAATGCTTACCATTTACATCAGTATGTTTGGAACTGGAGGGTATTAAGCTGAGTGAAATAAGTAAATCAGAGAAAGACAATTATCATATAGTTTCATTCGTATGTGGAATATAAGAAGCAGCACAGAGGTTCAAAGGGGAAGGGAGGGAAAACTGAATGAGAAGTAATCAGAGATGGAGACAAACCATGAGAGACTTATCTATAGGAAATAAACTGAGGGTCGCTGGAGGGAAGGTGGGTCAGGGAATAGGGTAAATGAGTGATGGGCATTAAAGAGGGCATGTGAAGGGCACCTGGGTGGCTCAGTGGTTGAGCGTCTGCCTTTGGCTCAGGTTGTGATCCTGGGGTTCTTGGAAGGTCCTGCATTGGGATCTCTGTAGGGAGTCTGCTTCTCACTCTGCCTATGTTTCTGCCTCTGTCTTATTTATGAATAAATAATATAAAATCTTAAAAAAAAGAAGGGTATGTGATATGATAAGCACTGAGTGTTATGTTCAATTAGGGAACTATTGAACTCTACATCTGAAACTAGCAACATACTATATAGTGGCTAAATGAAGTTAAATTAAAACTAATAATAATAATAAAGCATCTCCTTAAGGAAATTCAAATAAAATTGTATGACATTTTAAGAAGACATGAAAGTCACTATAATTTATAGTAAATATAAAAATGACCTTATTTATAGGGAATGCATACCTAATTACAGTAAAAACTGAAGAAAGTTTTTGAGTATGAAAGAAAGAATTTGCAGAGTATTTATTTCAAAAAATATAAACAGGATGAATTAAAATACTAATATTCTATTATCATTAAAATATTAATACTGTATATGTTCATTTCTTCACATTGATGATAAAGCTTAGGATGAAACCTTTGCTGTCGTAACACTCTGGCCAGCAACTGTGTGTTGCAATAGTGCTTGATGACCAGGTACAGTAACATAAAATGTTACTCTTGATATGGAGTCCTATAAAATCAATTTGGCATCCCTAAATCTTAGAGTAACATATAACTTTAGAATAATTTCCAAATTATATATTAGATTGACTAAATTACTACCAATACGTAAATGTACCCAACACAAATGTCTGCTAATAATAGTTGTGAATATAACACAATTTCCAATGTAATTAATTATGCTTAATTGATATGTTAATCAAAGAGATATTATTACTTAATATTTTTACATGTCTCTTAATTTAATAGTGTAAATATTTTTCAATTTCTGCTTATTGACCAATTTTGGAGTATATTAAATTTTTCTTAAAAATTTAAAATGAAATGAACATCACAAGGTAAGTTTAAGTTTGGACAACTTAAAAATTCACATTTTTTTGTATACTAAGGTTTGAGCATAGCTACAAAAAAAAGTGGGATAAATAGATCATTATCTGTAGATAATTCCCTTTTATTTGACCCGTGATACTCATAATCCATCAATACCTCTTGTAGTTATCAATTTATCTTATAATGCTCAGTGTTCACAGATTTCTAGAATTGTCAAATAAATAATATGAAATTCCCTTTTTCAAGTACATCATATATGATAGATGCTATTTTATCTTTCCAGTACATTTAAATCAACCATAGTTGATAAGATTATAATAATAGTGTTTGGTGGGACGCCTGGGTGGCTCAGCAGTTGGGCGGCTGCCTTCCACTCGGGTGTAGTCCCAGAATCTGGGATCGAGTCCTGCATCGCGCTCCTGCAGGGAGCCTGCTTCTCCCTCTGCCTGCGTCTCTGCCTCTCTCTGTGTGTCTCTCATGAATAAATGGATAAGTCTTTAAACAAAGTAATAATATTGTTTGGTGAAAAATGGTGACTACACTTATTGTGGTGACCACTGAATTGATGAACCATTGTTGTACACTTGAAAATGATATAGCACTGTATGCTAATTACACAACTAAAAAATTAAATTAAAAATTTATTTTAGGGAGGGATTGGATAAAATTAAAAATTTTATCATCCTATCATTTATTGCTTTGCCACATTGAAATTGTATATAGCCTATATTATTTTGCATTACTCAGTAGATAGGTCTAGTTCAATAAATATACTTAAAAAGATAATTTCAGACACATTATCTCTTACATATAAAAACTTAGAAGTGGTTACAGTCACTTTTATACAAAATACCGAAAGAGCGTTTTACTGCCTTTTTCCCTTTCTACAATAGTTTAAATATTTGAGGTTAAAAAAAGCTACCATTTTACTTAATTTGTCCTACATTGGCAAAAAAGAAAAAAAAGAAAAGAAAAGAAAAGAAAAGAAAAGAAAAGAAAAGAAAAGAAAAGAAAGAAAAGAAAAGAAAAGATGCTTGCAAATATGCAAATAAAAATACTTCCATAAAATTATACATAATTGTTAAACGAGAAAATTATTAAATGGTTATAAATTTTGACAGATTGTATGTGTTCAATATTATTCTATAAGCTGCTAACATTACGATCATTTTATACCTACCAGGTAATGATCCACTCTTCCAATACATTTATACTTTGTTTAAAAGAGACACTATTTCCTGACTTTTTTTAATATTGAGGGGCAGAAAAAAACAAATGAGCTACATAAATTGTCTACTCTTTGCTTCTTTGCCAAAGTGATACTTTGCCACATCCACATTTTTCAAGTTACTTTCCAATGTTAACTGATTATTTTGTCACATGTTATTTGTGAATTTTTTCTTCAAATGATTAACACATGTAACAAACCAATTTTGTGCTTTTAAAACTGAGTTTGACTCATTATTTCATTTTATCTAATACTTCTGCTTGAACATGCATACTTTCAAAGTAGAATATCATGGATGGTACACTCTTTATGAACACTGCATTATTCTAAAGTCATCTTTGCATGTCTCATTACATTTCTTGTTATTACTGCAGTAGTAGCCAATATATATGCAGGCTCATAAAAATTAGGCATTATGGGCCAGAAGGATATGCTGCTTTTAAAAATGAACTCTCCACACAATTTGCTTTTTTTTCTTTCAGCTTCATATAAACCTTCTTAGTGGTTAAGTAATCTTTACTCCCGAATTTCAATGATACATGAATGAAAAAATCTGTTTTCACAAAGAGCAGGTTTAATTTTATATATTTAAGCACAGTTTGCTATTTCACAATACTATTAGAACCAGAATAAACACTGCATTTTAAAACTTTATGGAACTAATTTATAGTGTAGGGCAGGCACAAACTTGATCTCATGGCAGCAAAATTTTATGTTTCCATTTCAGCAATACTGCCTAACACAATAATATCAGGCCAGCAAATCTTAAATATAAGTTAAGCTAACATGATCCATTGCCTTATAAAGCTAGAGCACCCTGTGGAGTCATGCTGAATATGCCAAGTGATTTTTCAAAATTTAATCATCCTAAATGTCAGATAAAGGTGCTTTTGCTGTCATTCTTTAAAACTGGGGCAAAAATCCCAAGTGTGCCTGCAAGTTATAAAGAAAGCCTCTCTTAATACTTATATTAAATAAACAACATCCTTTCCAATCACCATTCATTTTGCTACTCACAGTAAATAAAAACATATTATAATGCTATAAAGCAAATTCAAGACAAATAGTTGTTTTTTTAAAGTAAAAATACAGGCATTTCCTTAGCAAGACACAAATTTCTTATAACCATCAGGTAAATTTGAATTTATTCTTTGATCATTTCTGGCTATACTGGCAGAAGTGTGGCAGCTTTAGAAATAACTTTTTATGAACATAAACTCAAGTGTCCCCCACAAAAAAATCTGCAAGTGGAATCAAGCAATAAATAAAAAAAATAATACATCATAACAAAATGGAATTTATTCCAATAATTCAAGGCAGGTTCAACAATCTGTATACCAATCAATGTAATTCACCATATTAACAGACCTAACAAGAAAAAGCCCAAGATCCTATCAATAAATGGAGAGAAAAGCATTTGAAAAAAATAAATTTATGATAAATTATCAATAAGTCTGGAATAAAAGGCAATTCCACCATCTGACAAGGGTATCTGTGATAACCTACTTTTAACATCATACTTAATAGTGAAGGACTGTATGGCTTATCACTCAGTTCAGGAACAAGGCAAGAACACTCCTGACTCATATTCAACATCATTGGATATAGTGGCCAATGCAATGATCAAGTCAAATAAATTAAAAGTATACAGAATATAAAAGGAGAGATAAAATATTTTCTATTCGCAGATGAAATGACTGTCTATGTGGAAAATCTGAAAAACTCAGAGAAAAAAAAATTAGATCATTTATTTATTTATTCATGAGAGACACATACACACAGAGAAAGGCAGAGACACAGGCAGAGAGAGAAGCAGGCTCCATGCAGGGAGGGAGCCCAATGTGGGACTCGATCCCGGGACCCCAGGATCACCACCTGGGCCGAAGGCGGTGCTAAACCGCTGAGCCACCTGGGCACCCCAGGAAATTTTCTTTTTTTTAAGATTTTTTTTTTAAATTTATATATTCATGATAGACAGAGAGAGAGAGAGAGAGAGTCAGAGACAAAGGGAGAAGCAGGCTCCATGCCAGCGGCCCTGCACTGGACTCGATCCCCGGGACTCCAGGACCACGCCCTGGCCCAAAGGCAAGCACTAAACCGCTGAGCCACCCGGGCATCCCCCTTCTTCCCGCTTCTTGAAAGGAACCTGGGAGCCACTGTTATGCACTGTGACAGCAGGTACTTGACCCATTGGAAGAGAAAGGGAGGGAGGAAACAAAGGAAAGAAACTTAACTTTGGTTATCACCACAATCATCATTTTCTAAATCATTTCTTCTAATTAATCTAAAGGTTTGTTTTGCTTTGTTTTGTTATTTTGGCAGATGGGGATGGGGGGGTTATGTTTAAGGTAACTCCCAAGTTGGTAGGATAAATATTATTAGCAAGCAGTTAGCAGTTGACAATCCTGTTCTGAAAATAGTGAATTATTTGGTAAACCATCCACAGATAATTTCAATCGTTTCTCGTAAATATCAGCCACACTTTACATATAAAGTATCAAATGCAAATTTTAACTTAGAATTTCTCCATAATAGAGTTTTTATTTTTTTAAAAAACTTGCTGGAGAATTTATCAGAATAGATATTAAAAAAACTGAAACATTATATTAAAAATATAATAAGCGGTTGATTCAAAAAGCATAATTACTTAATTCAATATTCGTATATTAAATCACCAAAATGGTTGCATAATGTATGTACCAGTACAAGATGCTTACATATCAACTATTTTACATGAACTAATGATGCAGAATATTAAAATTCACAGATAATTTTTTCAGAGGTAATGTGCAAGTAAATTTATTGAAGTATAATTTACATATAATGAAAAACATCCATTTTAAGTATATACTTCGATGAGTTTTGACAATATGTACACCCAGGTAATAACCAATGCAATCAAAATATAGGCTAATTCCTTGGATCAAGGACAATATATTTTTACCTTTATTCTAATAGTTGAAATCAGTCTCCATTGTGGATATGACAACATGAGGAGATTTCACCTTCCTACCTGGATTTCATTTTTATAATATTGTAAAACATTAATGGATAAAGTAATATGATTCTATTTCCTTCAACACTACTTATGAGCCTGATGGCCCCAGACTACAGTTCCTTGAATTTCTCAATTTTCCTATCTATTATGAGAAGGCAATACTTGCTCTATAAGAGTTTTCATGAAAATCAAATGAGATAGTATATTGAAAATATTTTAAAAATAGTAAACAGTAGACAAATATGTATTGTTCAGTGTAATTATTAAATCAGCAAAAGATTTATACTTAACTCCTGATACACTTTCCTGACACAGTTTTACCCTCTGGCTTTCTATGCACTTCTAGAAATATAGGAGTCTATAGAGGGGGTCACTGAGAGAGGAAGCAGGTTAATTCCTAAAGGACACAGAAATAAATGTCACCTAGGAGAACCTTTCTGAAAGCACAAAAGTGGTAGATGAGCCCTCCTTCCTGCCCTGGTCATGAAAGTTAAGAGAAACTTGAAAATGACAGGAATTCTACAGCCTAATTCTCAGCCTACCAATTCTGTAAGGTGAGCAGAAATTTCAAGTGATATATACATCGTGTTTCTTATTTGAAAATGTTTTTGAGAAAATAATCATGCCAACTGGTGAAAATTCTGATAGATTTCTAGGTAGAATTCAGAAAATCATGGCAAATCAGGGAAAAATTCATATCATTTTAAAAATTTACTAGAAAATATTAGGAAACAAAAATAGAGCACCAGAAGTGGTTATGAATACAATTTACCAGCAAAGGAGAAAGAATATAACGGCAGGTCATTAAATCTGCCCCCCATTATGCCCAGGTGTTAGAGGATGCTGAACGTTCTTGCTCACCCACAGTGTTATAATGCCATTTTCTAAAGTGGTGCCATTTTAGGGAGCTGGAACTTGCTCAAAATGATGTGGGCGTGGATCCAACACTCACTTCATAATTGCTGAAGAGTTTTCTGCAACTGGCATTCCAAATATTTTGATGCTACTGAAGAGAAGAGTGATTACGTTGGGCAGTAACATGCCTTTCCTATTCAATTGTTAGTTGGCCAAAGTAAGCTTAATGTTTGCAGCAGGCTTTTAAAGACTAGGAGATTTTCATTGTGTCAGAACTGTGAAAGCACAGGAAAAAGAGCATGAAAATGTTTCTTTCCAATGGGTAAAATGTATTACTCATTAAGGACTGTATTTTTCATGTAACAGTCTAAGATGACGTGAATCCTAGTTAAATATTTAGTTATTATGAAAGAGGGTGAACTTGCTCTTAGTTCAATTCCCCTTAAAGCCAAATTTTACCAAAGCTTGGACTCATAATGTCTTTCTGTAGTACTTAAAATCTAAGTGAGTTCTGCTTATATTTAAAGAGGCTATTGCAACCTGCTAATAAAAACATTTTATCTGGCTGTGTATTTGGCATTTACTAGAAGGTAAACACTTTGCTAAGCATATCCTTAAAAATGTTTAACTTATTGAGACATATTTTTCATACAATAGAATTCACTTACTAAAGTTTATACTTTGATTAGTTTTGATAAGCTAATATAGTTTTGTAATACTGTCATAAGCTGTATAACAAGCTATAGAACATTTCCTTCACTTGCAAAAATTCCCTTATGGTCCCTTTACAATTAAGAACCTCCCCCCAAACCTAACAACCTCCCCCAGTCTAGCAACTGATTTGCTTTATGCCACATATAATTTTGCCTTTTCTAGAATTTTATATAAACAGCACAAAACAGTATGTTGTAATTTGTGTCTACTTTTATTCATATAACAAAATGCTTTTAAGATTCATCTCTGTTGTGGTTTGCATCAGGAGTTCGCTCATTTTTATCAGGCTGTATTTCAAGGTAAGGGTATAACAATGTGTTTATCCATTCACCATTTGATGGACATCTAGATTGTTTCCAGCTTTGAGCTGTTATGATATAGCTGCTATGAACATTTGCATACAAATCACTGTGTGGACCTGTTTTCTTTTCTCTTGGATAAATATCTAGGAGTGGATTGTTGAGTAACGTAGGAAATGTATGCTTAATTGTATAAGAAACCAACACACTGTTTCCTAAAGTGACTATTCCATTTTGCATTTCCATGCCCATGCTTGGGACCCTTGTTAATAGTGGTTTTCACAGTCTTTTTAATTTTAGCTCTTCTAGTATTAATTTTAGCTATTCTAGTGGGGGATGGTCTCTCATTGATTTTAGTTTACCTTTTTTAACAACTAATAATAATAAGACACTTTTAATGGGCTCATTGGCCATTGAATCTTATTTTTTGATGAAAATTATTTTTGGATCTTTTACACATATTATGAATTGTTTTTTAATTATTACTATTATTCAGTTGTAAGGATTCTTTATTATGCAGCTATAAATCCATATAAGCATAAATATATATAATATATTACTTAAATATAAATAAATACTGATTATTCTCATCTGTATCTTCATTTTCACTTTTTTGACAATGACATGAACATATTTTTAAATTTTTGATGTTCAGTCTGTACATTTGTTTTAGATATGGTTCATATTCTTTTCATTTGAAGAATCATTTCCCTAACCAAAGTCACAATTTCCTTTTATGCTCTTCTTCTAGAATCTTTATAGATGTAGTTTTTACATTTAGGTCTATAATCAATTTCAATTTTTTTTATATGGGATGCAAAGTAAGCATCTTAGCTCAGGTTACTATAACAAATACCATAGATTGGCTGGCTTAACATGTATTTATTTCTCATGGTTCTAGAATATGGGAAGTCCATCATCGAGGTACTAGCATATTTAGTTTTTGGTGATGCCCTCTTCCTACCTTACAGACAGCTACCTTCTCCCTGTATCCTCACAGGGCAGAAAAAAAGAAAAAAATGGTTTCTTCCTCTTCTTATAGAGATACTAGTCTCATCACCAGGATTCTGCTTTCATTACCATCTAATAATCTCCAAAAAGACCTATCAGCTAATACCCATCATATTGGAGATTGACAGATTTAAGATTATTGCATTTCCACTGAATTACTTTGGAACAAGTATCAAAAATCAATTAATTGATGGGTCTATTTCTGGACTCTATTCTGTTGGTCAATGTTTTACAATATATATTATTATATATATATACTATATAATTTAATAATTATATATAATTGTTTTATTAGATATAATATGTTCCATGGAATAGAATATACCTGATAAATCTGTTTTAGTGTTTTAATTTCGTGTTTTAATATTATGTATACTTAATATATTTAATATATATTTATATTATGCTACATTATTTAATATTGTATATAATTTCATATGTAATAGTAAAACACTAAAGCAGCTTTATTGAGGTATATTTTTTCATACAATAAAATTCATTCACTAAAGTTGATGCATTGATGGATTTTAATGACACACTGTTCTGATTACTATAGCTTTATTATTAATTTTTTAAAGATTTTTTTAGTTTTTATTTATTTATTTTTAAGATCTTATTAGAGAGAGAGGGATAGTGTGCACAAGCAGGGGGAAGCAGCAGAGGGAGAGGTAGAAGCAGACTCTGTACTGAGCAGGGAGCCCGAGGCAGGGGCTGGGATTATGACCTGAGCCAAAGGCAGATGCTTAACTGGCTGAGCCACCTACGCATCCCAGTAACTATAACTGTTAGTAAGTTTTTAAAACAGAGTTTTTCTCCATCTTTGTTCTATTTAAAAACTGTTTCGGTATTTTAGTTATTCCATGTACATTGCTCTTCTGTGTATATTTTCGATTGGCTTATCAATTTCTACCAAGAAAAAGCCCACCACATTTTTGGAATTGCAATTTGAATTTCTTTGAAATTGCAGATAAATTTGGGGAAAATTGAGATCTCAAAAATATTGAGCTATTTAATACAGGAGCATGGTAGAAATTTCCATTTATTTGTGTCTTATTAAATTTACTTCAACAATGTCTAGTATTTTTAGTATTTAAACCATATACATATTTACATTTTAAAATTTATTCTATGTTTGATGCGATATGTATGATTTTAAATGCTCTAAGTTTTATTGATAATATTTAGAAAAAAATCTAATTTTTAAGTATTGACCTTCAGTCAAATAAACTTGTAAACTCATTTATTTTTTTTTAAAGATTTTATTTTTAAGTAATCTCGATACCCAAGATGGGGCTCAAACTCATAACCCCAAGATCAAGAGTTGCACCACGTTCACTGACCAAGCCAGTCAGGCGCCCCTGTAAATTTATTCATTTATTTATTTATTTATTTATTTATTTATTTATTTATTTATATTTTATTTATTTATTCCTGAGAGACACAGGGAGAAGCAGAGACATAGACAGAGGGAGAAGCAGGCTTCATGCAGAGAGGCCGATGTGGGACTCAATCCTGTAACTACAGGATCAGGCCCTGAGCCAAAGACAGACGCTCAACCCTGAGCCAGCCAGGTGTTCCTAAACTCATTTATTATGGTAGCTTTTTAAAAGATTCTTTGTCATTTTTTATATACATCATAGTGTCATATACAAACAAAAGTACATCTTACTTTATGATATCTATGCTTTTATTTCTTTTTTATTTTCTAATTCTTTTCCATTCTTTTTACTTACTAGAAACTGAGTATAGGGGCATCTGGGCCCCTATACAACATTGTCTTATTCCTTATCTTAGGAGAAAAACTTGAAATCTTTCATTACTAAAAACGATATGAGCTGTGAATTTTTCAGTTTCCGTCTACCAGCTTTAGAAATGTTCTTTCATTTCTAATTGGTAAGATTTTACCATGAATTGACATTGAATTTTTAGTGCTTTTCAGCATCTATTGATATGATTTTTAGGTTTTTCTTTTTATCGTTTTAATAAATTGAATTGCATAGATTGTTCCAATGTCGATCTTGCATTTCTGGGATAAATTCTACTTATACCTGATAATTCTCTTTTTTATATATGGATAAATTTGATTTCTTACCGTTTAGAATTTTTGCATCTGTGTCCACAATATTAGTGTTTAGTCTCCATTTTTTTGTAATGGCTTCAATAGATTTTGTTATCATGGTGCTGATCAATCATCCTAAAATCCATTGAGAAATGTTCCCTACTCTTCTGTTGGGTTTCTTTCTCTCTTCTTTTTTGGTAGATCAGTCTAGCTAGATAGCCATCAATTTTATAAACTTTTTGAACCCAGATGTTTCTTTTACTATTTTGATTTTCTCTTAATTTTCTACACCTCTGCCTTTGCTGTTTCCTTATTCCTGCTTCTCAAGAGTTAATTTGTTCTTCCTTACAAGTTTATTAAGGTGTATCCATAGTTTGTTGAGTTGACACATTTCCCTCTAATATAAGTATTTAAAGATATAAACTTTAGGGCAGCCTGGGTGGCTCAGCGATTTAGCACCAACTTCAGCAAGGGTGTGATCCTGGAGACCTGGGATTGAGTCCCATGTAGGGCTCCCTGATGGAACCTGCTTCTCCCTCTGCCTGTGTCTCTGCCTCTCTCTCTCTCTCTCTCTCTGTCTCTCATGAATAAATAAATAAAATCTTAAAAAAATAAAGATATAATTTTTCCTGTAAATGCTGCTTTAACTATATCCCCCACATACACACATTTTTTTTTAATAGGCTCTACACCCAGCATGGAGCCCAACACTGGACTTGAACTCATGACTCAGAGATCAAGACCTGAGCTGAGATCAAGAATCAGACGCTTAACCAAGACACCAGATGCCACCAACTAAGACACCAGGTATGGACACACATATTTAAGTATATTGTATTTTCTTCTTAATTCAAATCAGTATATTTTCTAACTTCATTAGTTATTTTTATTATGACACAATATATAGATTTCTTAAAAATGTCTTGATTACTTTCTAAATATTTTGCAATTTTCTGTATACCTTTGTTATTGATTTACATTTTGATTCTGTATGGCCAAAGAACTTACACTGATTAATTTTAGTACTTTAAATTAATCATAGCTTGTTTTATGGCCATAAATACAGTCTCTTTTATGGACTATTTCTTGTGCAACTTGAAATAAAGTACATCCTCATACTTGTATGATTAGTAGGGGGTATGATTAGTTTTAGTGATCATGTTTTTGTGGTCACAGTGTAGTCTTACTGATTTTTTTACTTGTTTATGTTGGTTACTAAGAGAGGTATCAAAAACTATTACTACATTTGAAGCTTTTGTTATTTTTCCTTGCCCTTTTATAATTATTTGCTTCAGGAACTTTGAAGTTCTCCTACTAGACTACTATGTATTCAACATGTTTATGATCTCTTGATGAATATATGTTTAGCATCATGAAATGTTTCTCTGCATGCCTAAGAATATTCCTTCTGAAGAGTTTGCTTTATCTGATAAACTATTCACTCCAGCTTTCTTCAGTTTCTTGTAATGCTTGCATATATATTCATTTACTTGTATTATTTTGATAACTTTTTTATTTTAAAATAGCTTTAGATTTACAGAAAAAAATTTGTCAAGGTAATACAGAGAGCTGCCATATAACAAATACCCAGTATGTCCTATTATTAACAATTTACATATTATGGCAAATTTGTTCAAATTAAGGAGGTAATATTAGTACATTAATATTAGCTGAAATCCATAGTTTGCTCAGATACTTTTAGTATTTACTTCATATCCTTTTTCTGTCCCTGTATTTTATCAAGTATACCACATTACATTTAGTCATTACATCTCTTGGCATTTCTAAGTAGTAATATTATCTAGATTTTCATTGTTTTTGATGACCTTAACAGTTTTGAGAGGGACTGATCATGTATTTTATAGAATGCTCCTTATTTATCATAGTGGGATTACAGAAGGTAGACTGTAGAGATAAAGTGCCATTCTCATCATATCATTTCAAGAATATATATTAACAATAATACATATCACTACTGATGTTAACTTTAATCATTTAGTTCAGGTAAGGTATGTCAAGTTTCTACACTGAAAGAATAATATGTTCCTCATTTCAATACTGTACTCTATCGAATTAAATCATTGTATGAAATCCACAATTAAAGATTGGAGAGTTATTCAATGATTTAAAATTTAAAAAAAATTTATTTATTTTATTTATTTATTTATTTTTTTGCAGTTGTTTTTAAGTTCGATTTGCCAACATATAGTATAACACACAGTGCCCATCCCATCAAGTACCCTCCTCAGTGCTCATCATGCAGTTACTCCAACCCCCACTCCCACCCACCTCCTCTTTTGCAACCCTTTGTTTATTTCCCAGAGTTAGGAGTCTCTCATGGTTTGTCACCCTCTTTAATTTTTCCCAGTCAGTTCTCCTCCTTTCCCTTATAATTCCTTTCACTATTTCTTATATTCCCTGTATAAGTAAAACAATATGATGATTGTGTTTCTCTGAGTTTTGATCAGAAATGGATGCTGTATTCTGTCAAATGCTTTCTCTGCATCTATTAACAGGATCGTATGGTTCTTGTTTTTTTCTTGTTGATGTGATCTGTCACGTTGATTGTTTTACAAGTGTTGAACCACCTTTGCATCCTGGGAATAAATCACACTTGGTTTGGTGAATAATCTTCTTAATGTACTGTTGGGTCCTATTGGCTAGTATCTTAGTGTGAATTTTTGCATCCATGTTCATCAGGGATATTGGTCTATAATTCTCCTTTTTGGTGGGGTCTTTGTCTGGTTTTGGAATCAAGGTAGTGCTGGCCTCATAGAACGAGTTTGGAAGTATTCCATCCCTTTCTATCCTTCGAAAAAGCTTTAGTAAAATAGATGTTATTTCTTCTTTAAACATTTGATAGAATTCCCCTGGGAAGCCGACTGGCCCTGGACTTTTGTATCTCGGGAGATTTTTGATGACTGCTTCAATTTCTTCCCTGGTTATTGGCCTGTACAGGTTTTCTATTTCTTCCTGTTCCAGTTTTGGTAATTTGTGGTTTTCCAGAAATGCATCCATTTCTTCTAGATTGCCTAATTTGTTGGCATGTAACTGCTCATAATACATTTTTAAAATCATTTGTATTTCCTTGGTATTGCTTGTGATCTCTCCTCTTTCATTTATGACTTTACTAATTAGAGTCTTTTCTTTTTAATAAGGCTGGCTAGGGGTTTATCTAATTAATTCTTTTAAAGAACCAACTCCTGGTTTTGTTGTTCTGTTCTACAGTTCTTCTGGTCTCTATTTCATTGAGTTCTGCTCGGATCTTTATTATCTCTCTTCTTCTCCTTGATGTAGGCTTTACTTGCTGTTCTTTCTCCAATTCCTTTAAGTGGGAGATTAGTTTGTATATTTGAGTTTTTTCCAATTTTTTGAGGGAGGCTTGTATTGCGGTGTATTTCCCTCCTAGGACTGCTTTTGCTGTATCTCAAAAATTTTGAACGGTTGTATTTTAATTTTCATTAGTTTCCATGAATCTTTTTAATTCTTCTCTAATTTCCTGGTTGACCCTTTCATCTTTTAGCTGGATGCTCTTTAACCTCCTTGTCTTTGAGTTTCTTCCAAATTTCTTCTTGTGATTGAGTTGTTTTTTTTTTTTTTTCTTTTTTTTTTGGGGGGGGGATGAGATCTAGTTTCAAATCATTGTGGTCTGAAAATAGGCAGCGGCCAATCCCAATCTTTTAGTATCAGTTGACACCTGATCTGTGACCCAGTATTTGGTCTATTCTGCAGAATATTCCACGTGCACTTGAGAAGAATGTGTATTCAGTTGTGTTCGTATGGAAAGTAGAGAAAAAATATTGGAAATTTTTAGTCTGATATAAAAACGAGTCATAATGGGGGAAAAAAGGACTCTTTTGTTCTATATACTATTTTCCCTCAGTCCTGGGACTTCCCAACACTCCAGCACTGCTTGGTCCAGAACTTGCTCTTCCCCTGTCCTTCCAGCTGGTCTTCTGGGGGGAGGGGCCTACTGTTTGCTCTCAGTTGTGTGCACCTGATGGAGATGCCCTCCCTCCCCATAGCTGGGTGCTGGGCTCAGTGGGCACTGTTGATCCCAGAGGCCTCTGTCCCCTGGCGCCCCGCCCCTCCCAGGCACAGGAGGAAACACAGAGGAAAAATAACACTGGCGGTGACCAGGTCTCCAGCCCTGGAGTCTGCTTCCCCAGTAACCACCCACAGGTCCCAATCCACACTGGCTTGGGTGCTCCTGGGTGGCAGGTGCGCTGATCTGCACAGCTCAGGGGCACCCGGTGGCAGGAGCGTCCCTGCTGTCCTGGGCCCTCCCTGCCTCTCCCTGGGGGCACCTGGGGGCAGGAGAGTCCCCGCTGTCCTGGGCCCTCTCTGCCGCTGCCCTCCTGGGGTGGGGGGAGTGCAGGATCCTGGGCTGTGTCCCCGGCGCCCTGGGATCTGGGGCCTGCGCTGCTGGAATCATGCTCCCAGGGCCACGGCTCCGAAAGGCAGCAGGGCGCAGCCCCCTCTGCTCAGAGCTCCCCTTCCCCTTCCCCTTCCCCTTCCCCTTCCCCTTCCCCGCCCCGCCCACTGACCGGCTTCTCCCAAGGCTCTGCAGGGCCGCTCCAGCCCTTTACCAAGATCGTCCGCGGTGTGGGTGCGCTCTTCCCGGGGTGCCCCTCCTCTCCAAGTGACCTCGGGAGGCTGGAGGCGCCCCTGCCCCCTGTGATCCTGCCCGGTTTCCCTGCTGAGCGCCTTTCCCTCGGGGAAGAATCAGGATGGATTTTTAAGGTTCCTGCTTCTCTGGGGTGGGACTTTCCTGTCACTGAGGCTCCTCACCCCCTTGGCCCGGCTCCTCACGGGGCCCCTCCCCCACTGGGTTGTTTTTCATTTTTTTTTTTTTTTCTCCCTTCCTACATTGTTAGGAAAACCTTCCTACCTTGTTAAGTGAAAATCAAGCAGTCCGGGTGGCTCAGCGGTTTAGCACCGCCTTAAGCCCAGGGCGTGATCCTGGGGACCTGGGATCGAATCCCACGTCGGGCTCCCTGCATGGAGCCTGCTTCTCCCTCTGCCTGTGTCTCTGCCCGCCCCCCCCCCCAAGAATAAATAAATAAAATCTTATTAAAAAAAAAAAGTGAAAACCCTTCTCTCTGTAGCGTCCAGTTGTTCTTTCTTTACATCTCAGATCGGATTCATAGGTGCTAACCATATGGATGGTTTGAAGTTATCTAGGTAAGTTGGTGGGGCCAGGTGAGGTGAGGACCCCTGCTCCCCTGCTTTCTTGCCCCTCCCTCCCTGAAAATGCTTTCATAAGAAACTTATACATTATCTCCCATTCATTTATTCATTTCTTTATACCAATGTGGAAACACAGTACTTCTATTATACTTTGGAATAAAATCCAGTACGACTTCATCGATTTGTTGCTCTTGCTTTCCCAGTTTTGAGGATTATGAAGATGCTTTAAACAATTACATTCTGACTTTTATGTGGACATAGCTTTCAAATATTTTGTATAAATACTTAGGATCCTTATTCTATGTTACACTGTATTTAAGTTTGTCAGAAACTGCAAAGGTTCCCGTTGCTCTGTGTCCCCTGCAGCAGATGGTAATTTAAGTGATGACGATGGCAATGATGAAGATGGTTTTAAGATTATAGCCATTTTATTGTGTCGTAGTTGGTGTTAAAATGTCTTCATTTTGCCTTTATTTTTTAAGGGGCCGTATAGAAATCTAGGTTGACAGTTTTATTTTTGTTTTTGTTTTCTTCTAATCCCTTGAGAAAGTATCTTCATTTTCTAATTTGCTTAGTTTCTGATGAGAAATTTTTTGTCATTCTTATCTTTTTTCTGTTTATATAGTGTATATTTTTCTTCTGGCTTTTAAAAAAAGATTTTATCCTTATCACTGCTTTATTGGCAATTTGATTTTGATATGTCTGCTTATTACTTTCTTTATATTTATTCCACTCTGAGTTTATTTAATGATTTGGATGTATGGATTTATACTTTTCATCAAATTTGGAAAGAATTTGGGGTATTACTTTTGAAATGTTTGTTCTTTTTTTTTTTTCTTTTCAGGGGCACCAGTTACACATTTTTTAGATTGCTAGGTATTACTCCATGAGTCTGTAGCCTCAGCACATTTTTTTTTTGTCTTTAGATCTCTGAATTTATGTATCATATTTCCCATTGAAATTCACTGATTTGCCAATTCAGAGGCCCTGTTGTAGGCCTTATTTGGGTGTTCATGGGGAAAATTGTAGATAGGGGTAAAGACTCAGATAGGACCCTCAGTGGAACACAAAAGAGAAGTGAAAGAGGAAAGCTTTCCTATAAAGCCAACTATTTTCATTAAATTGTGTTTCAAGGTATAATAAAGACATAAAATAGAAATTAAATGAAAATAGAGAAGTCAAGTTTCTTATATGGGAAATATTATTTTTTATACTAATGGTAATTACTTATTATAGAAGGAGAAAATGAAAACGATGGAGATACATTAGTTATCAAAACAAAGTCCTAGAATAGGTGATCAGGGTAGTTCAGCATATTAAAGAACACCCATTTCTTCACAGAATTATCTCTTAGATGTAGATTGTTAATTGGCTATAATTAGGATTTGTAGTGGAAAATTCATATTTTGCTGGAATACATCCATATTTAGTGGAATATATCCACTAGATAGTTTTTAAGCCATTTAGCTCAAGATAGTATGTGAGTCTGGAGATAGGGAAAACTTCTTCAGGAGTAGCTACTATAGGTAGCTCAATCAACTGTCACAGTTTTAAAAAAGCAGTATTTCACCAGAAAGGATAAAAGTTAATGGGCAGAAGATAAGGACTGAGTAGCTGAACTCTGCAGAGACTAGAGGTATTACAGTAACCATCATGAAGCTCTGGATGCTACTTGTTGTCTGGAGGCAAAATAAATAGAAGGATTGGTCTATTACTCATGGACTTTCCTTCCATTCTCCTGACTGATTTTTCAGTTCTCCCTACCTATGTCATTTCTCACATGCTATGAAAACCACTTGGAACTTATTCTGAAGTGGGATAATAAATGTCAAAACTGTAAAAGTCAAAGAATTTCAAGAATAGGCCTCTAGAGGGGGCACTTATAGAAATTACAACCTTGTCTCATATTAATCACACATATTAATCATAACAATGGTTTAAAGGCCTCAACTACTTTTCAGAGGTGATCCTAGAAACTGTATGGCGTATATAACATGAATAGTTATCTATTCTTCTTTGGAAAACTCAGCTTCCATTTGATAAGCAGCCCTAAAGTTGGCTTTTTATTTTTAAAATAGGGACCACTCCACCTACTTCATATGACAAAGTCTTCACTTAATCTAATTAAAGGTGAAGCACAAAAGCCTTCATTAGAGAGGAAAGAGAGTGAAATACCAATTATCTGCCATAACGTATGTTTAGTAGATCCCACTTTGTCTGAATTATGAATAGAATATAAAAGGATACATAGAACATAGAATTCTTAATCTCTTGCTCTCTCTCTCTTTCATAAACAGACTTTCACACCAAAATATGATTTACACATTTTTAAAATAGGACATTCATTAATGAGAGAACACATCCATTTTTGAGAACTACAAGAGTATCTTATTCATCTTTGCCTCACCAGGACATAAGCAGTTCTTGATATTTGTTCATCTGGTTCTCATTAACTGTTATTTTGAATAAATTAGTTACTATTTCAAAATTCCTTTCTAAACGTAAGACATTTAAGGCCATGAGAAAAAATATCTTTCAAAACATCTTTTGACGTAGTCATGATACCAAAAATCTGAATCTCTCAATTTCACAATGTCCCTTCATGCTGAGGTTTAAATAAATTAACACATAGAAAGAAACTAGTATGGAACTTGACATGTAGTAGATATTGAAGGAAATTAATTTTTCTCCTTCCCGTTTCTATTCTGGATTATATAACTATAAATATGCATGGAAATCCTACAATATTAGGATTTTTGGCTGTGAGAGAAAATAAACTCATTAATTATATAGATTTCCTGGTTTGTGAGGTAAGCAATATAAAATAACATAGAGCTTTGAAGCAAGAACATACACATTCCCTTTAATAATCTGAGTGTGCTTGTTTAGTGAATCAATTAAAAAATCATCATTCATTTCACTGAATACTTCAGATATTTCTTCTGTCAGTCTAGGTTTGGCGTGGGGAATATTGCATGCAAAACAAATAGGAAATCATTAATGGACATTTATATGCTCACTGATCATCTTGAATGGACTTTTAAAAGGCAATTGAAGTGACTATTGCAATACTGTAAAAAAAGTAATTAAAATAAAGGAAAAATTATAAATCTTGAATTATCTTTTGATATGGAACCCTTTACAAAGGCACAATATGCAGAATTTGCTTACCAAGGCTAGATTCCAATCTTTAAAGCCCTGTTATTATTAATAATAATAATTTCATAAATGTATAAAGGAAGTTTTTCTCATTCAGGTTATAGGCATATTATTTTTTTAAGATTTTGTTATTTATTTGAGAGAAAGAGTGCACAAGTAGGGGGAGCAGCAGAGGGAGAAGCAGACCCTTTGCTGAGCAGGGAGGCTGATGTGAGGCTGGATCCCAGGACTTCAAGATTATGACCTGATTGGAAGGCAGATGCTTAACCAACTGAGCCACCTAGGCACCCCAGGTTATAGGCATATTATTAAGAATTAATAGGAAAACACAATTTAGTAGTCATCATTTAGAAGGAATTCGTCTAAACAATGAAAATTAAGGAAGAGGATATTACAGTTTTATCTGTGCAGATGGCTTATAATGAGTAGCTTTCTTTGAAGATGAAATAATGAAAAGCTTGAGGTTTGTGTGCAAAGGTAAGAATATAGAAGGTAGGATATGGCTACAACAAATAACCATCAATGTATTCCTGTCATCAGCAAAATAAAAGATCAAGGATGAGCTCGAAGATAATATATTTGTCACTTGGAGTGACAGTGTCATTTATAGCTCAAAACATTAATTCTAGAGGCATAATGAAGGAAAACATATATAATTCTGTTATTTTTTTTCAATAGGTCACTAGTCAACATATTCTTATCTATGAAATAGCTGTCATAGCAAACAACTCAAATGCTTTATGAGCTAGTGCTGTGTGACATTAGACCAAAATGTTTTCATCTCACTTAGTGAGTGATGTTTCAGGCAAGCAACAAACTATAGTAGTCCTGTTGCAGTAAATTGTGAAGTGAGCATATAGAAAATAAATTTTAAAAAATTCTGAAGAGCTAATAAATTTGCCTGTAAATGGGTTATTCTGTTTATAGCACATCTAACATGACAGGGGTCTCTACTCAATATTATTAGATAAAAAGAAATGAAAAATGATGAAGCTTCTTTTCCCCTTTTTCAATAAAAATGGATAACACTTGCCACTGTACAGGTAACATTGCTTGAAGAAGGGCAGCACTGTGCTACTCAGGAATAATGATGAACAAATTATTATTGGGTACTTCATAGTTAGCTCTTCATAGCATTTTCTTTCACCTTACCTAAAATGATTCCAGTTTCCAACTCAGGTTTTTATTTCTTCCTCATTTTTCTCTTGCCTTAGGATTTAGCTGTATTCCACTTATTACCCCCCATGTCCAATATGAGTCATAAAACTCATAATTTTTATCATTGGACAATTCTCTGTTTTGAATGTGAGTATAAGGCATGAAGGAGTGTTGGAATTTGAACTCCAAATGGATCATTTGCATAGTTTGCTTTTTCATCATACATGCATTACTAAGCTAGTATTTTAGGAATTCAAATATAACAAACCATAATTTAGTGTTCTTTTCTTTGAAATCCCAGTGGATCTGATTTATGAAGTAATTATTGTAATTCTCCACCAACACGCTGAAAAAGTGCTATTTAACTCCTGCCTGGCTTTGGTATTGGACATAGTGTGATGCATACTGTGCTTTGGATGAAATGTATTGACATGGTGAAAAATGCTGAAAGGAAATCCTGCATATCTTCTCATTTACCATTTCTTTGTGAATTCTTTGAAACATAAGCCAAGAATTTTGATTTGAAAATAAGATTGATTCTTCTTTTCCTTTACAATTATTATTTTTGAAAATAATTACCTATGTAAGTTACAAGCCTTGTATTATTTCTGAACATATCATTTTTACATTTTTTTAATTCAATCTTTTTAATTTTTCCCCCCAGGGGGCTATTTTCAAGACTCAGAAGAAAGCATGTACCAGACACATGCACCTTGAAACAATTATTTGTCCTCTTCTGTCCAGGCAAATATATCTGTTTAGATCTACTGGTCTTCCTAGTTATTCAACAGCTTTCTATAGATGACATTATCAAACACAGAGAAATTATTATAATTCTCCAAGGCCCTCAGCTACAGAATTCTTGGCATGTGCTTTTTATCACACGTTACTGTAAGTTTCTGTCTGACCATTTTATTCCAAGAGCTTAGATTGTTCCAGATACATGGTATGTGAAAATTAAAAGCTATATAAAATGCCTGGAAAGACTTACATGAGAAGTCAACCAAATTGCAAGTGAGTAAAGGGTATTCCCAGGAGAATGGATTGAAATTATAAGTGTGTCTCCCATTAGTTGAGATTTGTGTTCTTCTTTCATTACCATTATACTCTCCTTGCAGAGGTTAAATATCCAAAAATATTTAATCAATAATAGTTATAGCAATCTAGATTACTCATATATTAAAACATGCATAATAAATGTAAAGCATAACTATATAGTATAAAGTATTAAAGTTTTTTTAAGATTATTTATTTATTTGAGAGAGTAAAAGAGAGAGCCCATGAGCATGCGAAAGGGGAGAAGCAGACTCCTTGCTGAACAGGGAGCCTGACATGGGGCTCGGTTCTGGGACCCCAGGATCGTGACCTGAGCTAAGGCAGATGCTTAACTGAGTCACCCACATGCCCCAGAGATTTATAATAATATATTTTACCCACAGAATAGCCTTTCTGTTCTCTGGTAATATTACAAGGCAAATTTTCAACGATCCCCCAAGCATAATCCCTTTAGAGTATAAAATGTATGCTCTTGACTAAATATTTTATATAAATTATTCTTCACTTTTCAAGAATGTTATTGTTACTATTATTATAATGTTAATGTTATTGTCCTGGCAAGCAAGAATCCCATTATAGTAGTACCTATTTTAGGTTGTAGTCTCATCTTGTGATCCATCCTATTTTGACTGTTAGGCTTCACACCTTTCCTTACTCTGCTTCACACAGTATTGCCCTCTAAAGTCTAATATACTAGACTCCCTGCTGAACTACACCTTCATTTGAGACCTTAACCTCTATGTCTCAGGATATGTTACCTTCCTTTGCTCCCTTAGCAACATAAGAATTTATCAAATTTAACTTAATTTTTTTAATGTTTCCACCATTATATGATGTTCCACTCAGGAACTACCTTACATTCCTGTTTTTACTTTTGTTCATTTCTGTATTCCTTCTCTTAGAACATATGTTGAAATAAGATTGAATGTACTATTTATTTACTAAAGCATTTAAGCATTGGGGCATTTTTTGCTTTATCTTAAAATGAACTATTTAAAAATCATTTCACATTTAAATGAATTTCATTTTTTTTACTTGCTCTAATAATTATTCTTTCATCTAAATACTTCCAGTGCTGAGCTTCTATAGTTTGGTGTGCATTTAAGCTGAAATACATGTAAGATTTTTAATCCTCTCTATACATATGACAATCAATTGAAACTTATAGTTGCTTATAAAAAAGCAAAAAACGTTGGATAAATAAAAATTATGTTCTCACAGTATCAATATTTCAAAGGAACTTTCTCTTTTAGTCCCTTTTCTTTAAAATATTATAAAACACCAACTATTAAACCATCAATAACAGTCAGGATTAAAATCTGCTTCCAGGGGCACCTGAATGGCTTAGTTGGTTAAGCATCTGCCTTCAGCTCAGGTCATGGTCCGTGGGTCCTGGGATCAAGCCCCATGTTGCACTCTCTGCCAGGCAGGGAGTCTTCTTCTCCCTCTTCTGCCTGTTCCTCCCCCTGCTTATGCTTTCTCTCTTTGTCAAATAAATAAATAAAATCTTTAAATAAATAAATAAAATCTTTAAATAAATAAATAAATAAATAAATAAATAAATAAAATCTGTATCAATTATTTCTTAAAAATGTTTATGATTCATATATTCAACGGATCTGTATGCAAAAATCTTCTGTAAAGTATTAAGTGCAACTATACTCTGAGAAGCATACCTAATTAGTTTTAAGGTTTAAATTGGTCATTGAATTTAAAATGCCATATCTGAAGTTTTCATTATCCTTGTAGCAGCAGAAGTTTGGTTTCTGCTCCATGCCCATCCTATTCTATCTGTCAATAGAATTTATCACAGTGGATCACAAAGCATAATCTTCTCAATTATTGTCTCTATATCTGAGGCTAAGGACAGAGTGTTTCATGTTCCATTTATCCTCTTGTCGAACATTTGTTTCAGGTGGTTTATATTCATGCTTCATGTATTGTTAATTCTTTCTCATATTTCTTTTTGACACTGAAGCTGTGGACATTAATCCTGTCGTGCCAATGCTCTGTTTTCATTTTTTAAAATATATTTACCTCCTTCAGATGTTTGGCCTTTATTTATCTTTTTTTTTTAATCAGCTAGAAAACTTTTCCTATTCAGTCTGATTCAGAGAAAAAGTTTTTCATGAAACTTACATTTTAAAATTTAAAATTATGTAGCAGATGACAGTTTCTGTCCTCTCGTTTATTTTTTCCTTCTAGATATTATGTGTTTCCCTGGCTTTGTGCAAATATCTTACATCAAAAATTGCAAATACTGAAAAGTGCTTTAGAAATATTACTAATGAAAAACAAAATAAATAAATATTACTAATAATTTGTCTTGAAATAATGAAAAGACCAACAATAATTGAAAAAAAGGAAAATTTTGCTTATCCTACTGGTAAGAATATATAGAAAACACGTAAAGTTTAGCAGTTTTAGTATTGTTTTGTGACTTTTTGTTCCCTTAAAATATTTTTATAAGCAGTTTAGTAATTATTGAAAATTTGAAATATTGCATAATACAGAAAAGTGTACAGCTTATCATTGTGAAGCTTGATTAATTTTTACAGAGTGAGTTTATCTGTTTAGCAATCATCCAGATCAAGAAACAACTTCTTATGAAAACCCCAAAAGCTCCCTCATGCCCCTTTTCTGTTGCAAGTCTTGTCCTGGAAGGGTAACCAGTGATTATTATTCTACATGGATTCATTTTGCCAGGTTTTTAAACAATTATGATTTCCATTCTACAGGGATTCATTTTGCCAGATTCTTAAACTTTGTCCAAATTGAATCACTGTGGTTAACTTCTTAAAATCAATGTTATGTTGCTGAGAGGAATTAAGTTTTGCTAGTAATTACCAAATTTCACTATATAATCACTTAATTTATTATTGGAAGTGCATGTATGAGATATCTTAAGAAAATGGAGAGTGTCAAGTTAGTTGACAATCATTAGTTTGTGTCTTTCAGGATAATATGACATATCACAATTTACTTGTGCTCTACTTAATATATCTCTGCATTTTATAGCTTAGTGTTAATTGGACTAATTATCAGAAAATATTCAAGTAACTTTAAAAGATCTGTGCAAAGGAAACAATATTTACAATAATGCTGCAGATACAATATTTATTTTTAACAATTCTACTTGCTTTAATATCTTTTTGTCTGATATTAGTATTACCACATCAGCTTTCTTTATTGTTTGGCAGGTATATCTCTTTTTATCCTTTTTCTTTCCTCTGTATGTAACATCATTATATTTAAAATACATGTCTTAAAAACAGCATATACTTAGGTTTAACTTTCCTTAAACAAGTTTCACAATATCAATCTTTTACATAGAGAATGTACTCAATTTGCATTTTATTCAATTACTTATATAGTTGAGCTTTTGACTGCCACATTACTATTTTTATCAGTATATCAGCTTATATTCTTCTTTCTTCTTTTTTTAAATTATTTATTTAAGAAAAAGAAAGAGGCAGCCTAGAAAGCATAGCAAAGTATCTGTCTTACCAGTAGTGAAAGAAACAAGAACCAAGATGAAATGAGGCCAGACTTCTTGGTGTATTAGTCACATTTGCTATGATAACACACAATCCCAAATTGATTTCATGGCTAACAGTAATAAACATTTACTTTTTTGCTTGTATTTAGGAGGGCTGTGTGGGTCAGCTGTAGCTCTTCCCGCCTTTATATATATATCACTTCATTCCAAGCCTTAAGATGTAGGAGTATCTCAACCACTCAAATGTATTTAAAATGTTTTCTAAGATTTAGAGTACAACGTGTCTGTCTATCCATATCCCGTGATTGAAAAGAGATGTATGGCCATACCCAAAGTTAATGAATTCGGAAAACATACTGTGTCTATAGCAAGAGCATTGATGGAGAATATAGTTATGAACAAGTAATATACTTTACCAAAATCTGGATTAAGAAAGTAGTAGAAAGTCACATTTTCTGGCAAATATGGAATAAACAGTCTGAAAAGCTATCCCTTTAAAAATAATGTTTTAAATACTATAAGTGTTTGTCTTACAGAAACAAACTCTTGAATATAGGGGTAAATTAACTAAAAAACTTAAGGACAAAATCCAAGACCCCCAAATTAAAGAGTGAAATGAAAATCAAAACAGTAAGCTGATACCAAAGTGCAGGTGAACTTGGGGCATTCTTGAAATTTTGGGACCTAGAAGCTTGGGTTTTAATGATCACATAAGTTATAAAAGACAAATACTTGAATACAAACAACTAAGACAGAAAATGGTAAACTCCCCCCACCCCTTGATAAAAACGGAATAGTCGAAGTGCTACACACTGAGAAAAAAAAATAAAGGCTGGAAACTATTCTGGTCGCTGGAAGGGGAAATTAAAAGGAAATTTTTCTTTAAGTTTGAGCTCTCAGATTAACAAATAAGATAGTCCGAGAATTTAAAATCAGTACTCTAGCCACGAGCAAAGTATTGTATAAAATCAGTATTACCAGCATTATTTGGACATGAACACAAATTGGTAGTGTTAGAGTAAGGTGGCCTAATATATTTCCATAGGGTATGCAGTTGAAGGAGGATACTTTCAGGCATAATTTATAGTATTCTCATTTACAGAACTGAAAACTAGTACTCATTTTTAAAATTTATACCACTAACAAGGACTCAAAGCACCACAACAGAGAGTCAACAAAACCATGAAATATCCCACTTAGACACCTAAGGATTTAAATAGAATTATTGTATAGGTAAAATAAGTTAATTTCAAAAGACTTATAACAAAAAAACAACCAAAATACCATTAAAATATGAGTAATGAAAATATAGTATCAAAAATAAGAAAACTGCAAAATTAAATGCTACATCTCGTAGTTAAAAATAAAAACCCAATCGGTTCTGTTTTTTTTTTAATTTTTTTAAAGATTTTATTTATTTATTCGTGATAGAGAGAGAGAGAGAGAGAGAGAGAAAGGGCAGAGACACAGGCAGAGGGAGAAGCAGGCTCCCTGCAGGGAGCCCGGCGCAGGACTTGATCCGCGACTTCAGGATGGTGCCCTGGGCCAAAGGCAGGTGCTAAACCACTGAGCCACCCAGGGATCCCCCTCGATTCTGGTTTTTAGCTAATATAATATATACTACTGTAAGTATTCTTATACAAAGATATGTTTATATGTTCATATATTTTTTACATATATTTTAGCATGTTTTTATTTCTCTTGGTTAAATACTTAGGAATGGCATTTCTGGAGTCATGTAATAGGTTTACATTTAATTTTATAAGAAATTTTATAAGAAACTTTTCTTCAAAATGGATATGCAATCTTCTGTTCTCACCAGTAGGATATAATAGTTCCAGTCACTCCACATTTGCATCATCTTTTAGCATTATTAGTTGTTGGTTTGTTTGTTTTTTTTAAATGTTGACCATTCTAATGAGTTGGTCATCATGCATCTTATCATGTGTTACTGTTTACCTTCAAGTAAATTAACTTTGGCATATCAGCAATAAAAGGAAACAAACATTAAGTACAGAAAGTAACATGGCTAAATTTAAAAAACAATATATTAAATAAAACTGACAAAAAGAGTGAGCATGGTCTCTATCTTTGTATATGAAATTCTAGAAAAAAGGCAAACTAGAAGATCAGTGGTTTCCTGAGTTCAAGCTTGGGGGGGGCGGGGGTTGTCTGGAAGGAAACTTGAGGAAAAATTTGAATGATAGAAATATTCTATGTGTTGATTGAGAAATATTCTATGTATTTCTTGTTCTGGGACTGTAATAGTTTTAAAAACTTAACAATTTGCATAACCTAAATAGGTAATATTTGTTTGTGTGTTTGTTTTTACCTAAATAATATCTCAATAAAGATTATTTAAAATATTTGAAAAATTAGGTGCACCCAGGTGGCTCAGTTGGTTGAGTGTCTGCCTTCAGCTCAGGTCATAATCCAAGAGTACCTGAATCAAACTCTGTGTTGGGCTCACTGCTGAGCAGAGTCTGCTTTTCCCTCTCCCTGTGCTCCCCTCCTTTCTCATTCTCTTTGTCTTTCAAATAAATAAATAAAATGAAAAGATAAAATAAATGAAAAATTAAACATGTGATTATAAACTGGATGGCCCAGTGAGTTGAAAGTCTGACTCCTGATTTCAGCTTAGATCATGTCATGATCTCAGTGTCCTGAGATTGATCTCTAAGTCAGTCTTCTCGCTTAGCAAGGGGTCTGCTTGAGATTCTCTCCCTCTCCTTCTGCTCCTACCCCCACACTCTCTAAAATAAACAAATCTTAAAAAAAAAAAGTTGAAAACAGATCAATGAACCAGAAGGTAGATTTTTAGAAAATACTCAAATACAACACAAAAATATATGAGTAAGAGATGTTAAAGAGAAGAAAGGACACACAGAGGTTAAAATGAGGTAGACTAATATATATATAATATTCATATTTATTATAAAAATAAATATATTTATTTTAAATAGATATATATTAATCAATTAAATAAATAAATATTTAGTATGAAAATATAAATATATATAAATTTATAAATATAAATATATGTCATTATATTTATATAAGTATATAAATGTATATCATATATTTATATAAATATATATCATATGTGATATGATATATATTTATATATTATTTTAGCTATGTATAATTTATATCTATATATATTTAGATTCATGGAAGAAAATAGTAATAACAGAGAAGAAATACTATTTGATGAAATAATTGAAGATTTTAAAAAATTTCTTAGAATCACATAACAAAACCTATCTAAGATAGGATAAAGATAATTCAACTTACAGATAATATTAGAAACATACTAATTGATCTACAGAATCCAAAATATACTAAAACTTTCTTAAATGGAGCAAAAGACAGTCAAGGACAATTGATAGTAGATATGTATATAAACAAGTGGTTAAATTTGAGATTACATTGACTATAATATATAATTTATTTTATTAAAAAGGTATAGAATTAATTTTCTAGTTAAAAATAATAGGCAAATGTGTTAGGGTGGTCTTATGGGCTGATTTGTGTCCCACTCAAAATTCCTATTTTGAAGTCGTAACCCCCAGTACCCATGAATTTGACTGTAACTGGGGACAATCTTTACAGAGGTAATCAAGTTAAAATGAGCTTATTGGGATGCATCTGAATATAGTATGACTGATATCCTTATTAAAAAAGGAAATCTGGATACAGATATAAGTAAAAGGAAGACGATATGAAAATTTGGGTTAAGACAGCCATCTATAAGCCAAGGAGAAAGAAAGGTCTAGAACAGATCCTTCGTTCATGACCCTCAGAAGGAATCAACCATGCCAATACCTTGACTTCGGACTTCTCATTTCCAGAGGTGTGAGAAAATAAATTTTTGTTTTAGCTACCCAGTCTGTGATACTTTGTTTGGCAGCTGTACCAAACTAATACAAATGGTAATTGGAATTAAAAGATTTTGTGACACTGTACTATTAATGCAAGATAGATAAATGTATGATTTATCTTTCTTACATCAAATATTTATTTTGGCTAGTAGGAGTGAGCACAAAATAATAAAAATATACTGTATATTCTACAAACTGCTATAAAACATATTATATGTATGTATAGTTAAGAATAATAAATGTAGGTAAGTCATGAAAGTTCAAAATAAGATACTACAAATAATCACAAATAATACCATAGTCATAATAAATTTATATGATGTAATTTTCTACATTCTTGTGAAAATTCTCAATGTATATATAAACTAAAAGTGGTAAAATAACAGGTGGGTATTGAAAACTCTATCATTATTTTAGAAGATTTTATCAAACCTTCTCAAGAGTTAATAGCTCAAAAAATTAATAGCTCAAGCAAAAAAATAAATAGGGACAAAAAATTTTGAACACATAATTTAAAAAGTCAATATAATAATTAGAGAATCCATGTTTGTCTATTAACTAGACTTAATGCATGTTTGTCCCTTAAAAATTTTAAACAATATAGGTCACCTCTTCTGACTGTAATAAAATCCAGTTATAAAATTATGAAAAAGATGGGATCCCTGGGTGGCGCAGCGGTTTGGCGCCTGCCTTTGGCCCAGGGCGCGATCCTGGAGACCCGGGATCGAATCCCACGTCGGGCTCCCGGTGCATGGAGCCTGCTTCTCCCTCTGCCTGTGTCTCTGCCTCATTCTCTCTCTCTGTGACTATCACAAATAAATTAAAAAAAATAAAAATAAAAATAAAATTATGAAAAAGAATTTAGGTTTTAAGACAGGATGTAATTAGGTGTTTTCTTATTCTCCCTAGAAATCATATAAATAAAAAAGGAGAATAAAAACACAAATTCCTCATTTAATGTACATAGAGTTAAAGCACAAACAAGGTAACAAGACTAACCAAAGAACAGAAAATGTGCATTGAAGGAAATGGAGAGCAAATGCCATGGATGCAGCTCTTAGAAAATGCTGGGAAAATAAACTTACAAAAGGCAAGCTACAAGTAGTGAGATATAATTTACAAAATATTTGGACAAAGGGGTATAATATCATTTTTGGAGCATCTTTTGTAGGGTGCGGCCGGAGCTCCAGTGGAGCATCTTTTGTAGAATCAATTGGTGCCAAAAATCAGACTAGGCTAAGCTCCTGCTACTGTGTGGTCTTAGAAGCAAAGTATCAGCATCACTATGGAGAGGGTTAGAAATTCAAAATCAGAAGCTCTGAGCCATACTTAGCCCAAATCTGCATTGCAGCAGAATGATTAAATGATGTGCATCCACATTAAATTTGAGAATCACTGGGATAGGCCAAATGAGAATATTCAGGGGCAAGTCATATTTTCAAGAGGCATCAAGTCTCCATGAAACTGCATTTGGGGGCAGAAGGCAGAGAGAGAGTGAGTGGAGATTTTCCACTGGGCAAAATGCTCAGCTCCTGTCTCAGTTTAGGGAGAAATAAAATATACAGACTCTTAGGAACAGAAGTGTAACACAAAAGGAAAATACTAGCCTTTTGAAAGTCAGATTTTTACTTCACCCATACCCAAGAAAGTTGTGATCCATAATCTGAGTGAATTTCTCCTGCTTCAAGGATAATTATTTTAAAAAGGAAAAGAATAATACTATCAATATGGAGATACTATTTTGAAGGGCAAGACTCAGATGCAAAACAAATAACAAGCTGAAGAGCACTCAAGATAAATGGCTAAAACTGAGACAATATTACAATGTGAATAAAATAATCATGGGAATTTAGCACTGTAAAGGGAAAGCACAAATGCCTATGAGAAGAACACAAGGAAGATAAAAGATGGGAAAAAATGGGTGAGAAAAATGTAAGGCAATAGAAATAGGGGGAAAAGAGGAATTAAAAATTGCAGAAATAAAGTAAAAAATGAAAAAAAAACAAAAACAAAAAACAATGGAGGACACCGAAGATACTAATGAGAAGAGTAATGAAAAGTTAGCGATGTAAAGAAAAAACAGATCATATCTGCATTTGAAATGCATGAAGAAGAAAATCAGCATAGAACAAGGTCAATTCTGAGAGAACAGGGGATGTAGAAGTGAGCCATATTTACATTGTATCATGAGAAGGCTTTACCCAGTCCAGTCAACAAGACCCTGCTCTTAAACTTTAAATATTATTGATAGTTTGAGGAGACACTCAGGTCAAAGGTGTGTAAGGAGAGACAGAATGATCTGCTTTAACTCCACAGAGAATGCTCTCATGTGTACGTGTCAGTGGGTTACCTGGGTGCAGGCACTTCCCTCCCACCCAGTTTTGTGCCCTGGCCTGCCAAAGACGCTGTGTCTACAAACAATTCCCATAGAAAGTAGGAGTACCTCTCACTCCAGTAGGAACATCTACCGTATCCACTTCTAAGTGGAGGCCGAGTCCAATTCTCATAAATTCCTATAAACTTAAATTGCTTTTATGGTAATGCAACTGCACTGCCCCTCACTTGCAAAACTATGCTCACAATCTCAACATACAAGAAAGTGGAGGAGGTCGTGCAATGAAAATAAAGAAAAATTCTACATAGCATTGAAAATATATGAACCAAAACAATATTCCAAGATATATCTCTCATGTTACTAACAAGAGAAAAGTTAATGAAAGTATGATACTGTTTTATAGTGTTTAAAATATGCAAAGTGATACAACGTATCATCAATTGATCACAGTATGGATAGTAAATTAGAAAGACTTATATGGTTTATATATGGTTTATTAGTTCGCTAGGACTTCCATAATGAAGTACCACCGACCGGGGGGCTTAAACAGCAACAATTTATTGTTTTGCAATTCTGGAAGCTAGAAACCTAAGATCAAGGTGTTGGCAGGTTTATTCCTCCTTCTGAGGGAAGCATCTGTTCCAAGCCTCTCTCCTTTGCTTTTAAATGGCCACCTTCTCCCTCTATCTTCATATCGTCTTCCTTCTCTGTGCTTGAATTTCTCCTTTTTATATGGACATTAGAATAAGAGTAATATATTAGAGCCTACCCTTAAGGCCTCATTTTAACTTGATTACCTCCATAAAAACCCTATGTTCAGATAAGGGCACATTCAGAGATACTAGAGGTGAAAACTTCAACACGTGAATTTAAAGAGGAATATAATTCAACATTAGGGTTGCTAATGTGTCTTGGTACATGTACCATCTCTCACAATGATTATCCCAACAAAAGTGTGAAGGTGGAACACGGATAGTGGTCTGAACCTCAGTGTCCCCTTGAGCATCCCCAAATAGATTTCAACAACCACCCACCTGCTACAGGGTTTGAAAATAAGGTTTTCTTTCTTTCTCTTCCTTCCTTCCTTCCTTCCTTCCTTCCTTCCTTCCTTCCTTCCTTCCGTCGCATCTAGCTAACTTCGTAAGTGCCATGATTTCGGGAGGGGGTTGGGCGGTGAGCGGGGAGGGATTTGCGTTAGTATGTGAGGGGGGGATTGCGTTCGGATCTGGCTTTGGATTTTTTTATTGACTTTCTTCTTTCTTCTTTCTTTCTTCTTTCTTTCTTTCTTCTTTCTTTCTTTCTTTCTTCTTTTCTTTCTTTCTTCTTTCTTTCTTTCTTTCTTTCTTCTTTCTTTCTTTCTTTCTTTCTTCTTTCCTTCTCTCTTTCTTTCTTCTTATTTCTTTCTTTCTTTCTTTCTTTTTTTTTCTTTCTTTTTTTCTAGATACTAAAGTTCTTTTTTCTAGAGAGTTCTGGGCCTGAGGCAAAACTTTGACTTGATTTTTTGGCCCTAGGCTGAGTAGTTTCAACCTGAGTCTCCAATGAGAGAGACATTCATTTTAGTGGGATTTTTAAGAGGGCAAATTTGAACAGTCTTCCCACTTACTTAAAAGACTTAATTTTTTCTGTCACCCTTACTGCTTAGGAAAAGAAAAGAGAATCAGGGAGATTTTGAAACTATGTTAGCAAAGTTAACTAATGCTCTTGGGCTTCGTTGGCCAAGAGTACTATCTCTGGCCTTCATGTCCATGAGGCCCACACTCTCCAAGGCTCATGACTTTATCAGGTTTGGCACAAGTCACTCAGTGAGGTTGGCTGCTGCACTCCTGATTTTAGACTCTTAACTTTGCTGAGGAATACCACAAATTATGCATAGGACTCATGCCCTATATCTGGTCTTATCATCAGCAGGTACAAACTTCCTTTCTTCACATTCTTGCAGTCTGCTCTAAAGAACCGAAGACAGAAGAATTTGTCTTCTGGAAAATATACCAGAACAGGGAAATGCCTTAGAATCATGTTGGAAAAGACCCTATTAAATACTTTTGAACACTAAAGCACACTTAATCTTCAGAGTATTGATCCATGGCTAAATGTGTCCTAGCTGAAAAGATATAAGACACGGGCTGTCATTATATCAGGAAATGTAAAACTAAGAGTCTTAATAACCCTCCAGAAATAAATGGCTTTAGATGGTATATCAGTCATAGTTTGGTCAGGAGAAAGAAACCACACAATAATTTGAACAGAAAAAAGTCAATATAAAGAATTATTAACTATAACGGGATTTGAGTAATGTGGGAATAGCTAAAATAAGAATAACTGTAAAGGATATAGAACAAAGCTCAGATCCAGAAATTGTTGGAGAGGGTAGTGCGGTGGCTCACTGAAGAGCAAGGAAGTCGTGATGCTCTCTGGCTGAACCTAACTGGGAGTCTATTCTCTGGAACTTGTTGTCAAGGTTCTAGAGAAAGCTAGAGCTACTCTGCTACAAAATTACCATGGGAGGCCATATCCCAAGGAATCTGTTGGTTTCTGGGTACTGCTGAGCACCAGGTACCGAAAGTGTTGGATGCTGTAGAAGCCACCCACTCTGCAGGAATTAGGTGGTAGGAAAGTTGTGTGTGCTGCAGGAACCAGCCAAGTGAGAGCATTGGGAAGAGGAAGAAAACCCTTCTTCCTGCTATGTGTCTTTAGTAATCTCTACTAACAAAGCTTAACATCTTACCAACTGGCAAAGAAAAAAATGTTTCAAAGACACGGACCCCACGTCATATGGCAAAAAACAAAATGTGAATTTGGAGCTGAGAGACAGTAAATAGATAACTGGCACAGAAGGAGACCAGGCTTTACCCAGGAATTTTGGATCAAGAAAATAATTGCATGACGTGGGCAGATCCCACATAAGACCCATCAAACAAAATCTAGACAATTGGTAGCAATTTCATGCTTTAATTGGCATGTTGTTTTCTAGTTATTTTATTTCCTCTTGCTTTTAGCATGTTTTTAAAATCTTAACCATAATATTTATGTCTCTATATTTCAATTATCTTCTGTATATTTAGTCATTGGTAGGACTCCAACCACTGGCTTCAATATTTATTATTATTATTATTATTATTATTATTAGACTAAATGTTAATCCAAATAGTGTTGATTTGAGCACTTTATTTCTGGATGCCAGCGAACTCCCTTTAAAACCAGTAAATTGTAAGAAAAAAATAAATAAAAAATCATTTCATAAGTAAGTGGACTCAACTACTAATTGATGTTTTTTATATGCAATGTAGCAAGAAAACTGAGTCAACCAGAAATCTAAAACTGTTTGCATGTCATTTCTATGAAAGCAACAACAATGGAACAATTTCCAGGGGTCATTTTTAGGAGATTGCCTTTGTAATCAAACTTTCTCACAGATCAGGCTCAGAAAGAAAACCAAAAAAGGTGACCTATGCTTAAAAACAATCTTACCTAGAAGTCTTGCTATGTACATACGTACACTGGAGAATCGATAGTATTAAAACTTTCATCACAGTGTGAAAAGTTTGATGACGGGACTTTTTAAATAAAATTTGTTTTTAGAAACTTGTGTTATGGGAAATTTTTGTTTTTAGTGTAACGTAAGATATACTACATAAAGTCACTGTATCTCTTTACAGTTAATATATTAGAAGATTTTTGTTTGAATACATAAAGCTGCACACTATATGCATATGTGTGTGTCTGTGTTTAATGTCATACAGCAAGTTTTCCCATTCTCTGTGCTTATGTCTCTTGAGTACATTTCATCTTCCTTTTAATTGCATGTGCTAACTGCATCTGTGTAACCCACCCTCATTTTGGATGGCCGTTTACATGTTGGACACTGACACTAAAATTTATAGACCACAGATTCCTAGAATACTTCTTTACATTATCAGCATAACAGATGCTCTTTGAAATGAGTAGATTGTTGTCCCTCATTTTAGCAACCAATCATTGCTGTATATGCTTTACAATGAGGTTGTCTGTGTGATGATAGAAATGACCTAAAGTTGCACTGTCGGTATAGTAGCCACTAGCTGCACGTGACTACTGAGTATTCAAAATGTGGTTAGTGTGACTGGGGGATTGACTTTTAACTTTTACTTAATTTAAATTTAAACTAGTACATATGGCTACTGGTGAAACAATGAAAGGGACTTAGCTGTATGTGATTGGATGATGGGATGACTGGAATCAGTGACTGGTAGAGAAGAGTCTGTATTTTCCCCAGAGGTTCTGGGGTGGCTCAGATGGTTAAGTGTCAGACTCTTGATTTCAGCTCAGGTCATGATCTCAGCGTTGTGAGATCGAGCCCCACATCAACTCTATGCTCAGTGGAAAGTAAGCTTGACATTTTCTCTCTCTCTTTCTCTCTCCCTTTGTCCCTCCCCTTGCTTGCACTCTTTTTTTTTTTTTTTTTTTTTCACTCTCAAATAAATAAATATCTCTTTAAAAAAAGAGTGCCTTTTTTCCTCAACAAAAATTCAAGATAAATATTCTGGGGTTTTGTCTGGGATATCCAGACATTCATGGTCCATGTCTTCCTCTATGGATAATATTTGGATAATGGTAATAAGTGCTTCTTCTTATTTGGGAAACAACATGCATCTGCACACTGATATGTGAATGAAAATTGAGAGACCACCTGGGTGACTCAGTGGTTAAGTGTCTGCCTTCGACTCAGGTTGTGATCCCAGGGTCCTGGGACCAAGTCCTGCATCAGGCTCCCTGCATGGAACCAGCTTCTCCCTCTGCCTATGTCTCTGCCTCCTTCTGTGTGTCTCTCATGAATAAATAAATAAAATCTTGAAAAGAAAGAAAATTGAGTCTCATATCTAGGACTGCCCAGTCTCGAGTGTCACTATTTTGTTTGAGTGAGCCTATCAGCAAGCTAGGAGACTCTGAAACTCTCTCTGAGTGCTTTCAAAGGAAGATCTTTTCATGAATTCATTTATAGTACTTAAACTCTCATTATAACACTCATCAGATTTGTCACTTTGCTGCACACAATGAGAGGGGATTGTGATTCATTCTCTAGGGTTTCTAGTAAGGAAATAATTTAAAAACACTACTTCCATTGTGTTATTATTCCTACTTTGTAAATATGGATCTTATTAAAGTTGAATTTGTGTTACAGTTGAGAAATATCATGTATTTAAATGTCATTTGACGTAAATAAATATTAGACAAGATAAAAAATCTATAAACAGTAGATGACTAATATATCTTTTTTTAAAGATTTTATTTATTTATTCATGAAAGACAGAGAGAAAGAGACAGAGAGAGAGGCAGAGACACAGGCAGAGGGAGAAGCAGCCTCCATGTAGGGAGCCCGACGTGGGACTCGATCCCAGGACCCCAGGATCAGGCCCTGGGCTGAAGGCGGCGCTAAACCGCTGAGCCACCTGGGCTGCCCTATATCATCTTCTTTAAACCACACACACACACACACACACACACACACACACATGTCCTAGGTACTTCTGCATATTTTTCTGTAATCAAACTAGAGAGAACCCATATGTTAAGTGACCACTACAGGTTGTATTTTGTTTATATGGTCATTTAACTGAAGGTCAAAGATTTAAACTAACTATTCTCCTGTACTGATAGCAGTGAATTAACATCAGTCCTCAAAAAGGCTCACTTTTACTTTGTGTATTTATCTGTCTATTCACTTTATTCTTCATTTCCTATCCCCATACCCTTATATGATCATCCATTTTAATGGCTTTCATGGGTATCATTTTATTGATACATATTCTCATTAAATATTTAGTTTTTATATTTAATTTGTTTATGTGCATGCAATTTTATCTAAAAAAACTGTACCTGCTATCAATGTCTTCTTTCTTTTATTTCACAGCACTATGCTTTGAGGATTCAAACACCAATCTGCATAGCACCTTGTTTTGCTCTTAACAAGTGCATATTTCATGGGGTAAATGAACCCACTTTCCTTAACAATTGCCCTGGTGATGGAAACAAGTTTTTCTCAACTCTCCATTACCACTAACAATCAGTGAACATTCTTTTTATGGACCATTGTGAGACATTTTTCTCAGGGGTAGATCATAAGGTTACATGGATGCAAATGTCTATATGTCTTCTAGGATACATAAAAATTCCTGTGTTGTCATAGCCCACTTGTTGGCCTTATCCGCCTTTATAAATATTGCCAGTCTGAGGTTTTTAGTCAATTAAATTGGGATTTGAGCAGCATTTAGATTTTATTGTTGCTGTTACAACCCGCAGAGCACCATAAGCTATAAATATTTCTAGATTTCCCTTTTAACGTTGTAGGGGCTGGTTTGTCAGTGAATTCTTCCTAATGTTTGTTCTGCCCTCGGCTTTAGGTCTTCCCTTTATAATTCCTCCTCAGGGAACACCTCTTTCCTCTCTAACTTACCTAACAATAAACTACTGTTAATTGTTACTTTATATTTAACAATATTCTGCATTCTCTGTAGAAATGTTTTGTTTCAGCTTCTTACAGGAACTGTGGCCCTCAGCACAGGAGTGAGGCCTTCTCAGTCACTCTACCTAAGCTTCCGCCTGCTTTAAAAGACCTTTCGTATTTTGGGCCCAGGACCTTTCCACATTCCACTAGGTCTTCACTTGTGCCCTACAGACAGCAACATTGCTGCCCTTTCTCAAGTAGGTAGGAGCTTTTGTTCCATAGGGAACATGGGAATGGGCGCAAATGGGGCTTCATGCTTTCCCTTGTACAGCTTCTGTTTACTTCCCCCGGAGCACACCATGACAGACTCTCAGGACTCCCGCTCAGCTCCCAAACTGTCATGTGAAAACCAAGTTTGTGGTGAAGAGACTAAAAATGAGTACAAATTCAGTTTGTGTCTCTCACTTCCAGAATTTCCATAATATTAGTCTAGCCTACACTTGGCTTTGGGAAATTCATTACAAATTTTAGTTGAATTCTCTTATTGACTTCCATGCTGTCTGGATGTCAGCATCTGCCCCAGGTCATATACACCATCTTTCCTTTGGAATCTACTTATCTTTCTTTAAATTTCAGGTTATTTAGTTGTCCTATGATCTCCACTTTCTGATGAGTTAAAGAGCAGTTGTGTTTTGTGCATTGTCTGGCTTTTTATCTTATAAATGAGAGGACAACATCATTTTCTTTTTTTTTTAATTTTTATTTATTTATTTATTTATTTATTTATTTATTTATTTATTTATTATAGTCACACACACAGAGAGAGAGAGAGAGAGAGAGAGAGAGGCAGAGGGAGAAGCAGGCTCCATGCACCGGGAGCCCGACATGGGATTCGATCCCGGGTCTCCAGGATAGCGCCCTGGGCCAAAGGCAGGCGCCAAACCGCTGTGCCACCCAGGGATCCCGACAACATCATTTTCAAGCTTACTGCAAATGAAGCAGGAGCTAAAAGTTTATCAGGGTTAACATTAATTTTCCCACATTGGGTAATTTTTTAAAGGACTGTACAACACATTTCATGTCTCCCTCATTTATTAGACATTCCTAGTTTATCATACACCTGTTTTCATATAAACATGGTCTATCTCTGAGGTCTCTGTTCTATTAGGGTGGCATATACTGTGTGTTCTTAAATAGTCCCAAAATAATTTTGTTACTATAATGCCAAAGAACATCTTTAGTAAGGCAAATATGGTTCTTTACTCTTGGTTTTCCAAGTCAACTTAACAAATCAGAGAACTTAATCCTTTCCTAAAAATATTTTAGACAACTATGTTATTCAAAATGATACACAAATGTTATTTTTAAAGGAGATTCTATTGACTTTTGAAATAATTTCGAGAGAATAACATATTTTTAAAGTTGAGTCTTATCACTGAGGAACACTGAGAGATTCTGTACTACAAAATCATCACTTGTGCCTCCAAATTCACTCTCTACCTCTCTTCATTGTTATCTGCCTCAGGAGGCTGACGTTTATATAGTACAAGAACCATAGTCTTTTGTCTCCAGTTTTTCTGTTTCGATTTTGTCATTAGAAGCCACCATCTGAAAATCAGAGTCTGTGAAAAGTGAGGTCAGGATATATGATCCCCTGTCTGTGACCTTGCAGGGATGGGGTTTGACCTGGCCCCATTCCTCTATTGAAGGCCAAACCTCCTGTTACTCCTTTCCTACAGTGATGTCTTTCATGGGCTTATAGAATCTGTTCAATCCTGTTGCTCCTTCATTATCCATTATAAATTTCCCTTAAGTCTGAGCAAAGCTCTGTAAATAATCTTCAAAGTCAGTCATCAACCAAATCTCCTATACCCTTAACCTCTTTACACAATGATCCCTTGGCTTTCTCTCTTTCACTGTGTTCTGGTTTGTTTCTTTAGAACACAGTTTCCCTCACAGCTTTCTCAGGATGTGACTGTTTCTTCTCCTGCTATCTAAAATTTGAGTAGGTTGTGTGTAGCAGCTACATTTTGTTTGTATATGTTTCTTTTTCCTAAAGCAAGAAAACTCTGAATCTCATGATATCAACTTATCCACTAATGTATCTACTTTTGGAGAAATTTGTCATCAGAGAGTTCATTTTATTCCTTTGAAGTTATTAGCTCTTGACATACTATAAATCTTTCCAACTAAATTTATCTTAAATTTGGTATCAATATCTATGAAAATACTTCCAAAACTCTGGCCGCTCAGTGTCTTGATTTCTTACCCTTCAAATATTGCTTTCCCCACCTTATCTAGTAACTCAGTCCTGTGGTAAAAATTTAGACATTATCATTGCCAATAAGTATAACATCTCTAATCAAGCATATGTCTTTAGAGAATCCTCTTAGTTTCTTTCACAATAGTGCTAGCAACCCAACTCCAACCATCCGTTGACCCCCCTGAGACATATGATTAATACCATCAATTTTTCATACCTCTTGTTGGGTCATTTATTTATTCATTCAACAAATATTTGGTTTGCATTAACTCTGGGTGAGGAATCTTCTAGTCAGTAGAAATAAATCAGTAGACAAAACAGATAAGAAAATATGCCTCATTGTAATCCACTTGAAATAATAAATTACATGTTTTTAAATAGTGATAAATATTAAGGTAATATTAAACAAAATAAAGAAAGGGGACTATAAATGTCAAGAAGGTAAGTGAAATTTTACATATAGTGGCATAAGAATTCCTTATTGAGAAAATAACTGTTTAAGAGCTTTACTGGTATGTAATTGCTGTATAATAAATCACACATATTTAATGTTACAATTTAGTGAGTTTGACATATGCAAATATCCATGAAACCACTATCAAGATAAAAATAATCAAGACATCCAAAATTCCTGTTCATACATCCTTGTAATCTGTCTTTCCCTCCTTCATCTCATCCCCAAGCAATCACTCCTCTCTGTCCATATTGATTACTTTCAGATTTCTAGAATTTATATAAATTGATTCCTGTAATTTTGATTAATTATCTGGGTTCCTTAATTCAGCATAATTATTTTGATGTTCATCTATTTTGTGGTATCAGCATTTCATGTATTTTTAAGTGTAAAAAATGGTATTCTCTTATGTAGAAGAGTATATAGTTTGTTTATCTTTTACCTCTTGAACACTTTTTTATTTTCCAGATTGTGGCTACTAAAAATAAAGCTACTACGAAGTTTCATGTACAGGTTATATGAATATGGTTTCATTTTCTTTTGCTTATTGCTCAAGAATGTAATGGTTGAGTCATATGATGAGTAAATATTTAATTTTGAAAAACTGCCTAATGGTTTTCCAAAATGGTTATATCATTATATATTCCCACCAGCTGTTGTTTCACACCTATGGCAGCATTTGCTATGGGTAGTCTTTTAAAAATTTAACCATTTTATCAGATGAGTATAGTAATTCATTGCAGTTTAATTTGCTTTCCTAAAGTATGAATGATACTGAACATATTTTCATGTGCTTATTTTTATCTGTAAAACCACCTGTGTGAATTTTTAGTTTGAAAATTTGGCAAATTAAAAAATATTTGCCTTCAAGGCCCTGCCTGGCTTAGGGGTTAAGTGTCTGACTTAAGCTCAGGTTATGATCTCAGGGTACTGGGATCAGACCTTCATCGGGCTCCCTGCTCAGCAAGGAGTCTGCTTGTCCCTCTCGCTCTACCTCTTGCTCCGTTTGTGCACACTCTCTCTCCCTCAAATAAATAAATAAAATTTCTTTTTTTTTAAATTAGTTTTTTTAAAAAAATAAAATAAAATAAATTAGTTTTTTTATTTTTTTTAATTTGTATTTATTTATGATAGTCACAGAGAGAGAAAGAGAGAGAGGCAGAGACATAGGCAGAGGGAGAAGCAGGCTCCATGCACCGGGAGCCCAATGTGGGATTCGATCCCGGGTCTCCAGGATCGCGCCCTGGGCCAAAGGCAGGCACCAAACTGCTGTGCCACCCAGGGATCCCAATAAATAAAATTTCTAAAAAAGTTTGCCTTCTTTATATATTTATAAAGAAAATTATAAAAGTTCTTTATATATTCTATAAATACTTCCTGTAAAAGATATATGTGCTACATAAACTTTATTTTTTTCTTTCATCCCTTTTTCCAGTTATGTTAGAAGCAAGCACTCAACTTCACTATATTTGTTAGTTTTCCAGAAATGCCCAAAACAACAATATGCAGTTTTACCCATTTTTTGTATCCTATAAGCAATTGATTAGGAGTATCCAATGGAGATATTTTTGTATATCTCTATTGCCTGATCTATGGCACAGATTATCAATGCTCTTTTCTATGGGAAACAGAGTTTTTAGCATCTTTAATCAGATTAGAGAGTCAATTCTAGAAACTTTAGAACCAATTCAGAAAACTCAATTAAGCTTCTGGTCCTTTAGACTTTCTATACCAAACTCTGTATTAGTCTGAATTCTCCAAAGAGACAGAACCAGTAGCATATAGATACAGACAGATAGATGAGATAGATAGGTAGATGATAGATAGATAGATAGATAGATAGATAGATAGATAGATAGATGCAATGATATTTATTATAAGTGGACTCACTCAGTTGTAAAAGCTGAGAAGTCCCAAGATCTGCAAGCTGGAGACCAGGAGAAGAATTAATATAGTTTCTGTCCAAATCAGAAGGCCTGAGAACCAGGAAAACTGATAGTGTAAATTCTAATCTGAGTTCTAGTCCAAGGGCAGAAAAAGACCAATGTCCCAGCTGGAAGATAGTTAGACAGAAATAGCAAATTCTTTCTTCCTCAGTTTTTTTTGTTCAATTTAGTCTTCTAACGATCAGATGAAGGTCTCCTCCTCCCAATCCCCACACACAAACCTCCAAGCCTCCAAAATTGCTTTACTCAGTTTACAAACACAAGTGTTAATCTTATCCAATAACCAGAATAATTTTTAACTAAAGATCTGGGCACCTTGTAGCCCTGTTGAGACATAAAATTAACCATTATAATCATCAGGGAATTGCTTGTATTTTATGTTATCAAAGAATCACTTAGTATTCTTTTCTGTAGAAAAGATCTTGAATTCTTGGAAAAACAGTATTTTCAGCAAATAAAGCTGATTAGATTTAAACTTTTAATCAGATATTTCAAACGACTCTTATTTTGGGAATCTATAAATTGATAAATTTGAGATTTTAAGAGAATTAAGAACTGATTCTATGGACTTGCTCCTTTTCTTGGTGAATTATTTATACCTAATAAAAAAGCTATTTTACTATATAGATGGAACATATGACAGAAATGTAAAATATCTTAAAATTTTCTCACTATATACTATGATTTAAAGTACTAACCATTGAAACTACATTATTAGCAATGAAATTCAAATTTATAAATTATGATATTTTTCTTTTTTTAGGTCAAACTGAAGAATTCTTAATTTATTGAAATATATTGGTAGTTATCAACATTTCAGGAACTCCACTTTAGTTTGGTTCAGATGCTCTTCAAAGAAAAAAGGAGTTCTTTTATACATGCATTTTCTTATATAAAAGCACAAATGCCTGTATCACTTTGTCATTGAGAAAGGTTAACATATTTAACAATGATATTAGTAAAAGTTTTAGAGTCTATCATTTAAAACAAAGAAAAATTGTTTAGTGTAAATACAGTTTTTATGAACAAGTTCTCCATATGCTCCCACATTTAGAAATTGCTACTTATGCAGTTCAGGATTTCAGATAATTAAACACATTCTGAAAATGAAAACATCTCCTCTAAACTGAATCACTTAATAGAAAACTAGTTATGTTATTGCCATTGTGTAATTTTGAAAGAAAAACCAAAGTTATCATTTTTCAGTTTGTTAGGAAAATACAGTTTCTTCAACACCAATTTTTTCAGGTAACACATGCAGTAGCCTGACTGATATTCAAGTATGTGGTTTAAAATATCCAGAATATAGAGGAATTCCTATCAGAGTAAAATTCAAGGACTCATACACAAAATTCTTAAATATCTAGACTGTCGTAAGTAATGATAAAAACAAAAGCTACAGTAACTCCAAGCTACCATCTCAATTTTTATAATTTTAGAACTAATAGGAGGCTTTATCTCATTTCTTAGCATTCTTCATATTTTCCTGTCTGCTGATACTTGTGGAACATCGTCCCTTAAAGCATTTGTATATTCTTGGCTTTCTGAATTTTCTTTTTCATCTCTTCATTCTCAGCTTCCTTTCCTGTTTTCTTAATCTCTATTTGGTGTTTCTCAGAATTCTTTGTTTTCTTCATATGACTATATAGGCTCCCTGTGTATTGACTCTTGTGAAATAGTGATCACAATGGAGTTGATGCGCAAGGACAAGTCATATCCCTGTTGTACTATCGAAAGATTAGAATCCATCAACAGACTGATAATATTGATGCTCTAAGCACCTCAAAATCAATAGGTTTAATATTGTCATTTGGTTGTCTTCAAAAAATTATCCTTTTTCTTTCACCATCCTGGTTCATTATTGAAAATCATGTCTAACTTTCTCTTTAACCATAATATCCAAATATAGCTAGATGCTGAGATGCTAATTTCTTAACATATTTTTATATCTGTCTCCTCCCTGCCACTTCACACCCCCAGCCCCTGCTCACTGCTTAAATTTTTTGCAGGACTTCTATTAAGGTTCTGAATTAGACTTAAAACTCCAGCTTTGTACCAGTTGGCTGGTTTGGTGTTTTCTAGTCACCTTTCGTGTGTGTATCTAAATAAATCACCAAATATTATATTTTCTTCAATACTTGTAACAAACCTTTTTATTTAATATGGGGATTTATGTTGTAAATTACAGTAATAATAATACTATCTTTCTGGTGTGCAAGGCAATTTAAAATATGCCATCTCAATTATTTCATAATAAGGATGTTTTTTCTAAAACATCATAGGGAAATCTTCAAATTCTGGAAACAATAGTATATAAATTATTGTTGCAGCCTGGCTACCATTTAGTGATGAATCCCTGTGAAATTAATACTCATGAACGTTAATGACCTCATTTGATAAATGAACATGTGTCCTAGTTGACTCAAATATTTATTTTGTATCTAAACTTCTGTCTGTGAAAAGATTGGAATCCAATCATTTGCATTAGAAATAAAAAAATCTATTGAATATTCTAAATCTATTGAATATTCTAAGTATCAATTATTCTGTTTATATAGGTTTTTTTAGTCATGCTTCAATTCAATAGTCAAATTCTATTCCCTTAAATATCCTATAATATGCTTAATTGATTTAATGTGGATGTAAATTGAAAAAGAAAGGAACCTATTTTTTTCCTCATAATTCAACCATTGCAGCTTTTCTTATAGGTGCCACTTGGGTAAATGAATCTCATATTTTCTCCACATCTATCCAGTAGAGCCTTGCCTCAGTATTAGCAAACTAGATGAATTCAGTACTTTACTGTTTTTTACTACCTAATATTTTAAATTCAGCATGTCTCCAATGGAGTAAAACTGGATCACATATAAAACCAATCCTATTTGAACAATTTTACACTGTCATGCTTGAAAGTACAGGAAATAACCGGAAAATGAATGTTATAATTCGCTTTTCCCCTGGAAGATAATTTTAACACAATCACTTATGAATATCATTTAAAAACTTTCATATAATCCTTAGGTAACTCTGGTGGGTTGATTTCTGCTCCCTATGAGTATACGCAAAGCATTATACGGTAAAGGGAGGAACCATAAGCTGATAATTTACAAATTCATACCCCAGAGATCCACAGATTCCAACCAGAACTAGAATGCAGCTGTTTAGGGGCCACTAGCATTTTAAAACTACATGTTGGGAAAAATAAAATGATTATTATTATTTTTTTAGTAGAAAAGGACAAAACTTAAGTGTGGAGTGAGAAAGGGAGAAAGAATGAGAGAGAGACAGAGATTAATAAGAACAGAAGAAAAAGGAAAGGAACACTCCAGATTTGAGTAGTAAAAAAAAGAAAAAAACCCATAAAAACAAAAAACACAACTCACATGGATGGAGCTAGAGACTATAATGCTAAGCAAGTGAAATATGCCAGACAAAGAAAGGCATATCCCATATGACTTCACTAATATGTGAAATCTAAGAAACAAACAAGCAAAGAGAGAAAAAAAAAAAAAAAAAAAAAAAACGGAAAGAGAGAGAGAGGCAAACTAAGAAACATACTTCTAATTATAGAGAACAAACTGATGGTTCCCAGAGGGGAGGTAGGGGGGTGGATAGGTTAAATAGGAGATAGGGATTAAGGAGGGCGCTTGTGGTGAGCACCAGCTGTTGTATGGGAGTGTTGAATCATTAAATTGTACACCTGAAACTAATATTACACTGTATGTTAACTAACTGGAATTAACTAAAAATTAAAAAAAAAAAAAAAACAACTTTGTGTCAAGTTTCACTAAACCAAAATAATCCCAGAAAGAAATTGATGATCTGAAGTACTAGAGAGAAGATAAAAAAGTAAACCAACTGGAAATTCAGTTTGGGACAGTTCATAACGAGGGGTGGTTGTTGTAAAGGATGCATAGGACTTTGTTAACCACAGGTATTTCTTTAGTGGTTGTGGCCGGTTCTATGGTCCTGGCATATCTGTATTAGTGCCCGTGTCTGACAAATAAGCAACTGTTTCTGTGTTACTGTCATGTGTATGCTAGAAGTTGTCTCATCAATTGATTAATTCATTCAACTTGTTCTAGAGGGATATGAGAATTATATTAGCTTAAGCATTATAACTTGATTTCTTAAATGAGATTCTGTCTCATGGCCATATATTTAAAAATAGGCAGGCTATTTTTATTTCAAGTCCCATCCATAGTAATTTATCTACACTATCATTGCATTTAAGTAAAATGATGGTAAATGAGATAAAACATAGAGTGATATTAACTAAGATATATCACCCCTAAATATGTCCAAATGATATCTATTTCTAGATTTATTAAGAAATTTTTTATGAAAAAACATCAGCAGAAATAATTTTTCTCTAGTTTGTTATTTGAAAAATAACACTCACAAAAACTTCATATTCAATATTTCACCCCCACTGGCCTTTAAAAAAATTTTCCAAATAGTGAGCTTTGTGTCATTGCATGTGCTAAATTAAAAATACAAAGTGGCATATGGATGTTTACAGTACAAGAAATAGGAGATATATATTTTATTTAGATTTTTTTTTTACTTCACTCTCCAAGTTTTAAAGGAATTTTGGAAAGGCATTTTATTTAAAAAAAATGCAATGTTTATTATATTGAGGTTTCAGATATGTAATACCTAGCATCGGATTGTGTTGCAGTGGATCACTAGTCAAAGAAATTGTTAGTGGCCTGTCCATTTTTCCTGATTTTTTGCTGGTAGAGTTTGACATGTTTGGGCAACAGCAAGATCACACCTGATAATGGATCAAGATTGCTCTAAGCCAACTAAGGTTCTGATGTTCTTTTTCTTTTTATTCTTTGCTGCTAGTAGTAACCTTGTAATCTACTTCTAGCCAATAAAAGGCTAAAGGGAGGTCTTTTAGAAAGAAGAGGGTTATCTTGAAAAACCATCACTTTTCTAGTCAATGACATAGACATGGTGGCATCACTTTCTCTGAATATATTTTATTCCTTCCTTAAACAGTTATTGAGGCCTGGACTTATAACATATATACATCTTGCAAACACAAATAATATAATCAAGTCATTTGCAAAGACGCTGTTGAATATCTGAATCAATATCACTGGCCACAAATACACAGACATCTTGGTATTGGGAAATAGTGATCTTTATTTATTTTTTAAAGATTTTATTTATTGTTCATGAGAGACACGGAGAGCTAGGCAGAGACATAGGCAGAGACAGAAGCAGGCTCCCTGAAGGGAGCCTGATGCAGGAATGGATCCCAGGACCCCGGGATCACTACCTCAGCTGAAAGCAGACACTCAACCACTGAGCCACCCAGGTGTCCTAATCTTTATTCTTTTTTAAAGGCATCTATCTATCTATCTATCTATCTATCTATCTATCTATCTATCTATCATCATCTATCATCATCTATTATATGAGAGTGTGAACAGGGGAAAGGGTAGAGGGAGAGGGAAAGAGAATCTCTATCAGACTCTACATTGAGAATGGAGCTCAACATGGGACTAGATCCCAGGACCCTGGTATCATGACTTGAGCCAAAACGAAAAGTTGGACACTTAACCAACTGAGTACCCTAGGAATATAGTAATCTTTAATTAAGCCACTGTCAGTTGGATTTTCTTTATTCTTGCTTTCGAAAGAACTTATCTCTGATGCAACGGCAACCACTGAAATTTGCCTGAGGTGTTAATATTACAACATTGGTATGTGAATTTATATCTATATGTATGAACACATGTTCTGTATCTACTATGTAAAAACCAAACACCTGTCTCCAAATTGTAATTTAGCTTCTTTTTCATCTCCTGGTATCTCTCGGGTAGGTACCTACCATTCTCAGCCTCAGATATTTCAATGTGAAATATGTCTGGACATTTCATCAGCATCTCAATCATTCATATTTATTTGATTTTCTTAGATAGCTAATGTGCAACGAAACTAAAAGCTTTTGATTGTTTTCTATTGTAAGAAGTTTTGTACCACTAATGTTTAGGTAATATGTACAGGGATAAAGGATGCCCGATGAATTGACATGTTAGAACCGCTCAATCCCTTATATTTTCTTGACTCTCCTTTTACTGTTGTTCATTCTCCGTGGTTTGAAGATACTCCTGGTTCTTAAGAAAGTGAAACATAGTGACCACTGGAATTATCAGTGGACCAAACTATCAAGTAACGCTGCACTAAGAAGCTTAGAGGAAGCACCCAGTTTCTGATAAAAGTTCATTGGAAATGCCTGGGTGCTCAGTGGTTGAGCATCTGCTTTTGGCCCAGGGTGTGATTCTGGGGTCCCGTGAACAAGTCCCACATCGAGTTCCCTGCATGGGGCCTGCTTCTCCCTCTGCCTATGTCTCTGCCTCTCTCTCTCTCTCTCTCTGTGTCACTCATGAATTAATAAATAAAATTTCTTAAAAAAAGTTTAGTGAATTAATGGTAACCTGAAGCATCAAAACAAATTTTAGCAAAGAAATGATTGCTCAGGGCAGCTCAGGCTAAAAGGGAAAATGCTACATATATATTAGTGTTCAATAGGTTATATTTGATGTGTATGTGTATGTACATACATATACATATTTGTAGTTGCATGTCATCTGGTTAGTGAATATTTTGCCTGCTGTATATTTATTACCACTATTTTCTGAAATATGACTATACTCCAGTTTCCTTGAAAAGATCTGGTATATTGCCTAACACCAAATTTGGGGGGCACGGGGGCACATTCTTTTAAAAATTGCTGTTATTTGAACTTTCCAGTCAGTTATACCAATTTTATTTTTTTCAGAAATATTATTTATTTATTCATGAGACACAGAGAGAGAGAGAGTCAGAGATATAGGCAGAGGAAGAAGTCAGCTCCCTGTGGGGAGCCTGATGAAGGACTCGATCCCAGGACACCAGGATCACAGCCTGAGCCAAAGGCAGATGCTCAAACACTGAGCCACCCAGGTGCCCCATACCAATTTTAATTTAAATATTCTCAATTTTATAATTTCAAAAAACTCATTATTTTGTAGATAAATGTAGAATATATGTATTTTACTATTTGATCAATTCATATAATTTCAGGAATATTCTTCATTATTAAAGAAGAAATCTTTGAAAAATACCAGTATTGATCAGTATCAGTATCATCTCTGTCATTTTATCAAATATATAAAGGCTTTGAATAATTAGAGACAAATACAGTTAAAATTTTCAAACTGAGGGTGCCTGGGTGGATCAACGGTTGAGCATCTGCCTTTGACTCAGGTCATGATCCTGGGGTCCTGGGATCGAGTCCCACATCAGGTTCCCTGTGAGGATCCTGGTTCTCCCTCTGCCTGTGTCTCTGCCTCTCTCTCTCTCTGTCTTTCATGAATAAATAAATAAAATCTTTAAAAATTTTTTCAAACTGTATTAAATATATGCAGTAATACCATAGCATATTTAATTCAACAAGTTTATATTTCCCAAGAGAAATGAGAAACACATTTATGAAACAAATAAACCTTGACTTCTGATGGACAGATTAGCAAAAATAGTAAGTTTTAGATATCTTTTGTCATTGCTGCTACTTAGGATCTCTTAGTGACTTCTGTTTGCTGCCCTAATCTTTAGAGTAATTATAAAATGTTAAACCTGTATTGGTAATCTATATCTATCAGGAAACCTTCTTGATTTTAACTGAACAATAATGACAAAAAAAGATTTTCATTTCGCTGAACTAAACATTTGTAATTAAATCACAGGACTGAAAAAAGATTAAACACTAATTAGGTGTAAATTATGGATTACAGAGTCCCCGTTTTATTGAGTTGGCATCAAATCCTACCAGTATTCAGAAAGAATATTCATTTGTTAATGATGTTTATTAATTGGTAATCATAGACAGTACATGGTCATTACTAATTGCTCTACTAAAATATTTCAGGAGCATTTAGTCCCACTAGTATTTGGATATCATTTTTGAATTTTTTTTTCAAAGAACTGTTTAAAGATGGTCTCACGCTGTCATCCAATGTAAAAAATATTTCGCCGAAAATGATCCTGTGATGGTTTTATGAGTTTCCAAGGGCAACACTGATTTTTTAAAAATTGTTACATCACCTTACTAACAATATGATCACTGAATCTATTCATTTTATTTCTTAAACATTTATAGAACAGAATACCCACCTCCATCACTATACTCTTAACCTTAACCAAGTTCTCATCGTTGTCTTCATGAATTTCAGGAAGAGTCTCCCAGACGATTTCACTTTCAGGATTTTTCCCGTATTATTCATTCAATCTACTCCTCCCAGACTGCTCTTTCTAGATTACAAAAATAATCATGATGCATTCATGTTTAAATTGTGTCAGCAGCTCCTTATCCTAAATAACGTTCTTATGCAATTGGCTGAGTGATTCAGACCTCCCTATACTTCCACCCTTATCTCCCGTTGTGAGATATACATATATATCATGCTCAATAATTGGTGAACTCTTTTGTGTTTCCTGAACATGCAACATTGTTTACGAAAAATGTGTTTTGAGGGGATCCCTGGGTGGCTCAGCAGCCAGTTAGGGCCTCAGCAGCCAGTTAACGCCTGCCTTCGGCCCAGGGCGTTATCCTGGAGTCCCAGGATTGAGTCCCGCGTCGGGTTCCCTGCATGGAGCCTGCTTCTCCCTCTGCCTGTGTCTCTGCCTCTGTGTGTGTGTGTGTGTGTGTGTGTGTGTGTGTGTGTGTCTCATGAATAAATAAATAAAATCTGTGTTTTGAGAAGTGATGCATGAGCTAATTCTTAGGAGATAAATATAATCTAGTAGACATTCATCAACTTTACCAAAATATGTAGTTTTCCCTAAATAATTCACACTTTTCGCACTTGGAACATGCCATTACCTTTCTCTACAATGCATTTTGTCTGTAGCTTTCAGCATCTGGCTAACTTTTACTTATTTTTTCTAGCTCACAAGCTGGTTTTTCAAAGAAATAGTTTGGAATATTCTCAGTGGGTTCACTGTCCCAAAATAACTAGTCAGTATCTCTTTCTCCCTCCTCCCCACCAATGTGTGTGTATTCCTCTAGACATTTTTACCCATCCTTCTCGCTTTTCTACACCATGTAACTAGATGTAAAATGAATTTAATTAAAGTTCTAATTTAGATTTTTGATGGCACTTAGTCTGTGCCTCAGCCCATCTCAGGTATCAGAATTAATCACACTAGTTTTATTTCTTGAAATGTCACTGACAAGTTTTGGATGCATCATCATGGTGGTCTCAGAAAAAAATTGGGATGTGTTATCTTTTCTGTTCTCCAATAGAGTTTGTTCAAGATTGTCATTTCTTATGGAAATGATTTAAAACATATTTCTTTAATGTCTATCTATCAATTTAGATTTTCTATGTCTTTGAACTTTGGTATGATTTCTCTAGAGATTTTTCTGTTCTCTATATATTGTCAAATGTATTAGCATAGATTTGTTTGTACTATTTTCTTAATATTCTTTATAGATTTTTAAATCAGTAGCAATGCCCCTTTTATTTCTAAAATAATCAACTTGTCTTCTTTTTCCCTTTTCTTAATCATTATTGGTAGGGTGTTATTAACTGTATTAATATCTTCAAAAAAACAGTAATTGACTTTGTTCATTGTTTTGTATTTTAGGACTTTTTTTTCCTTGAATTTGCTCTCCTATTTAAAATATTTCTTCTGTTTTACATTTAATATTTTACCTTACTATTATTTAGTATTTAAAATCAAACTTAAAGGATTTATTTTTACCTTTCTTCTTCTTTTCTAACATGAATTCAAGACTGTTTTTTATTTTATGCACTAAGTTGGATAAATTCCCCAAATTTTGATGTTATTCAGTCACTATATTTCAGTCCTAAAAAAAAAATCCTGTTACAATTACTCCTTGGATCAATTAATTTTATACAAGTACTCTAATTTTAGAAATACAACTTAAAAAAAACTTTATTTATTTGACAGAGAAAGAGAGAGAGCACAAGCAGATAGAGCAGCAGACAGAGGGAGAGGGAGAAGCAGGCTCCCTGCTGAGCAGAGAACCAGATGTTGGGCTTGATCCATGGACCCTGGGATCATGATCTGAGCCTAAGGCAGGTGCTTAACCAACTGAGACACCCAGGTGCCCCCAAAATATAGCTTTTTAAGTTAGCTTTTTTCTGCATTAGTTCTGTGTTGTCACATAATACATTCCAGGTACTTTTGATATTTTGAAATTTGTTGAATCCTTATTTCATCATATGTTCCACATACACTTGAAAAAAATTAAAACTCTGTGTTTTTTTTGGTGTAATGTATAATCTTATCAATCAGACTATGTTTGTTAATTTTATTGTTAATATTATCCATGTCCATAGACTTTTCCTACCTTAAGATTGAAAACATACTGTTAAAATCTCTCACAATGATTGTGGATTTTCCTATTGTTCTTCCTGACACTGTAATTTTTTTTTTTTGTTTTACATATTTTGAAGCTGTGAATTCCACTTAGGATTATAATATCTTCCTATCATATTGACCCACTTTTAATTATGAAATACTATTCAGCACTGGGAATGCTTCTTGCTTTAACGTGTAATTTGTCTGATATTAGTATAGTTTCTACATACAATTTGGATGGATTTTAATAGCATACTTTTCATTATTGTAGAGTCAGTATTTCTGTTCTCTATATCTAAAGTATGTTTTGGTTAAATAACATTTGAGTTTTTTTCCCACAATTCTGATAATCAGTCTTTTATTAGGAATGTGGACTACATTAATATTTAAATTAGTTACTGACATGTTTGGGCTCATATTTACTATTTCACTATTCATTTTATCTTTGGCCCATATATTTTATATATTCTTTGTTCTTCCATTTTTACTGACTTTCAATTAACAAAAATTAATTATTCAAATTTTTGTTCCATTAGTGTCCTAATTATAATACATTTTACAATTTTTAATGTCCATCATGCAGATAAAAACATTTCCCTCACTTAAAATAATTTTATTCTTTTTTACACTTTATTTATTTATTTGAGAGAGAGCACAAGCAGAGGGAGGGGCAGAGAGAGAAACAGACGCTCTGCTGAGCAGGGAGCCCCATGCAGGTCTCCCTCTCAGGACCCTGTGATTATGACCTGAGCCAAAAACAGACACTTAACTGACTGAGCCACCCAAGTGCTTCTTAAAATACTTTTATTTTTTTAAAAAAATAGAGAGAGACCATGTGTTTAAAACATGTTACAGGGATCCTTGGGTGGCTCAGCAGTTAAGCGCCTGCTTTCAGCCCAGGGCATGATTCTGGAGTCCTAGGATCGAGTCCCACATCAGGCCCCCTGCGTGGAGCCTGCTTCTCCCTTTGCCTGTGACTCTGCCTCCCTCTCTCTCTCTGTCTGTATCTCTCTTGAATAAATTAAAAAAAAACCTAAAAAAATAAAAAATAAAAAATAAAACATGTTACATGTATATCTTATGCTCTGGTAACTCTTCCCCCTATTATTTGTTATTTTCAGTGCTTCACTTTGAATATCTTCTATTTTTTTGTCTTGTAAGTAATTAATTTCTTGAACAACTATGTTCAAACTGTTATGACAATCATTAGTCAAGATTTTAATTTCAGATAGTTTGTTTTTCTTTCTGGAGTATTGCTGAATTTTTTTTCATAAATTCCAATATTCCTGTAAAATGGTCTATTTTCTCACCTCTGACTCTATTTTCTTGCTCTTATAATCAAATTATTTGAAAGTTCTTCATACTAAATCTACGTCTGAATAGACTATAGATCTGCTTCTATTTCTGTTTTTTCTCTTCATTGTGTCATACATCTTTGCATCTTCCTCTGCCTCATAATACCTTATTATACACCAAATATTGTGTTTAAAAACAATATACACTCCAAATAGTATTATCTTCTACTACAGAGATTTCCCCATTTCTTTGTTTGGTAAGTAAGGTCCAAGGCTGATCATCCCAATCTATTTAACTATTACACTTGGCCACTATCTAGGTGGCACTTTTAATAGAACTCTTTTTTAAAAAATATTTTATTTATTTATTCATTCATGAGAAACACAGAGAGAGAGAGAGAGGCAGAGACACAGGCAGAGGGAGAAGCAGGCTCCATGTAGGGAGACCCACGCGGAATTCGATCCCGGGTCTCCAAGATCATGCCCTGGGCTGAAGGCAGGCGCTAAACCGCTGAGCCACCCAGGGATTCCCTAGAACTCATTTTTGTTTAAAGAGTTTATTTATTTATTTATTCATGAGAGACCCACAGAGAGAGGCAGAGGGAGAAGCAGGCTGTCCACAGGGAGCCCATTATGGGACTGGATCCTGGGACCCCGGGACCATGCCCTGAGCTGAAGGCAGATGCTCAACCACTAAGCCACCCAGGTGTCCCAATATAACTCCTTTTATATTTGTTTTAAGCCTGACTCTTGGATATGGCCTTTAGGGCTTCTGACTGAGACTTTTGTGGATCATGATTCCCTCAGCTACAGAAGTCTTTATGAGATTAACCTCTTTAGAATTCCCCACCCCCGCTCCCAGCATCCTACTGATGGAGCTTCAAAAACTGGCAGTATGGGGATCCCTGGGTGGCACAGCGGTTTAGCGCCTGCCTTTGGCCCAGGGCGTGATCCTGAAGACCCGGGATCGAATCCCATGTCGTGCTCCTGGTGCATGGAGCCTGCTTCTGCCTCGCTCTCTCTCTGTGACTATCATAAATAAATAAAAATTTTAAAAAAACAAACAAACAAAAAAAAAATCCTGCAGTATGTTGATCGGTAGGATGACCTTATCCCTGGAGCTGTCCCTCTTGCCTAGTTATTTTTGTTCTCTAAGCACTGGGAGATTGCAAGAAATTTTACTCTGCCTTTAAAAGCTTTGGCCTAATTTCCAAGTCTCCCTCATGGCCCGGGAAGTCAGTAAAGGTTTCAGAGGGAAATAAATAACTGTGTTAGCATCTTCTGAAGTTTCCAATCTGTTATTCACATGCTGTATTAGTTTCCGTGTGCCACCATAACAAGATTCCACAGACTGGGTGACTTGAACGACAGAAATTTATTTTCTCCCTGTTCTGGAGGCTGGCAGGCCAAGATCAGGGCTCCAGCAGAACTGGCTTCTGGTGAAACCTTTCTCTCAGCTTGCAGATCAAGTCTTCTCACTGTGTCCTCGCATGACCTTTTCTCTGTGTGTATGCATGGAGAGAGAGAGTTGTGGTGTCTCTTCCTTTTCTTATGTCCTTTTGAGCATCCACTGACGGAAAGTGCCTTTACCAAACCTCAGAATATATCTTGGCAAGAGTTTCTAGCACTCTAAAAGCCAGTGGGGAAACTATATTAGGAAATGAATGCTTTTTAAATCCTTTTCAAATTGCATTCATTCAGTTATTTGGCACCTACTTTGTGTTCTACACTGCTATGATCTGAATATTTGTGTCTCCCAGAATTCATATGTTGAAATTCCTTTTTAAAATTTTTTTTATAAAGATTTTATTTATTTATTTATTTGACAGAGTGAGACAGAGAGACAGCAGAAGCAGAGGGAATGGCAGGCAGAGGAAGAGGGGAAGGAGGCTCCTGGCTGATCAGAGAGCCCAATGTGGGGCTGAATCCCAGGACCCTGGGACCATGAACTGAGCTGAAGGCAGATGCTTAACCGATAGCCACTCAGGTGCCCCACATTTTGAAATCCTAAAATCTGATATGATGGAATTAGGAGGAGGGGCCTTGAGGAAGTGCTTAGGTCATGAGTGTGGAGCCCATATGACTGGAGTTAGTGCCCTTATAACAGGCCCCAAAGAGCTTGCGAGCCCCACTTCACCATGCAAGGATAGTGAGAAGCCGGCAGTCTATAGTTCAGAAGAGGGGCCTCAGTGACTATGTTGGCATTCTGACATCAGACTTCCCGCCTCCAGAACTGTGAGAAATAAGTTTGTTGTTTATAGCCCTCCCAATCTGTAGTATTTTGTTATAGCAGCCTGAACAGACTAAGGTAGGCATCTTCCTAGCTGCTGCTTGAGGATGTGATTTTAACAGATAAATCTCTACCATTATGCTTATAATATTCTAGTCTGAGATAGATACAAAAAAAATATTAGTTGCAGTTCTAAGGGTTACAAAAAATAAAATAAAGCAGAGTGAGAAGATGGTGAGAAATAGGAAATATACTTATTTTGGGTAAAATACTCTAAAGAGGAGACAGTTGAATAGAGACCTGAAAAGCAGAGGAATGAGCCAGGCAGATGTCTGGAAGGTAACATGTCCTGCAGAAGAAACAAGTACAGAGCTCTTGTAAGAGCATATGCTGCATTTGGAAAGACTGTCCTATAATACTTCTAAAATACTTCTTCTGGTCTTCCTTTTAATTAGTGAAGAATTGATTCTTGGAGTGGAGTTACATTTTTTCATCTTAGATAAATATATTAATTCTCTTTTACCTTTAATTTATATCATATTCTCATCATTCATTATTCTTCAATAAGTTATAACAATTGTTACTGTGTAGTGGAAGTTAAGTAAAATTGTGGTAGCTAATAGTTATTCAACCCTCATTACACGTTTCTAAGAGAGAATGGTAAATTTTACATACAAAGCTTAATTTCCCCCAAATACTCCCTATTTATTTTGTAGAGGAAAATATCTTTAGCCTCTTTTGTAAGACAAAGAAGAGGCTCAAAACAGATGAGAAATTTTCCTGATTTTGTGCACATAGAAGATTGGGAAAGTAGAAACAGTATGTGTGGAGGACTGTACTAAAGAGGGCAGATATAAATATTAATAAGACTTTTGCCCTGCTCTTGGGGGATTCATGAGCCATTAAGACAGGTGTAGAAAGAGACAGTTAAACTGTGACCTAATATGCAGTACAGAAGTTGCTCACAGAGTTGACATAACAGCATGGTCAATGAGCATCTGAGGCTTCCTGTATAAATTCATAGCCCTGCAGGATAAGAATGAGGCTGATGAGCTTGAGTCCAAATTAAAGAGTATGAAAGAGAGAAGAAATTGCCAGATCAGAATGTAGGCATAAAGGGACTCCTGTATGCTAGAGAATCAAGACACATTCCTATCATAATTGGAGCAGGGGGCTATACGGGTAAAGCAGGAGACAGAACTTGCAAGAGTCATGAAACATCTATATAGCAAATTCAAAAGCTTAGACTTTATTTTCTTTACAGTGATGAGCTATTCAAAGTGTGTGAGCAGAGAAGTGATATTCTTTGGATTTTTGTTTTATAAAGAGGAGTCCATTGATTTTGTAGGGAGTATAATGTAAAATGAATAAACTGATCTAAGAATAGCTATTGAAATGCATTTTATACTACTACACTTCAAAGGTCACAGCAAAGCACCCATCTTATGTGTGAGCAATAGTTATTAAGGATATTTCCTTTTATATGTATAGTTTTTTTCTTCATTTTATTTTTAATTCAGCTGACAAGGGGACCTAGTCTACTTTTTTATGCTAAAATGACTTAAAATATTTGTGTTAGCTAGTGCTTGAATTTTTAATTAAAATTTATGATATTGATTATGTTTATAGATATTGATTTTCTTAGATGGCAAATGTTGGCCTGAAGGAATTTAGTTTTGTTTTCTATTAAGCCCTGAATATAGTTATAAAAATATAATGACGAGTTAATTAGTTTATGCCATGTATTGGACTTACCAACAGTATTGGGAAATAAACTTTTAAGATCGTATTTTTCTATTTTATCTGCTAATTATTTGAAAATTAGTTGACACATTAAGGATGACCCACCCTATGAGTATATTTAATTTACAAATATAATACCATACACATTCCTATACTGTTTGGAAAATTCATCAAATTTTTATATAGACAGGCTTATGTTAAAATTTTCTTTTGCCCAAACCATGCAATTATTTAATTCAGCCTTTAGCTGGGACTAATACTTAAACATCAGAATGCTTGACTGGCTGAATAAACAATTTTTAGTATTTTTATTCATAAAAGAGATAAAAAGGACCCTAACTGAATAGGTATTTTAGACTTGGAAAGGCATATGATTGTTTAGAGATTATTTTTACTACAAAAATACATAATGATTTCATGATATAATTGCATGATACTATAAGTATACTTATTGTATACTATAACTGGTACTGTAAGTAATGAAGACATTTTTAAAAATATTATTCTATAGGCTCATATTTTGCTATTGAGTTTCCATCTTGTCCAGTGAGATGATCTCAGGATAACTGATGTAACATTTGGCAGGATAGCAAAAGTCAGTTTTTTTCTACACAACTTTCTCCCCTATCATATTAGTAGAGATGAAAGACAGCAGAATCAGGCTTTTGTGGAAATGCTTTACGAATAGGCTGATTGTTCCTATGAGGAATTCCTGGAACATATAGCATATTACATAATCTGCACACATTAAGAAATATATTTTACAGGCATACCTTGGAGACATTACAGGTTTGGGTTCCAGACTGCTACAATAAGGTGAATATCGCATTAAAGCAAATCAAATGATTTTTTTGTTTGTTTTCCAGTGCATATAAGTTATGTTTACACAACACTATATTAAGTAGCGATGGTGTCATGTCTACAAAAGACAATTTTTTTTGCATATTTTTTATTGGAGTTCGATTGCCAACATATAGTATAACACCCAGTGCTCATCCCATCAAGTGCCTCCCTCAGTGCCCATCAACCAGGTACTGCATCCCCCACCCACCTCCCCTTGCACCACCCCTTGTTCGTTTCCCAGAGTTAGGAGTCTCTCATGTTCTGTCACCCTCACTGATATTTTCACTCATTTTCTATCCTTTCCCCTTTATTTCCTTTCACTATTTTTATATTCCCAAAATGAATGAGACCACATAATGTTTGTCCTTTTCTGAGTGACTTATTTCACTCAGCATAATACCCTCCAGTTCCATCCACCTTGGAGCAAATAGTGGGTATTCGTCATTTCTAATGGCTGAGTAATATTCCATTGTATACAGAGACCACATCTTCTTTATCCATTCATCTCTTGATAGACACCAAGGCTCCTTCCACAGTTTGGCTATTGTAGACATTGCTGCTGTGAACATTGGGGTGCAGGTGTCCCCACGTTTCACTGCATCTGTATCTTTGTGGTAAATCCCCAGCAATGCAATTGCTGGGTCGTAGGACAGATCTATTTTTAACTCTTTGAAGAGCCTCCACACAGTTTTCCAGAGTGGCTACACCAGTTCACATTCCCACCAACAGTGTAAGAGGGTTCCCTTTTATCCGCATCTCTCCAACATTTGTGGTTTCCTGCCTTGTTAATTTTCCCCATTCTCACTGGGGTGAGGTGGTATCTCATTGTGGTTTGGATTTGTATTTCCGCTGGCCAGTGATGTGGAGCATTTTCTCATGTGCATGTTGGCCATGTCTATGTCTTCCTCTGTGAGATTTCTGTTCATGTCTTTTGCCCATTTCATGATTGGATTGTTTGTTTCTTTGCTGTTGAGTTTAATAAGTTATTTATAGATCTTGGATACTAGCCCTTTATCTGGTAGGTCATTTGCAAATATCTTCTCCCATTCTGTAGGTTGTCTTTTGGTTTTGTTGACTGTTTCTTTTGCTATTCAGAAGCTTTTTATCTTGATGAAGTCCCAATAGTTCATTTTTGCTTTTGTTTCTCTTGCCTTCATGGATGTATCTTGCAAGAAGTTGCTGTGGCCAAGTTCAAAAAGGCTGTTGCCTGTGTTCTCCTCTAGGATTTTGATGGATCCTTGTCTACATTTAGATCTTTCATCCATTTTGAGGCTCAGGTCATGATCTCTGGGTTGTGAGATCAAGCCCCATGTTGGGCTCATGTTTGCCACAGAGTCTGTTTGAGATTCTCCCTCCTTCTCCCTCTGCCCTTCATGTTTGTGCTCTCTCTCTAAAAATAAGTAAATAAAAAAACCAATTACATACCTTAATTAGAAAATACTTTATTGCTAAAAAATGCTTTCAGTGAGTCATAATCACTGATCACAGATCACCATAATAGTGTATAATACATTAATATATATTGTATATGTAAATTACATATAATAAAGAATATAATAATGGAAAAGTTTGAAATATTGCTAGGATTACCAAAATATGACAGAAAGACAAAGTGCTCAAATGCTGTTAGAAATATGGTGCCATTAGAGTTGATGGATGGAGGGTTGCCACAAACTTTTGATTTGTAAAAAATGTAACATCTATAAAGCATTATAAAGTGAAGCATAGTGAAACAAGGTATGCCTGTATATACAATTATTTTATTATTAATTATTTCAATTATAATTAATGGGTTTAATGTATTTTGCTACCCACACAGTAGAGCCTCTGTTTGTATATTAAATATTGAGAAACTTATTTAAATGATCACTTATCTCAAAAATATTAATTGAACATTTACTATGTGTAAGGTTGTATGCTAGGCACTTGAAATATAGCAGTAGGTAAGAGCTAGTCTCTGCCTTCAGTGAGTCCACAGTAAGGGGAATAAAATAAGTAAAAAGATTATTTTTGTACAAGTAAAGATATTTCAGATATTAATATAATATTGAAAATGATAGATAAGAGATAAAAGCATGAATATCTACTTTTGTTATTTATGTATTTACTTATTTATTTATTTATTTATTTATTTGAGAGAGAGAATGAGTATACGAGGAAGGGAGGAGCCGAGGAAGAGGGACAAGCAGACTCTGCACTGAGCCTGGAGCCCCACACAAGGCTCCATCCCATGACCCTGGAGATCATGACCTGAGCTAAAATCAAGAGTTCTGATGCTTAACTGACTGAGCTACCCAGGTTTCCCTTTATTTTGTCTTAAAAATAAACTAACCAAAATAAAGTCTCCATGCTATAGTTATATCACATTACATAATGTCTGAATATGGGCCATTCTACAGTGTAATTCCTTAGAATTAAAACTGATATTTTTCAGGTACTCAGTCTTGCTAAATTATGTTCAAAGAGATCTATATGTGTTAGTCACTTCTTTCTCAGAATAATCTAATGAGATCGGTACTATGGTTATCTCCAATTTTGCAATGGAGGACACTGAGATTCCAAGTGTTAGATAACACTCTCCAAATAGAGAACATGGAGGTGGAAATGACAGTTATGCTCTGTCAATTTGGATTAAGATTATATGTGCTTAATCATTTATCTGCTGCAAAAGGTGATAAATGTGCTGCTCTGGTAGACTGAGTATTTTGGTTGAAAGTACACTGAAGACATGGTTTGATAAAATCCGTTGTTTGAAAAATCCGATTTCATTTGATTAACTTATCCTAATATGTAACAGATAGTGCCTTTTTATCAAGGAGATACTTCACAAATAACATGATCAAAATTTTGATGAAACATTTGCAAATTGCATGACAAAGTTTGAATTATTCTATTTTTCTAATTAGAAAACTTTCTCTTGCCTTTAAAAAAGGAAGATTAAAAGATTAAAATTACCTAAACATTCTCTGGGTGTACATCATTTTTGTAATGTATTCAACTCGTAATTCAACACCTATTGGTAATTTGTACATTGGAAAATGATTAGAAAGTGTTGGGCATTATCCTGATCCCTATGGAACTAAAAATCAAAAAAGCATAACTTCCTACAGAAAGGTGTGAAAGAAAAGACTCTAGGGAAATTTTACAGGAGCTAATTAATTCAGTCTGCCACAATAATGTTGCAACATTCACTTTATAAGGTTTCTTTCTGAAAATTAGATGTTAGTTTTGAAGTGTTAATATATTAAAATTCATGCAAATTATCTCAAATAGTTGCTAACTTATGGATTTTCATTTGTTACAACAGTTGTAGGCTTTACAGAATCAAATATGCAAATGTTGAGTGATCTAAAGAAAAAAATTCTTGGGCATGATTAATTGCCAAATTCTTTTATCTGAAAGAATTGAGATGAAACTATTTTTATTAAGATTATTCATGTTCATTTAAAATGGTGGATTGATATACTGAAGTTAAAATGGGCTCAAGCGAGACCAAAGTGTTTGTTATTTAGGAAAAAACAACCACCTCTAAAAATATGCTAATAATTAAAGAATGTAGGATGCCTTCAGAGGATTCATCATAGTGTGCAGCCAAATTTATGTACAACATATCACCTAAAAATAGCCATTGATAAATAAAATAGAAATTTTGATTCTCAATACATAATAAGGGACAAGTAAGTCATTGCCACTATCATACTGATCACTTACTATGTTCCAGATGTTGTCTTAAGTGCCTTGCATTTACTATCTATTAAAAAAGAAAGAATTTCCAATAATCCTCAAGCAAAATTTGAGAAAATAAACTCTAGTTTAAGGTGAAAAAACTATGTAGTAGGAACTCAACAAGAGAGAAATCAGAGATCAGTTTTTGTTGGTTTGTATTTTGTTCATTTATTTAAATATAGCTCAGTGTATCCTGAATTAGATTCAAAACTGTGTGTATACTATTGTGACAGATATGTGCATAATATTATGAAAAATGAATTTCTATTGCTTCATTTGTCTTTTTATGTAGATACAGCTGGGGATGGACAAGAGCTGTATTCTAATTGTTTAAAAAAATTAGAAATTCTTCTAAGATTTTTGGCATTCCTGAAAGCAATTCCTGTGGGAAAATTGGATGTGATCTTTCTAAAGCTTTTTCTTCAAAGATTAGTTTTTATGGAAAAATTAGCTGATATAAACGACATTATTATATTCTGTAGCTTAAACAGGAGAACACCTCAAAGTCATGTTGCTTCTGTATGTCAGAGGAATCCACCTTGTTTGAGGAGCGTACACAAAGGACCATTGCAGAACAATTGAGAGGACTCCTACCTATACCATTTCCTAAAATGTAGGGATTATCTCTTATGTAAATTGCCTAGAAGTCAGATACTGGTCTAAGCATATGACCTAATTGTTATTATTAGACACAAGAAATTTGACAAATACTTCTAGGAATAGAGTTTGTGAAAAAGGCTGTCATTTTGAATGAAAGGGTAGTAAATAATAGAGGATAAGAAACCTTGAGTCACCAGGATGATCCGAGGTAGACAGCTATTTGGAGTTTGTTCACATCATCGAACAATTTGACACATTGGAACCTAGAAGATATTCATATACACTTAGGAATTTAGTATGCTGGAATATTGTGATTTTTAAAATTTTTTGGAATATTAAGTTATAGAATATTAGTTTACCTAATGTGGAAGTAAAGGCATTGACTTTTTCATAACAGACTTTAGAGGCGAACTATAAGCCCCTGTCCTAGCAAAAGAACTGTCTACATCTAAAATAGAGGATAATAAAAAATGAGAGAGGGGCAGTGGAATGAAGATATGCTTCCATCCTCATAATGTCAAAAATAACAACAACAAACACACAAGCCTTAGTTAGGCTTGTCATATTATTTATACGATAAATTGAGAGTCCTCGTTATACTGGCATCAAAATAAAAAGAGAATCCAAATTTCGCAAATACATTTGAAAAATAAGCAACATAATTGTGTAGACAAATGCTCACATTCTCACTAACCAGACTTCCAATATAGAAATGACAAAAACAGGAGACCTATCAGAGGGTAAAACAACATTTAGTTTCTATGTGGATTATTATATCAGTTGCTCTTGCTGCGATTTATGATTTTTTTTGTTCACATGGAAAAGAATCTCCGTCCAGAGCTGTAAAATCTGTACAAATGTATAATAAGCATATTTCCTCAAACAACAAGAAATGTAACATTTCTATGGTTTGAGAATCTTGCAGACTGATTCTAGTAAGTAAAAAACAAACACATTTTTAGTAAATTAAGGAGCTTGTTGTCGCTGCAAACTATAATTTCTTTAGGTGACTTACTGTAATTCTCTTGTGATTACATAGTTAACATGGAAACTGATTCAGTAAATTTACTTGGCGTGATTTAACATATGAAGATTAATTCTTTTTCACTAAAGTTAAAATCAAGGTTTTTATGACTAGATATTTTTCAGTTCAATTTATTTGCTTCTATGAAACATGAAACTCCTAAAGCGTACCAACAGTAAGAATAGTGTTAAGGGGGCCCGTGAATGAACTGCAAAATAAAACTGATTCTAGGATAAATTACTAAGTGTAAGAATCTGTTTTTATTTATGTTTTTCTGATGTCCATACAATATTATGGAAATTATATGTATGTATAGAAATATTCCCTTTGACCTATCAAGATATTTTTTCATAATTTTGATGTTAATATTAGAGTAATTTTCACATTCATTATGGGTATTCTTCTCTCCTAGTGATCTATATCCACAGCATCTCGACCATTCACTCACACGCTTACATGCTGGAGTTTCTAATTACAAATAATTGTACTTTATTTAAAGCATTATTTCATTTTAAGCATCAACTTTATTTAATTTTTTTAAGATTTTATTCATGAGAGACACAGAAAGAGCCAGAGACACAGGCAGTGGGAGGAGCAGGCTCCACGCAGGAAGCTTGATGTGGGACTCGATCCCGGGACTCTAGGATCACGCCCTGGGCTGAAGGCAGGTGCTCAACCGCTGAGCCACCCAGGCGTCCCTTAAGCATCAACTTTAAAAGGTTGCAATCATCAAACTTTTTACTTATTTTTATGTAAAAGATATACATGGCTACCTTCTTAAGATTCTCTGCCTAGTTAGAGTCCTTTACTATATGTATATCCCTACCTGTGTTTATTGCCCCTGCTATGACCTCTCTACATACCTTATTCTTAACTATCATAGTTCATCAGGATCTTTATCCCTTTATCTTTATCCTCAACTTCCTTGTGTATTGGTTTTACTTACTTACAAAAACTCCGAATCTGGTTAAACTCATCAGTTTTTTTTACACAAAGTCTGAAGTCTGGCAGCTGAACACAATTGGTATGAAAGCAAACCATATCAGTTGCTTTTACTTTAAATTTATGAGCACACATTTCAAGAGACCATCTGCTGAAATCTTATTTCACTATTTTTTCTTCAGTTTCAGAGATAGAATTTACTGATTCATCAGTTGCATATAACACCCAGTGCTCATTACATCATATGTTCACCCTAATGCCCATCACCCAGTAACCTCATCCCCTCACCCATCTCCCCTCCTCCTCCTTAGTTTTTTTTCTAGAGTTGAGTTTCTTATGGTCTTTCTCCCTCTCTATTTTCATCTTATTTTATTTTTCCTTCCTTTTCCCTATGTTCACCTGTTTTATTTCTTACGTTCCACATATGAGTGAAATTATATGTTATCTTTCCCTGGCTGTTTGACTTAGTGTAATACCCTCTAGTTTCATTGACATTGTTGCAAATGGCAAGATTTCATTCCTTTTGATGGCTGAGTAATATTCCATTGAACACACACGTGCATATACACACACAAATACACATACCACGGTCTTCTTTATCCATTCATCTGTCAATGAACATCTGGGCTCTTTTCATATCTTGGCTATTTTCGACATTGTTGCTGTAAACATTAGGGTGTATGTGCCCCTTCGAATCACTATGTTTGTATCCTTTGGAAAAATCCCTAGTAGTGTAATTGCTGGGTCTTAGGGTAGCTCTATTTTTAACTTTTTGAGGAATTTTCATGTTGTTTTCCAGAGTCGCTGTGCCAGTTTGCATTCCCACCAATAGTGTAATAGCTTTTTCTTTCTCCATATCCTCGTCAACATCTGTTGTTCCCTGGGTTGTTAATTTTAATCATTCTCACTAAGGAGGTGATATCCATCTTGGAAAACATTATTCCCATTGTGTGATAGGATGCTACAGTCTTCTATTCCGTCACTTTCACTGGCAGCTGTTTTACAATCTATCAAATTTTTATCTGGCTTCTCATTTTTTACTCCTAAACTTTGCATTCTCAGACTTTATTTTTGCTCCCCCCAAAACCACCCTCAGGTGCAAAGATTCACTATAATGAGTCATATAACTTATAAAGGCTTTTATATTTATGGTTATGGTTTCTTATGGTAAACAGATAGAGATTGAAATCAACAAAGACAAAAGACAGATAAGGCCGAGTCCAAGCACAAGTTCCCAGTTATTTACCAAATAGAATCCTACAGGCAGTACTTAATTCTCCCAGCAACAATGTGTGATGGTATATTTGAGCATTGCTAACCCTGGAGGGGCTCACCTGAGCTTTGATATCCAGTATATTTATTAAGGGATAGTTATATCGACATGAAGTGCTGTGTAACTGACCTTAGTTACTCAGTCTCCAGCTTCTCCAGAGGCCAAATTGATAGAGAATTACCCAAGGCTATGTAAATCACAGTTAACATAAACTATCTGGCATGACTCAAGGCTCTGCAGATACAAAGACATTTTTATCCTGTAAGATGTTTCAAGTGCCTAGAGATTAAATCCTAGGAACTGGTCAATGGCCAGGATTTTTTTTTTTTTTGGAATGTGCAGTTTGAATGCTTAAACCTGTTAACTCTTTAAGGCACACCCTCTTTTTAATCTACACATTCTTACCATATGACTCCATGTTTAAAAACCTTGACTATGCTAGGTAACAACAAACGCCACTTCCGTCATCTCCACTAAACTCCACGCAGACATGTAGACTATTTATTAAAGACTTAACAATTGGCTTTAATTTTTCTCCACAATTTTCAGGTCTAATATACACATGCTTGCCATTAACCTTATTATTGATAGAATAAGCTCATTACTTCTCTACTTTGTATTTGCCTATGTGTCTTCCTTTGGTCAAAGCAATAGAATTAAAGTGGCCATGTGCCAGTTCTGAGGCTAGGCCTTCCTCCCTTGTACCTTTGTTATTTGCCATAAGATTTGACTTGGATTAACTTCTTGGTGCCAGACACCGGAAGCTGGTGTCTCTTTGGCCCACAGGACTGCAATAGAAATCAGAGCCACTTCACTATATATATATATATATATATATATATATATATATATATATATATATATATATAAATTAGTTTAGTTAGTTAATTAGTTAGTTATAGTTATAGTTACAGTTATAGTTATAGTTTAGTTATAGTTATAAAGCTCAGGGGTGCCTGGGTGGCTCTGTTTGCCTTTGGTTCAGGTCACAATTTCAGGGTCCTGGGCTTGGCTGTGTCTGGCTCCCTGCTAAGCAGAGAATCTGCTTCTTCTCCAGAGCTCACTGTGCTCTCTCTCTCCAATAAATAAATAAAATCTTTAAAAAAGTAATATTTTTAGGTTTATTTAAGTAATCTCTACCCCCAACATGGGGCTTAAACTCTCAACCCTGACGTCAATAATCACATGTTCTTCCAACTGAGTCAGTCAGGTGTCCTGAGATACACAATCGTTGTATTGAGGCTCTGGGTTTTAGAATGGTTTATTTCTTAGAATTATTGTGAAAAGAGTTGACTAATACATTATTTAAAATCTTTACTGGGTAGTAATAATGAATCTCAGTTTCATGAACATCTAAAAGGTCAGTGCTATTTTAATAGCAAGAATAACCTTAATTTTTGTATTACTCAAATTCCTTACCTGTAAATTGAAGCAACAATAACACCAACCTCAGATTTTTTTTTGTTAAAATCACATGTTAATTTACGTATAGTTCGTAGTACCTTGTGCCATCATTCATAGTGACAAAAATATCCATTATATTGAAATAATTTTTGTCAATGCTTTGTAACCTCAAACTTAAAGTTTAGTTTATCTCTGATTTAGAGTAGAATTCTAGATTCTCATCTTCAAACTTCTCATCTTCAATAAAATGCAAAAATCAATATTAACACTTTAAATATTGCCATGATGTATTCGATTTCCCAAGCCAAAAACTTAGAATTCCCTGTTCCTTTCTTTTCCTCACATTTTTCTTCACCAAGTTTTGTTACTGTAATTCCAAATCTTACCATTAGTGCTAATACATCTTTAATCTAAGACAGCTTCATCTATTATCAGGAATATTTCAAGAGCTTCTAAACTGATGTCTATGATTTCTGTTGTCCTCTTGCCTATGGCAGTGTCTCCACTCAGTAGTTGTGTCACCTTCAGACTTAACAATCCGAAAATAGCACACCTATACACAAAATCATTTAATAATCCTTCTTATCATTCTCCATGAAATCTAAAATCTTCTAGACTCTGTGTAGTCTGTATTCCTTTTACTACCATTCAAGAGAGGAAAAGGTGAGGTAGACATAAATAATACAGAGTATCTTAAAGTCAGGTAGTGATCAATGTCAATAATATATATGGAAGGAAAGGAAATGGGGCTTCCAGTGGCGATGAAAAGCTATTTAGACAGACAAGCAAGCAAGACCTTCCTTTAGACTTCTGATTGACAAAATATTCAAGTAATATGAAGAACAAGAAAGAAACTTGGAAGCACAAAGCCCTAAAGTCATAGCAACATTGAGGAACAGCAAGACAGCCTGTAGCGGGAACAGGCAAGATGACCTGTATTTAGAACACAGTGAAGAATCAGGGGAGTGATAGGTGATTATGTGAAGGAAGATTAAGTTATATGATACCTTTGTTGGTGAAATCCAACTTTCTATCTACTTCATGCCTGAGAACCTGGCAACATCAGGTACTGAGAAAAAAATCCACAGCAATGCTGACCCCCTCACTCTAACGTCATTACCATTTACCTCAAATGCGCTCCAAATGCTGCCTGCCAATCTCACAATATTGTCCTAGTTCATTCACTCTTTCACCCACTGGTCATTAATTTCATAGCCTTTTATCTCTTTTTTTAAAGGTTTTATTTATTTATTTATTTATTTATTTATTTATTTATTTTTTAATTTTTTTTATTTATTTATGATAGTCATAGTCACAGAGGGAGAGAGAGAGAGAGAGAGAGAGAGAGAGAGAGAGGCAGAGACACAGGCAGAGGGAGAAGCAGGCTCCATGCACCGGGAGCCCGACGTGGGATTCGATCCCGGGTCTCCAGGATCGCGCCCTGGGCCAAAGGCAGGCGCCAAACCGCTGCGCCACCCAGGGATCCCTATTTATTTATTCATGAGAGACCCACACGGGGTGGGGGGGGCAGAGGCACAACACAGGCAAAGGGAGAAGCAGGCTACCTGTGCAGGCTCCATGCAGGGAGCCTGATGTGGGACTTGATCCCGGGTCTCCAGGATCAGGCCCTGGGCTGAAAGCGGCGCTAAACCACTAAGCCACCAGGGCTGCCCCATAGCCTTTTATCTCTTAATAAATCTTTTCTTACCCAATTCTAGCTCTCAGCTCCTGACCTTTCTTTCTCTTTCAATGAGAGAATTGAAACTGTAAGAGAACTTCTGTGAGTCCTACTGCCATATTTACCTTAAGCTCCTATTCTCTGTAGTTACTCTTGTTACTATAGGTGAACAATCTTTTTTTTTGCAACAAAAGTCAAACTCTCTAACTAGTACTCTCATTCAATTAGCTGTGTACCCCTTACCCTTAATCTAATGAAAGATAACTATGTAACAATTTTCTGGTCTTAATTCTGAATCAGTTTATGTTTTCCTCTTGACTGGATCTTTTGCATCTTCTCACAAACATATTTTAAAAAATCACTTGACCTTTCTAGATACCACCACATTTCTTTTCTTCTTCTTCTTTTTTTAATCTTTACAGAAAATTGTTAGATTTTCTTTGATGCCTCTGGTCTCTTTCTCACTTCAACCTATTTCCTCCAGACTTTCAATTCCTAAGGTACACTAAAACTGCCCCTAATTAATCACTAATGATCCTTCTGTGGCCAAACCCAGTGGTTAAAATATAGTCTTGATTGTATTTGACTGATCAGCAGTACATAGCCCAGATGCTTTTTTTTTTTTTTCCTATTTTTTCTTCCCTGAAACCTCCTGCACTTACCTTCAAAAACAAAATCCTATCTGCCCTCCTACCTTTCTGTCTAGTTGGTCATTTTTTGGTTCTTTATGTTGTTGACCTCTAACCATGGAGTTCCCCAGGCTTCAGTTCTTGGCCCTGCCTTCTTTTCTATTTACATACTTTTTTATTTTATTATTTTATTTTATTTTATTTTATTTTATTTTATTTTATTTATTATTTTATTTTATTTTATTTATTTTTTAGACACAGAGAGAGAGGCAGAGACACAGGCAGAGGGAGAAGCAGGCTCCCTGCAGAGAGCCCAAAGTGAGACTCGATCCCAGAACCCTGGGATCACAACCTGAGCTGAAGGCAGATGCTCAACCGCTGAGCCACCAGGCACTCCTATTTATACACATTTATTTAATGAGCTCATCTACTTTCATGTTTGTATAAATAAGCACACAGATTTCTTTCCAGACTCACACATAGCCTATTTAATATTTCCACTTGAATATCTACTTAACATCAAAACCTGCTGTAGTTTTGCTTTCCCCTATAGTCAGCTCTATTCTGCTCTTTTCTGTAATAAATGACATCATTCCAGTAGGTTTTTAGGACAAAGACTTTACAGGCAATTTTGACTTCATTCTTTTACATCCTATATTTGATCCCTAACCAACATTATGAGTTCTACATTCAGAGTATATTTAGAATGCCCAATTAATCCATTTCTGAAACAGTCATTGCTACTACTCTGGGAAAATAGCATAAAATCTTTCTTGAATAACTGTAATAATTTCTTGAATGTTTCCCCTGCTTCTACCACTGTCCTTTTTCAGTCAGTTCTTAACATAACATCTATATTTAGCCAATTAAAACATAATATGATCCATTCACTCTTCTGTTCCAAATCCCCTAATATCAAGGGTGAATGGTTCTCCCACCCTCCTAATTCTTGAAACTTTTCTCCCATTAACCTCTTCTTTTAGGTTCATCTCCAGCCAGATAGGAGCCACCTTTTAGCCTCAGAAACTTTGAACTTGTGTTTTCCCATGCCTGGAATTTTTTCCAGTGATTTTCACAGAGGTCTGTCCCTCTCAGGTCTAAACTGATGTATCACCACCTGCCTCTGGCTTTTCCTGATTGTATTCATTCCCCAGAGCTTCTTCTATACAAGGTTACACAAACTAGGTGGCTTGGAGAACAGCAATGTATTCTCATACAGTTCTGGAGGCTGGGAGTCTAATGTCAAGGAATTAATCAAAAGTTAGTTCCTTCAGAAGGCACTAAAAGAAAATCTCTTCCATGTCTCTCTCTCTTAGCTTATGTTGTTGAGCACAAACTTTTGGCGTACCTTGCCTCGTGGGTGCATCACTCCAATCACAGCCTCCATCTTCACGCGGCATTTTCTGTTTCTCTGTTTCTTGTGGCCAAATTCTCTCTCTGTCTCTTTTCCCTTCTTATAAGGACATCCAGTGATATTAAATTAAGAGTTGACTCTATTCCTGCATAACCGACTTTAACTAATTACATCTGCAACAACCCTATTTCCAAATAGGTTCGTATTCTGAGGTACCAAGGGTTACAGTTTGACATATCTTTTTTTTTTTTTTTTTTTTTTTTGGTGGACCCAAATCAACCCATAATACTGTCCATTCCATCTAGAATTGCATCTGGCATTCTCTATTGCTTTTCCTAATTCATTTTTCTTTGTGATACATATCACCATCTTACACTCTATATATTTTAGTAATTTTTTATGTTATTATTGTCTGTTTCCTCCCACAAGCTTTTAAACACTGTGATGGAAGAATTTTGATTTATTTTGCATTATATTCTACTCTCAGTACAAAAAAGTGGAAAGTAGTTGTTACAGATTCATGATAAATATGTGTTTAATGAATTGATAAATGAAATTTAAAAGGATTAATGAAGGAATAAATGTCTCGACTATACCATTCTTTATTCTAAGCACTGGAAATATAATTAAACAAACAAGTCATATGCAGTTTTGACTCTTTCTAATGCTGGAATATATTAAATATAAGTACATCAATCCTTACCTCCTTAAGCACAGGTTGACACCAGCAATGCTTTTTCACCAACAATGTGAACAATATTCACATAAATTCAAAATATTACCAGCAAGATGTGCTATTTATTATTCACACTTAGGAAGACACTATCCTGCATAAAATCTGTACTTATATGTATTTATTAAGTATTAAACCACAATCTATATTCACTTCTCTGATATTTGTATGTATGATAACATGGATAGATCAACCCTAATGAAAAATCACTTGGTGCTAATGCTTCCTCCACAATCTCCCAAATCCCTTATCAGTAATGGAAGCACTAAAACTGAGAATAACATGTAATATAATTTTATTTTGACATCATTGTCCATTTTCCTTTGTAAGTTTGCTCTTTCACAGGCATTCATGATATTAATGCATTTTTTATTGCTGTATACATTGTAGTTCTGTTGAATTCTGAATACGACTCAAAACTATACATCACATATGTTTACTCAAGAGCAAAAAAGGTCTGAGTTAATGATGAATTTTATCATTTACCAAAAGTATCAGAAAAGCATTCAGAAATACTCCATTTTTATTCCCTATCATTTTATGGCTTCAAGGTAGTGATATTAAGTTCAGACAATTTTTTTAATTAAACCATTGTGAACTGTAAATATAGAAAATTTAAAAAGTAAAAGGAGCCGTAGATAATTTGAAATTCATTAGACATACACTTGTGAATCTATACCTTTCCCACTTTCAAAGTGATAATGATATGACAGATTTAGGTGGAGACTTTCCCTTGGAATATTTTGGATTTGTTTTTAATCATCTTACTGAGCACAAATATAATATATACTTTATATATTTGTCAGGTGAAATCTAGCATAAGGAAAGTCATGCTTTAGAGAGAGATTTAATCTGGATTCTCTTTCCTATTTTTACTCCCCTACCACTAGGTCATATCACTTAATCTTTCTAGACTTTGGTTCCCTGATCAATTAAAATGGCAGATGCAACATTAGTTTAATGCCTGCAATATGCCTTTGAGGCTCTGTTCTAGAGGTTTTACAGACATTATGTCATTTCATTTGCATAACACACTGGTGTTGTATATAATATTACCCGTTCTTATAGAAAGAGAAAACAAAAAGGTAAAGCTAATGGCGCTATGTGGCTATCTTAATTCTTTAAGTTTTCAGTGTTATATCTAATATGTTTCTAAGGAAAGCTGTAGTTTGTTTTCTTTATACTCTATCAGTCCTCCTATACTTTTACCTGCAGCACACACGCTCATTTCTTGCACTGTCAGCACAATTATTTGAGTTATATAATTATTATATTTATATACTTATGATTATGCATTATTCCCAGTTGGCTTCCATAATGCTGAGTAGATGTATGCATTGCTTTGTATAGTTTTTGTTTTCCCAGCAATTAATCATGGTTTTCTTGGTTTTATTTAGTTTTCTATATACCTATCTTTTATTAATCCATAAGCTGTCTTTCAGTATTTTAAATTTCTTCTTAATATATTCATAAATATCAGGATTCAACCTTTGAAAACATGTGTCTTGAATCCTTCCATTCTACTACTTAAATATGGGCTAGTTGCTTTCTGGGCCAATTACACAACAACACTTCTCTATTATAGTATACTTTTATTTTTCTTGTCTCCTATCTTTTACTTTCTTTTTTTTTTTTTTTTTTTTTATTGGTGTTCAATTTACTAACATACAGAATAACCCCCAGTGCCCGTCACCCATTCACTCCCACCCCCCGCCCTCCTCCCCTTCCAACACCCCTAGTTCGTTTCCCAGAGTTAGCAGTCTTTACGTTCTGTCTCCCTTTCTGATATTTCCCACACATTTCTTCCCCCTTCCCTTATATTCCCTTTCACTATTATTTATATTCCCCAAATGAATGAGAACATATAATGTTTGTCCTTCTCCGACTGGCTTACTTCACTCAGCATAATACCCTCCAGTTCCATCCACGTTGAAGCAAATGGGGGGTATTTGTCATTTCTAATCGCTGAGTAATATTCCATTGTATACATAAACCACATCTTCTTTATCCATTCATCTTTTGTTGGACACCGAGGCTCGTTCCACAGTTTGGCTATCGTGGCCATTGCTGCTATAAACATCGGGGTGCAGGTGTCCCGGCGTTTCACTGCATCTGTGTCTTTGGGGTAAATCCCCAGCAGTGCAATTGCTGGGTCGTAGGGCAGGTTTATTTTTAACTGTTTGAGGAACCTCCACACAGTTTTCCAGAGTGGCTGCACCAGTTCACATGCCCACCAACAGTGTAAGAGGGTTCCCTTTTCTCCACATCCTCTCCAACATTTGTTGTTTCCTGCCTTGTTAATTTTCCCCATTCTCACTGGTGTGAGGTGGTATCTCATTGTGGTTTTGATTTGTATTTCCCTGATGGCAAGTGATGCAGAGCATTTTCTCATGTGCATGTTGGCCATGTCTATGTCTTCCTCTGTGAGATTTCTCTTCATGTCTTTTGCCCATTTCATGATTGGATTGTTTGTTTCTTTGCTGTTGAGTTTAATAAGTTCTTTATAGATCTTGGAAACTAGCCCTCTATCTGATATGTCATTTGCAAATATCTTCTCCCATTCTGTAGGTTGTCTTTGAGTTTTGTTGACTGTATCCTTTGCTGTGCAAAAGCTTCTTATCTTGATGAAGTCCCAATAGTTCATTTTTGCTTTTGTTTCTTTTGCCTTCGTGGATGTATCTTGCAAGAAGTTACTATGGCCGAGTTCAAAAAGGGTGTTGCCTGTGTTCTCCTCTAGGATTTTGATGGAATCTTGTCTCACATTTAGATCTTTCATCCATTTTGAGTTTATCTTTGTGTATGGTGAAAGAGAGTGGTCTAGTTTCATTCTTCTGCATGTGGATGTCCAATTTTCCCAGCACCATTTATTGAAGAGACTGTCTTTCTTCCAATGGATAGTCTTTCCTCCTTTATCGAATATTAGTTGCCCATAAAGTTCAGGGTCCACTTCTGGATTCTCTATTCTGTTCCACTGATCTATGTGTCTGTTTTTGTGCCAGTACCACACTGTCTTGATGACCACAGCTTTGTAGTACAACCTGAAATCTGGCATTGTGATGCCCCCAGATATGGTTTTCTTTTTTAAAATTCCCCTGGCTATTCGGGGTCTTTTCTGATTCCACACAAATCTTAAAATAATTTGTTCTAACTCTCTGAAGAAAGTCCATGGTATGTTGATAGGGATTGCATTAAACGTGTATATTGCCCTGGGTAACATTGACATTTTCACAATATTAATTCTTCCAATCCATGAGCATGGAATATTTTTCCATCTCTTTGTGTCTTCCTCAATTTCTTTCAGAAGTGTTCTATAGTTTTGAGGGTATAGATCCTTTACATCTTTGGTTAGGTTTATTCCTAGGTATCTTATGCTTTTGGGTGCAATTGTAAATGGGATTGACTCCTTAATTTCTCTTTCTTCAGTCTCATTGTTAGTGTATAGAAATGCCACTGACTTCTGGGCATTGATTTTGTATCCTGCCACGCTACCGAATTGCTGTATGAGTTCTAGCAATCTTGGGGTGGAGACTTTTGGGTTTTCTATGTAGAGTATCATGTCATCGGCGAAGAGGGAGAGTTTGACTTCTTCTTTGCCAATTTGAATGCCTTTAATGTCTTTTTGTTGTCTGATTGCTGAGGCTAGGACTTCCAGTACTATGTTGAACAGCAGTGGTGAGAGTGGACATCCCTGTCTTGTTCCTGATCTTAGGGGAAAGGCTCCCAGTGCTTCCCCATTGAAAATGATATTTGCTGTGGGCTTTTCATAGATGGCTTTTAAGATGTTGAGGAATGTTCCCTCTATCCCTACACTCTGAAGAGTTTTGATCAGGAATGGATGCTGTATTTTGTCAAATGCTTTCTCTGCATCCAATGAGAGGATCATATGGTTCTTGGTTTTTCTCTTGCTGATATGATGAATCACATTGATTGTTTTACGGGTGTTGAACCAGCCTTGTGTCCCAGGGATAAATCCTACTTGGTCATGGTGAATAATTTTTTAATGTACTATTGGATCCTATTGGCCAGTATCTTGTTGAGAATTTTTGCATCCATGTTCATCAGGGATACTGGTCTGTAATTCTCCTTTTTGGTGGGGTCTTTGTCTGGTTTTGGAATTAAGGTGATGCTGGCCTCATAGAACGAATTTGGAAGGACTCCATCTCTTCCTATCTTTCCAAACAGCTTTAGGAGAATAGGTATGATTTCTTCTTTAAACGTTTGATAGAATTCCCCTGGGAAGCCATCTGGCCCTGGACTCTTGTGTCTTGGGAGGTTTTTGATGACTGCTTCAATTTCCTCCCTGGTTATTGGCCTGTTCAGGTTTTCTATTTCTTCCTGTTCCAGTTTTGGTAGTTTGTGGCTTTCCAGGAATGCGTCCATTTCTTCTAGATTGCCTAATTTATTGGCGTATAGCTGTTCATAATATGTTTTTAAAATCGTTTGTATTTCCTTGGTGTTGGTAGTGATCTCTCCTTTCTCATTCATGATTTTATTAATTTGAGTCTTCTCTCTCTTCTTTTTAATAAGGCTGGCTAATGGTTTATCTATCTTGTTAATTCTTTCAAAGAACCAACTCCTGGTTTTGTTGATCTGTTCCACAGTTCTTCTGGTCTCGATTTCGTTGAGTTCTGCTCGAATCTTTATTAACTCCCTTCTTCTCTTGGGTGTAGGATCTATTTGCTGTTTTTTCTCTAGCTCCTTTATGTGTAAGGTTAGCTTTTGTATTTGAGTTCTTTCCAGTTTTTGAATGGATGCTTGTATTGCGATGTATTTCCCCCTTAGGACTGCTTTTGCTGCATCCCAAAGATTTTGAACGGTTGTATCTTCATTCTCATTAGTTTCCATGAATCTTTTTAATTCTTCCTTAATTTCCTGGTTGACCCTTTCATCTTTTAGCAGGATGGTCCTTAACCTCCACGTGTTTGAGGTCCTTCCAAACTTCTTGTTGTGATTTAGTTCTAATTTCAAGGCATTATGGTCGGAGAATATGCAGGGGACAATCCCAATCTTTTGGTATCAGTTCAGACCCGATTTGTGACCCAATATGTGGTCTATTCTGGAGAAAGTTCCATGTGCGCTTGAGAAGAATGTGTATTCAGTTGAGTTTGGATGTAAAGTTCTGTAGATATCTGTGAAATCCATCTGGTCCAGTGTATCATTTAAAGCTCTCGTTTCTTTGGAGATGTTGTGCTTAGAAGACCTATCGAGTATAGAAAGAACTAGATTGAAGTCACCAAGTATAAGTGTATTATTATCTAAGTATTTCTTCACTTTGGTTAATAATTGATTTATATATTTGGCAGCTCCCACATTCGGGGCATATATATTGAGGATTGTTAAGTCCTCTTGTTGAATAGATCCTTTAAGTATGAGATAGTGTCCCTCTTCATCTCTCACTACAGTCTTTGGGGTAAATTTTAGTTTATCTGATATAAGGATGGCTACCCCTGCTTTCTTTTGAGGACCATTCGAATGGTAAATGGTTCTCCAACCTTTTATTTTCAGGCTGTAGGTGTCCTTCTGTCTAAAATGAGTCTCTTGTAGACAGCAAATAGATGGGTCCTGCTTTTTTATCCAGTCTGAAACCCTGCGCCTTTTGATGGGGTCATTAACCCCGTTCACATTCAGAGTTACTATTGAGAGATATGAGTTTAGTGTCATCATGTTATCTATTCAGTCCTTGTTTTTGTGGACTGTTCCACTGAACTTCTTCTTAAAGGGGAATTTTAAGAGTCCCCCTTAAAATTTCTTGCAGAGCTGGTTTGGAGGTCACATATTCTTTTAGTTGCTGCCTGTCTTGGAAGCTCTTTATCTCTCCTTCCATTTTGAATGAGAGCCTTGCTGGATAAAGTATTCTTGGTTGCATGTTCTTCTCATTTAGGACCCTGAATATATCCTGCCAGCCCTTTCTGGCCTGCCAGGTCTCTGTGGAGAGGTCTGCTGTTACCCTAATACTCCTCCCCATAAAAGTCAGGGATTTCTTGTCTCTTGCTGCTTTAAGGATCATCTCTTTATCTTTGGAATTTGCAAGCTTCACTATTAAATGTCGAGGTGTTGAACGGTTTTTATTGATTTTAGGGGGGGATCTCTCTATTTCCTGGATCTGAATGCCTGTTTCCCTTCCCAGATTAGGAAAGTTTTCAGCTAGAATTTGTTCAAATACATATTCTGGCCCTCTGTCCCTTTCGGCGCCCTCGGGAACTCCAATTAAACGTAGGTTTTTCTTTCTCAGGCTGTCGTTTATTTCCCTTAATCTATCCTCATGGTCTTTTAATTGTTTGTCTCTTTTTTCCTCAGTTTCCCTCTTTGCTATCAACTTGTCTTCTATGTCACTCACTCGTTCTTCCACCTCGTTAACCCTCGTCGTTAGGACTTCTAGTTTGGATTGCATCTCATTCAATTGATATTTAATTTCTGCCTGATTAGCTCTAAATTCTGCAGTCATGAAGTCTCTTGAGTCCTTTATACTTTTTTCTAGAGCCACCAGTAGCTGTATAATAGTGCTTCTGAATTGGCTTTCTGACATTGAATTGTAATCCAGATTTTGTAACTCTGTGGGAGAGAGGACTGTTTCTGATTCTTTCTTTTGAGGTGAGGTTTTCCTTCTAGTCATTTTGCTCAGTGCAGAGTGGCCAAAAGCAAGTTGTATTGGGAAAAAGAGAAAAAGAGAGGAGAGAAAGAAGGAAAGAAAAGAGAAAGAGAAAAAAAAGGGAAGAAAAAAAACGAAAAAAAAAAAAAAGAAAAAAAGAAGAAAAAGAGAAAGAAAAAGAAAGGAGAAAAAAAGGGGGTGGAGGAAGGAAACAAATCAAAAAGCAAAAAAAAAAAAAAAAAAAAAAAAAAAAAAAAGAACCACGGGGCAGTATCTTCTGATTCTGTGTACTTTTAAGTCCCTTGGCTTCTCCTGGAGGTTGTCAGTCTAGCTGGTGTTCTGGGGGAGGGGCCAGCTGTGCTGATTTTCAGGTGTTAGCACTTGGGGGAGCTGCTGTGCCCCTGCCTGGTGCAGGGCTCAGTGGGGGTTGTTTACCCCGTGAGGCCGCAGGAGGAACAGCCCCAGTGGCAGGGCCAGCTCTGGAGCCCTGGATTCAGCCCCCGCAGTGACTCCGGAGCTCTCCTCTGCAGGGCCTGGAGGCTCCGGGGCGGGGCCGCTGATCTGCTCAGCTGGGGCAGGAGCGTCCTTGCTGTCCTGGGCCCTCCCGGCCTCTGCCTGTCCCGGGGGAGGCGGGATCCTGGGGTGTGTCCCGGCGCCCTGTGCTCCGGGGCCTGCGCTGGTGGATTCGCGCTCCCGCCCCGCAGCCCCCTCCGCGGAGCCGCCGCCCGAGCCCCTCCGAGCTGCTCCTGGAACCGCGCAGTCCCCTCTGCACGGAGCCTCTTCCTCCGCCCGAGCCCCTCCGAGCTGCTCCGGGTCCCGCCGTACGCGCTGCAGCCCTTAGGGAGCTCGGCGCATTCTCCTGGGCGCGGAGTTGCTGTTACTGTCCCCGGGAGCCCGAGGGCATCCCCGCCCTCCTGGGTCCTGCTCCACCTCCCTGCGAGCCCCTTTCCGCCCGGGAAGGTCGGTGCAGCTCCTGCTCCTCCGGGACGGGGCTCTCCTGTCCTGGGGACACTCGCCCCGGCCTCAGCCCGGCTCCTCGCGGGGCCCCTCCCCCTTGGAGGCCTTTGTTTCTTTACTTCTTTTTCCCCGTCTTCCTACCTTGATAGAAGCGCGAACTCTTCTCACTGTTGCATTCCAGGTGTTCTCTCTTTAATTCTCAGGCCGAATTCATAGATTTTCAGGATGATTGGAAGGTTTTCTAGGTAATTTGGTGGAGACAGGTAATTTGGAGACCCTGCTCTTCCGCCATCTTGCTCCTCCCCCCTCTATCTTTTACTTTCTTGATATGTTTCTTTTTTCTGCAGAATAACTTTTAGGTAGCTTTTTGTGAAAGGGAATGTGAGAGCATTGGCACTTAAATGTGATGTAGTCTGCAATCACATCGGACTCTTATTTTGCATACTAAAATTTCAGTTTTAAAATTATGGAAACTATTTTAGAAACACTTATTTTAGAATTAATGCCCTTAGAAATAATTACCTAGATTTTTTAAAGTTTTGTTCTTTTGTTTCTAGGTTCTAGGTTATTTCTAAATCAGATGCTACTCTGGTTCCCAACCAATTTTATACAACCTTTAATTCTCTTGAGTGACTGTCTGTCTGTCTGTCTGTCTCTCTTCCTCTCCTTCTTCCTCTGTCTCTTTTAAGATCTATCATGAAGTTTCTAAATTTGAGGATATGCTTTGTTATAAAGCTTTTAATTTGGAGACAAGATCTTTGGTTAGTTTTTATATTTATTTATTTCTTATGTTCTAAAATCTCCCATTTCATTCCATTTCTTTCTTGACTCTTTCTAGTGCTCATATTATTTGGACATTTATAATTTGGTCTATTACTTGGTCTTTTTTTTTTTTATTTTCTAGGAAGTACTCTCAACTTTAAGGTTCTAATATAATATCCTTGGAAATTAAAACTTCTTCCAAATTTCTACTTAATTTCCCATTTATACTATCATAGCTTTGAAGGCAAAGTGGAAAGATGACGGTAACTTCTGGATCATTTCTTTTAAAACAAGCCACTTGTCCTATACTTCTGCTTAACTCTTCCCCTGAGTAGGAAAGTGGATATGAAAGTGAGATCTTCTACTGTATAGGTGAAGACAAAACCTTTGGAGGGAGAGGAGAACAAAGTCAAGGACCCTGTTCTTTAATGACTTCATAAGTAGAACTGCTTTGTCAGCCCAAAGCTGTTCGACTCAAATGTTTCATGAAAGAGAAATAAATACCCAAGTTACAGTACTTTTTAGCCTTTTTGTAATAGCAGTTTAGTCTATTTGCTAATTGAGTATAAAATGCTAAAAACCTTTTTGAAAAACAAGTTGCTTTTTCTCCTAAAAGTGAATCTGCATGCAACCTACTAGAACATGACCACAAACAGATACATACAGTAGTATTTGTAGCAGTTTATTCTTGTGTAAAACTAAAATGAATCCAAATATCCACTAGCAAAAAAGCTATATAATAACATAATGAATCACATAAGCATTCACCAACAGTTGCCTGGATTTCATTTCTACTACCTCTCAAAGGAGGGAAAAACTTAATATAATTTTGGAATATACAGAGATGATAAAATATAAAAAAGTTCGATAACGTTTATCACAAAAGTCAAACTAGACTAGCGATTTACACTAGGGAAGAAAGAAGTATACAGTGGAGGAAGAAACATAAAGTAGCATTCTAAGGAACTATGTTCTAGTACTTAGTCATGTTGAGATAAAATAAGTATTTTCTTTTTAACTATTTTTTAAATGAACACATCATATACTCTCTTTTCTATGTTATATATTTTGCTCTAAAAAGAAAAATTTGGGGTTCCTGCATGGCTCACTAGGGTAAGCATCCGACTCTTGATTTCATCTCCGGTTGTGATCTCATGGGTTTTGAGACCAAGCCTCGGAGCCCCACATCCGACTCCACACACTGGGCGTGGAGTGTGCTGGGGATTTGTTCTCTCTTCTTCTCCCTGCCCCTCCACGCTCTGCCATGGATATGCATGCACTCTCTCTCTCTCTCTCTGTGCCTCTAAAATAAATAAATATTTATTAAAAAGACAAAAAAATTGCTTGACTATCATTTATATGTTGTATTTACATATATGTAGTATCTAGGTATCTGTATATATTATTTAATATAAGCTGCAGATGGATATTAACATACATATAGTATACTGCACAAACTTTTTCTGTACCAGTTAGAAAGAATAAAGGATTCCATGAAGGAGCAAACATTAATTGGAAAAGGTCTGTAAAGGCAGTTGCATTACTTAAAAAATCCAATACTCTAAAGCTTCAACGAAGTTTGTATAAAATTAGTTTGAATCTGGCAAAGAGGGCTCCTCCTGTGAATCACAGTGGTTTCTCATGTAACACAGGTAGGGAAGTACCTGAGGGAATAAAAAAAGGCACTGTGATTAGAGATTTCTTTTAACCTAGGGAAAAATACAATTATGAAAAACCCTGTTGAAAAGCTTTCCAAAACCCTGTGAAAGCCATAATACTCTCTGGAAGCTTGGAGAGGCATTTTGCTTCCCTTCACTTAAAGTGCATGACAGTCAGAGTCTGATTCTGGGAGAGACTTGATTTTTATTTGGCTCAGCAGGCAATTCAATTAAAACACAATGTTTAGTTGGAAAGGGTCTGTTTTTATGCAGCTCTGGCCTTCTTTCATTTTGTGGATATTTAACTGTAGTATTTACTTTTTTTCCTCTATATACAACATACATCTTTTTTTGTGTGTAAGCTATATTCCATCATGTTTCATCATGTTTCCCCAAATGGCAACTTCAATTAACCAGAAAACATTAAATAAATTGTTCTTTTCCTTACAAAATCATCTCATTGAAATGGCCAGATGATCTTATAATTTTCTCTGATTATATCTCAAAATATTCCTATATGTGAGTTACCTAGTTTAAGAGAGAACATATTGGAGAGAAGGAAATATATGTTTATCTTAAATCACTAATATTTCATCCATAATAATCCTTTAATTATCATCCAGTCTAGAAGGGAGTGATAATTGAGGATGCTTAACTTCTTTGTTACATTCCACAATCTAATCATTTTAAGTTTGAGAGACCCTAACTATCTTGATTCTTTTTTGGGAAAAAAAAATACATAAATTAATTCTCCTGAATTACATCTGGAGTCTAAATTAGACTAGAGTCATAAGAAAGCACACCTAAAATCTTGCTAAGGCAAAAATTAGTATTAGATACAAGTGGGTAAATCGAAGTTACTTTAATTATTTCTGTGTTGCATAAATGTATTGGATAACACATGAAAACCCGAGCAAGCCAGTTAGTGAATATATTCTATGGTTTTCTCAAGAGGCAAATTGACTAAGATTTTCTTTGTTACAGATGTCCATGTAATATTGTAGAGTAAGTACAGAGGCCTAACTTATATCATGTCTCTGTATCAACTCATTTTCTGCTTGCTCTATATATCTTAGGAAATGAATAAAGGGATTACAAATAAAATGACAGTAATCTCCAACGTCACTAAAAATTAGGGGAGGTTAATATATAATAATATATAATAAGATGGGATGAGTTTGATAGAGAAAATGAACAAGTACTAGATTTGTAATTATCCCCTCTGAGAAAAAGAAATGTTACCAGATAGTAAAAGGAGAAAAGCCATAAGAAACCAAGTAATACCCACAACAGAGAAAGCAAGGGCTGAAGATGAAAACATATGGGACATTCTGAAAGAAAAAGAAAGAAAAGCAAAAACAAAAACAAAACTCACTTGCATGCCATTTCACCAGTAGGACTCAGCCACATTGAGATGTTAGAAATGGAAAGTCTTGGGGATTCATTAAGGATGAATGAATCACCACAGAGCTGACTCCATCTCACCCCCATTTTCAGGCTACTGAATCGTTGATGTATTAATGTAAATTTACAGCAATTGGCAAAGCATTACAAATTTTAGAGAAGGATTTCAAGAATTACCAAATTCAATAACAACGAGAACACAGGAAAATCCATTCATCCCATTAATCAGCTAACATCATGCCAACATTGATTTTTTTCTGATTCAAGGAAGAGGAAACAAACACCAAAATAACTAGCTGAGACCTAAAGGAAATCACAGCAAATAAAAAGTAAGAATAATAAAGGACAAAATATTTTGCTTAGAAATATTGGTACTGCTGTAATTACATAAAGCCTCCAAACACAGGTAATACTCCATTTCTAGCCCCATTTGAAGGGAAACTCCCTCACATAAATATATTAACTTTGTATTAACTTTAGTTATACCATCCCCCTTGTCTTGCTTCACCTACTCATCCTGAAGACTTACAAAATAACAGGAGGAGAGTTGTGATGTCCTGATTTGTTCAGAAATGTTTTCTTAATCAACCAAGATTTATAAATAGAACCATAACATCATCAGTTTCAGGAAAACTATAATTAAATATATACTAATGATTAAAAATTTCACAAACCACAATTCTGTGTGTATTCTTTTAAGGTAAAACATATCTACTAGTAACCTAAAGGAAACACCAAACTTAATATTGAAACATAAGAATCAGAAGGTCCAAGGGTATTTTTGAGGATTAGCATCACTATGGAGGAGGACAGTGAATAAACTAAATACCATATGTTTGAGGATCCTGGGGTCCCAGGATCAAGTTCTACACTGGGCTCCCTCATGGAGCCTGCTTCTCCCTCTGCCTGTGTATCTGCCTCTCTCTCTGTGTGTCTCTCATGAATAAATAAATAAAATCTTTAAAAAAAAGAAACAAAGCAGAATATCTGAAGACCACAAGCATCATGAAGAAAGATAACAAACTAAACAACTGAATATATATATAAGGCAGGTCAATTAAAAAAAACAACACAACAACACACAATAAATATGCCAAGAAAGGTTAGAGATGAAGTTAAATCTAGCAGCAGAAACAAGCCAATTTAAATTATGGCATATAAAAATTTAATTGCTGAAATAAAGATCTCAATAAATGTTTGGTAGAGAAAAATGAATTTGGTCAATAGCTGGAATTAATGAACTAGATGATGAGGTAAGGGAACTATCCCAAAATAATTGAGTTAGAAATATGAGCAGAAATTTTATGAATACCAAATAAGAGAAAAAATAAAGGAGGATGGAAATACTTAATGACATCATAACTAGAATTTCCAAGAATCAAACAGAGAAATGGTCAGCAGATTAAAAAAGGGCAAATCAAATGAACAAATGCACAAACACACATGCACACACATAATTAGAAGTCTAGGTTTTAAGTTTAAGAACCTCAAAGAAAACATGATTCCAGAACCACCAGAAGAGAAAAAAAGTTCACCAGCAAGAGACAGAAATCATTTCAAACTTCTCACTAGACGATATTTGAAGGTGCTTACAGATATTAATAGTTCTTTTCTAAATCACTTGAGCATCACATTTTACATACAAGTAGAGTATCATTTGGATACCTTGACCATTCCAAAAATTCTCAGAAATATAAGTTCTCAGAAAGTTTATTACCCAATGGTATTTTTAAAAGCACTTACAAAAGTACAACAGCAAGAATAGAAATGACTCCAAGTAGAAGGACAATATCATGGAAAATGAAAGTAAGCAAATAAATCTGTAAATTTCATTGTCTAAATAAGTAGTGCCAAAAATAATGATGTTAAGAGAGTGGTTGTTAAGGATTGTTAGTGGACCCTAAGTAATTTATCTTGTTTGGGATGAAGATAGATAGTTATAAGTATTGGAAATCTAAACTAACATTTGTCAGTATACACAATGGATAATAATAAACTAATGACAACCAACAGAAGAATAAAACTAAATGTATGAATAGAGAAAATGCAAGTGAATCAAGGAAAATTAAGAAAGGAGATAATATGAAATCAGAGAGAATATTAAAAATGTAAAATGAGGCACCTGGGAGGCTCAGTGGTTGAGCATCTGCCTTCAGCTCAGCATCTGACCTCGTGATATTGAGGTCCTGGGATCGAATCCTGCATCAGGCTCCCTGTGTGGAGCCTGCTTCTCCCTCTGCCTGTATCTCTGCCTCTCTGAGTTTCTCATGAATAAAAAATATTTTCTTAAAAAAATAAATAAAAATTAAAATGTGAAACAAAAAACTAGGTTAACAGAGAACACTTCCAAAATAATAATTGCAATATACATATAAATTAATTAAACTTGCTATGAAAAGATAAATTCCAAATTTATTAAAAACAAAGATCAAGCGATCTATTATCTTTGTGTCTGCAAAGATACAGAAAAAAATAATTAAGTTTTAATGGAATCATATAAGTGTGTATTCACACACATACACTCACAAAATTTGATATAACCTGTAGAAAATTTTATTGTAAAACTAAATATAAAAAACTAAATATAATTTAAATATAGCTTTAAAGCTAAAAAGAAAATGAATAATGAAGAAGTGTGCTATATATTGATAAAAGACATTTTTTTCAAGAAGAGGTAATAATCACATTACAACCAATTACCAAAATATCTCATCATAAGCAGTTACCAAAATCCTTCTCCAGTATCCCCTTTAAATATTTTCCTCTCCTGTCAAATATTTTAGTTACATTGAATCTATGGCTTTTCAAGGAGCCCACTAAAAAGTTTGAAGAAACACAAAGGTGAAGAAAGGAGATCTACATCACTGGGGGATAAAAGAGAAGGACATCAAGGGACCAGATCTTTGACGATATTCTTGCTGTGGTGAAGATGGTATCAAACAGGGAAGAAATAAATATTAGCTTCTGATCAGAACAAGGAGGTGAGGAATGAGTTTTTTTCAATAAAGTCAAGGAAAATATTCATGATGAAAGGGCTATGACTAGAAGGATTAATGAAAATTCTCTAAATACTAGAAAAGACTAGGAATGCCAGCTTGTGTACAGAATATCTTCAATGAGCATAACACATGGCAGATCCAACCCATGAGTCACAAAGATGACAGAACATTCTGCATGCCAATCCAAGGGCGTTTGGAAAGCCAATCAGCAGGTTACAGAAGGTGCCAGAGGAAGTGCCAGATTCACGAAAAGAATCATCAGTGTGGCTTTTTTTGGAAATGATGTGATGCAAGGTTTTAGAAAAGCAACAGAGAAGATGAAGATTATGGCGTTTATTTATTTATTTATTTATTTATTTATTTATTTATTTAGGGTCATGTCTTTTGAAACCTGGTTTGAAATAACAGTTTGGAAAGTAGCTCTAAAAGACAAGTCATATGAATATGCCAGAGGCAATTAATGAAAGATAAATTGGATAATAATATATATTCTCAATTATTCACACATGTGATATCACTGGGATAGGGAAGGGAAGCTACTTATTTTGAATTTCAGCCAATAATAGAGACTTGTTGGTAAAACGGTGGAGAATCCATTTTAGTAGAAAAGTAAGAATCATGTCTAAATATAAGAATATAAATATTAACATTGAAAATACAGAAATAAAACCTAGAGAAATGTGCTGGAAGAGTGGAGATAGAGAAATGTGTAAAGGCACTGTGGCTCTTATCTTTATTAGTGGACAATAGAGCTTGTAATGACTTCAACTTTACAGACTAAAAAACTTTAAAGGAATGATTTTAGAATAAACATTTATAGTAAAGAAATGTTTATTGGAAGGCTAGCGATTTTCTCGTTACTTCAGGTTGATTTCCTTCAGCGAAATTTAACTAAAGTACACCTTGGCATATTTTATTGAAATAAGTGGCAGTGTGATCCATTTTTAATTATTCATATGTTTATACCTATTAATAGAAATTCAACAAATATTTATTGAATACTCTTAGTTTGCCAAGGACATAGCAGTGAGCAAAAGGGACAAAAGTCATTGCCTTCAATACGTTATGTTTAGGTGAAGTAGCAAGAAGTGAAGTATGCACCAAAAAGTTGTTTATTTAACAGTATATCTGAAGGTGATGAAGAAAAAATAGGGAGGAAGAAGACTCAGGTCAGGGAAAACTGAAAGGGTAAGCACAATAGAGTCATCCAGACTGAGCAGCTGGTACCTGTACCCGGAGGAGAGTCATGGGAAGACGTCTTGGCTGACAATGAGGAGCTTTCCCAGTAGTCCAGAAAGGGAGTACTGGATGTGCCCATGGGAACTGGAGCAGAACTGGAAGTCAGGGTAAGAAATGCCATCAGTCTGGGGTAGAGGGATGTGGATTATAGATCATTTAGGGGTTTGTCTGCCATTTAGAACATTTTAGTTTTGTATTCTGAAAAAAAAAAAAAAAAAGGAGGGCTGCTAGAGAATTTTGAATGGAAGACTGACATCTACCTGTGTTTATACTGTTCTGTCTTTGCCTGTGTTTATACATGCACGCATCTATACTGATGGACTTTGCTTGAGTCGTATCACTACACTGTGCTAATCTTTCACCTCGGATTATTATTTCATTTGTATTAATGTGCGTATACCTGTGGTAGGGACAGAGATTCACTATAATCACTAACACTCATTAGATCCACCCAGGAAGTGTAAAGGAGGTAAAAATCGTTATTATTAGAAAAAGGGGGGGGAGCTGTAAAGTTGACTGAGCAGTCAAGGGCAGCTGCTATGTATAGAGAGGTGAAATGAGGATGGGAGGCAGGTAAGGGGGCTAACAATTGGGTTCCCTTGAGTCCACAGTGGTTCTCTAGCAAGGACCCCTGACCAGTAGCATTGCCATCACCTGTAAACTTGTTGGAAAAATTAATTCTCAAGCTTCATCTCAGATACACAAAATCAGTCACTCTGCTTATGGGGTCTGTGTTTCAACAAGCCCTCCTGATGGTTTTTTAAAAGATTTATTTATTTGTTTGAGAGAGAGAGCACAAGTGGAGGGGAGGGGCAGAGGGAGAGGGAGAAGCAGGCTCCACACTGAGCACCAAGACACCCAGCTTCATTCAAAGACCCCAGGATCATGCCCTGAGCTGAAGGCAGATGCTTAACTGAACCACCTGGGTACCCCCTCCTGATGATTTTAATACACACTAAAGTTTCAGAACTGATGGCCTACATAAATAGAGTAGACTCTTATATGTAGCCTCAATTTACCAAGACTGACACTTTGTGATAAAAGTTCCAGTAATTAATATAGTATAATTTCAAAAGTGTATACCCACTGCCTCTATTCTCAGATAGTAGAGGGAATAGTTATAGGGAAAGGGGTGCTTTGCTAAAGATTTTGAACTCATGTTTCCTGCCTTCTCCTTTAGGGATACCCTTAAAACCAAACTCCAAGTGCATGAACACATACACTGGGGCACTATGTTACATGGTGGAATGTCTAGGACTAATAAAGTTTGTAAATATAAAATATTAAATGTAAACTGTTGACTGCTTAATGATGATAAAGGAGGTCACAGAGGGCCCCATTAACAGTTTAAAAACAACCAAATAATAACAAAACAAATATTTAAAAATAGCAGTTATGGGGCCACCTGGGTGCCTCAGTGATTGAGCGTCTGCCTTTGGCTCAGGTCGTGATCTTGGGGTCCTGGGATCGAGTCCCTCATCGGGCTCCGTGCATGGAGCCTGCTTCTCCCTCTGCCTGTGTCTCTGTCTCTCTCTCTTTGTCTTTCATGAATAAATAAAGTCTTTAAAAATAAAAATAAAAATAGCAGTTTGGAAAGCATAATAGGGGCGGGATGCCTTGTGCACACACAGAGCATAAAAATAAATCAGTAATTGGGACGCCTGGGTGTTCAGTCCATTAAGCATCGACTCTTGATTTGGGTTCAGGTCATGATCTCAGGGTCCTGAGATGAAGCCTTCCTGTCAGGCTCGGAGCCTGCTTTAGGTTCTCTCTTTCTCTCTCCTCCACCCTCCCCCACTTCACCCCCCTGCTCTCCCTCTGAATAAAAAACCAAGTAAGTCAGTAATTGGTTATAACTATTTCTGACTGACACCCTATGTGGAGGAGACAATATCCAAGCTGAGCCACTTCAACTTCACAGGTTGTCTCCACGAACCCTGCGGGGAGCTCATCTCCTCTTCACAGAACATGCCAAGGGCTGGCAATCACCGCTGCCTAATTATGGAACTCTACTGAGCGGGTGGGGAAACCTGTTAGTCATAAACAGCTATTAGTGGGTGTCCAAATAAGAGCCGCCTGTACACACGAGGTCAAATATCTGAGGGAGCTAAATGTTATTTGAATGATGAAATACTTACCTTATTTTCTTTATTTTTTCACATATCCAGTTTTCTGAAATATGAAAAAATATGTATTTTTTTAATTTTAAGGAATAACTTCTATTGAAGTATGTAACATGTATTTTGAGAAATGCACAGATACATTTTCACAAAGTGGACATGCTCTTGTAACCATGATATAGAATGAGACATAAAATCCTACTCTACTTACAAAACTCCACTTGTGTTTTGTTCCAGCAATTGTCCTCACAAGGGTAACTACCATGTTGACTTTTATCATTGTAGATCAGTTTGGCCTTTTTTAAAACTTTTTAAAATGAATTCGCACGAAACATGCTCTCTTTTGCCTGGTTTCCTCTATTTACTATATTATTGCATGTAGATGTAGTGGTTTTTCTTTAAGTCAGGTTTTATTTTGCAGTTCTTATTAATCACCATATAGATACTCATTATATGAGTAAGCCTCCATTGTGCATTCTCATATGGATGCACCGTGAAGGCTTTCTTATTCCTAGTGATACCAATCAGAAGTGATCAAAGATATGTGCATGCGTATCTTTTGGTTGAATTCATGTTAGGTATATAGATAGGAGGATCTGCGTGTCACAGGGTATAATCCAGCTTAAGTAAATACCGTCAAAGCATTTTGGAAAATGGCTGTACCCATTTATACTGCTACTATAAAATCGAGAATTTCACTGGTTCTACATCTTTTTTTTTTTTAAGTTTTATTTATTTTAGTAATCTCTATACCTAACATGGGTCTCAAACTCATCGCCCCAAGATCAAGAGTTGGGTGCTCCTCTCTGGTTGAGCCATCCAGGCACCCCACTGGTTCTTAATCTTAATCAAGATGTAGTTTGAATTTTCCTGACTAGAAAGATGTTGAAATGACGTTTATAATTTACTTAGAAGTTTGACCTTATACCTGTGGTGGTCTCTGCATATGGTCCCACCTCACAAAACATGGGCCCATCTTTTCCTTTCAGTTATTGTCAAAAGAGATGCTTGCTGGATTAATTCAGTAGTATATCACTTTGACTGCTTCTTACACTTTTGTTTCCTGTCATGGACCTGGGGTCCTGCGGAGGAGATGCCTAACAGAACCTTACCAGCCATTTTGATACATGGGCAAGGAAGTCAGTAGCTTATGGGCCAACCATTAACCACAGGGGGAGATGAATTAGTGGATAAATATCTTTTCCTCTTTTACCTAGGCAGACGATGTTGAGATAGATACAATCTATGTGAGTTCTCACAAGACACCCAGAATTGTTCTCCTATTGGTCATAGCAATAATAGACTCAATAACATATCTTACTCTTCCTTTCCTGTTTCATGCTTTCTGGGACCCTAATCATATTCCTTTAAATTCCTTCCTAAAGGAAACTATTTGCATAGCTATTTATGTATTTGTGTATTTATGTATTTGTGTATGTATGTATGTATTTATAGGGGAGAAGCGAAACAAAGAGAATTGGTCATTTGGAGATGTGTGTTTAAAAGTTGTAAGCTTTTGGGGGTGCCTAGGTGGCTTAGTTGGTAAACTGGTAGACTTGATTTCAGCTCAGGTCATGATCTCAGGTTCCTGGGATCAGGTCTGTTTGGAAAGCCATCCTCAGCAGGGAGTCTGCTTGAGGATTCTTTCTCTGCCCCTCCCCACAATCTGGTTTCACATGTGCCCTCCCTCAAGTAAATAAATAAATCTTTAAAAAAAAAGATTTTGTAAGCTTTTAATCTTTTTTTTTTTTCTTGTTGACATATAGATGTTTGCTTAAGCCAAATGTAGCTCCCTAAAAGATAGCCACATCAAATCCATGGAATGTGTTAATGTTTCCTTATTGGAAAAAAGTATCTGTTCAGATATGAATAAGTGAAGGACTTCGAATTGAGGAGATAATCCTGGATTATCCAGGTGGGTCCTAAATCCAGTGACAACTGTCTTTGCAGGAGAAAGGCAGAGGAATATTTGAGACAAACAGATGAGGAGAACAGAATATGAAGACAGAGTCAGAGAGTAAAGTATTGTGGATACAAACCAAGAAAGCCAAGGACCAAGAGCCACTAGAAACTGGAAGAGGCAAGGAATGATTCTCCCATAGAGCCCTGAAGTAGGGTTGGGGTCCTGAAGAGATCTTGATTTTGGAGTTCTCTCCTCCAGTACTATGAGGCAATACAGTTTTGTCTTTTTAAGACACCTAGTTTGTGCTGATTTGTTATAGTGACCTTAGGAAACTAACACAGTGCTTTTTATATATTGTGGACATGAGTGGATATGAGTTTTTTTTGTTTGCTTTGTTATATATATATATATATATATATATATATATAAGTATCTTCTGAATTGTGTCTTTTGATGAATGGTTATTCATCATTTTTAATATATATTTTATATTAGAGTTCGATTTGCCAACATATAGTATAACCCCCAGTGCTCATCCATCAAGTGCCCCCCCTTCAGTGCCCGTCACCCAGTCACCCCATCCCCCTGCCCACATCCCCTTCCACTACCCCTTGTTCATTTCCCAGAGTTAGGATTCTCTCATGTTTTGTCACCCTAATTTTTCCCACTCATGTTCTCTCCTTTCCCTATAATCCCTTTTACTATTTTTTTATATTCCCCGAATGAGTGAAACCATATGATGGTTGTCCTTCTCTGACTGACTTACTTCACTCAGCACAATACCCTCCGGGTCCATTCATGTTGAAGCAAATGGTGGGTATTTGTCGTTTCTAATGGCTGAGTAATATTTCATTGTATCATTTCAATTTAACTTTATCATTCTTTCCTTTATGGTTATTATGTCCTCTGTTTAAGAATCCTTTACCTATCTGAAAGTTTTAATTATTTAGTCCTTTGTTATCTTCTAGACGCTTTATTATTGGAACTTTAAAATTTAGATATACCAAGTATCTCCTGTTGTTTTTGTTTGTTTGTTGTTTTGTGTCTGTGTTTACATTCAGGTATTAGTATTATAGATAACCCTTTATTTATTTTTTAAAATATTTTATTTATTTTTTCATGAGAGACAGAGAGAGAGGCAGAGGCAGAGGCAGAGGGAGAAGCAGGCTCCCTGCAGAGAGCCCAGTGTGGGACTCGATCCCAGGACTCTGGGATCACACCCTGGGCCGAAGGCAGGTGCTCAACTGCTGGGCCACCCAGGCGTCCCTACAGATAACCCTTTAAGAGTAATGTGCTTTTTTCCCTTTGGTGGCTTTTAATTTTTTTGTTTTTGTTGTTCTTTTTTTTTTAAAAAAAGATTCCATTTATTTATTCATAAGAGACACAGAGAAAGAGAGTGGCAGAGACACAGGCAGAGGGAGAATCAGGCTCCATGCAGGGAGCCCGATGTGGGACCCGATCCCAGGTCTCCAGGGTCACACCCTGGGCTGAAGCTGGTGCCAAACCACTGAGCCACACGGGCTGCCCTGTTTGTTCTTTTTTGTCTTGTTTGTATTTGTTCTTTTATCAAAAATTTCACATGGTTTGCCTAAAGTCTTGTGTGTACTTCGTTCTATTTTATGTTGTCTAATATTCATATAACTTCTTGAATGTGACATGTTATTTTAAGTAAATTTTGAAAAACTTGTGTAAAATGTCTCTTCAAGTGTTGCTTTTTTCTATTTCTGTCTCTACTTCAAGAATTCAGATATGCTTGACTTAAAAAAAAATTGTTTTCTTGGGGCATCTGGGTGGCTCAGTCGGTTAAGGGACCAACTCTACTTTCTATTAAATTGCCCACCTGTTTCTCTAGAAATTCTATATTCTAGATAGGAGCACTCTTCTGGAGGTATGTGTTGCACATATCTTTTCCTTATCTCTGAATCGATTCTCACTATTTAGTAGCATTTCTAGATAGGTTTAAAGTGTTTGACTAATATTATTTCTTTATCTCTTTTTCTTCTCTCAAGTTTATTATGCCCAACAATTAATACTCCTGAAATCAATGTTTATATGTTTCTAGTAGGGGAAAAGGAAATTAATTTTTTCTTGTATTGATGTACAAATGACCCAGAATCACTTATTGAAGATTTTTTTTCTTTATTCCACTCTAGTAATACTTTTGTCATAAACTAGGGAACCATATACATTGGTCTGTTTCCAGATCACCAGTTTTTTTTTTTTTTTTCAATTACTAGGAGGGGTATGTGTAAATTTCCACTATAACTGTTGATTTGTCTATTTCATTAGCTGTGTCTGATTGTACTTTGTAGCTTTTGAGTCTATGCTAACAGCTATGGACTCATTCAGAGTTGTTTTTTTTTTTTTTTTCCCTGATTGTTTTATCTTTGTAAAGTTCACCAGTGACGAATTTCTCTAATCGTATTTTTCTTTTTCTCCAATTTTTGTCTATTTTATTGAGCAAATCAATCAGTTATTTCAAGGTCATTGACTATCAAATCTATTAGCAGGATCATGCATGAATCTATTACTTTTTCTGTTGTTCATTTTTTAAGGACTTAATTCTGAATGATATTTTCCAATCTTTTGACATACTTAGTAATTTTTGATCGAATACTGAATACCTAACAAATTACAGAGGCTGGTTATGATATCTTTCTCTAGAGAGGTTTATCCTTTCCTCTGCTAGACAGCTAGAGTGCGAGATAATAACTGTAATTCAATTAGGGACTGAACTAAATTGAGTGTGGTTTGCAGTTTTACTAAATTTCTGCTTACCTAAATTGTAGGTCTTCGGGAATTAAAAACTGAGATCCTTGTTTGTTGACATTTGTCATCCTCCTGGCATATACCACCCTATAATCTTTGTCTCTGTCCCATGCTGAGACTGCCAGCAACAAAGCTCTCCTTTTCAGAAGCAATCTGCTTGTTTTTCTGTCTCCCAGAAGTACCCTTTGCCAGCCAGACGAAAGCCCAGATCCCTACTCTCTTGCTCTGCATCCCATCTGTAATTATTTTATGTACTCAAGGAAAATGCAACTGCAGTCTTTTCACATTACTGCAACTCTTCCTCCTCCAGAGTTTTTGGTTCTAATACTTGATACATCAACATGACTATACGGTTTTTCTTAAGTTTACAGCTTTTATTTATTTTAAAAAAAAATTTTAAAGATCTATTTATTTATTTATTCATGATAGACATAGAGAGAGAGAGAGAGGAGAGAGAGAGAGAGAGACAGAGACAGAGACACAGGAGGAGGGAGAAGCAGGCTCGATGCTGGGAGTCTGACATGGGATTTGATCCCGGGACTCCAGGATCACGCCCTGGGCCAAAGGCAGGTGCTAAACCGCTGAGCCACACAGGGATCCCCAGATTACAGCTTTTAAATTGTCCTAAAATGGACTCTTCTTCACACATGCAAGTGAAAATTCTCTTTCTGGAATTTTCTTTTCATGGTACTAAAATTTAAATATCTAAAAAATATCATTTGATCCCAAATATGACACTAAGATTATAAAAAATATATTGTTTCTCCACTATCAATTAGCATTGAGACTTGTTCACAACAATAGGAATGACTTTTCTCTGATCCTTTCCCCACATTGAAACACATAAACTTCATCACAGATAGATTTGGATTCAATAGCAATTGCAAGTAAGAACTATCAAACAAAATAGTTTATACGAAATGGAAATATGTTAGCATAAAAAAGTATATATATATGAAATGGAAATATGTTAGCATATATATGGCTCAGGTCATCTAATATGTTTATGATGCTGGAGATCATCCACTTCTTATCTAGACAGGTACAGTGGATCATTCACCATTGCTACAGTTCTGTATTTCCATAGTCCTCTTTTCCCCTTGGTTCACTATTTCTCATTTAATAGTAATATCTTTCTCCTACTTTAGTTGGTTTATTACTCTAACTAAAGATAGCTACAATATTTCCACAGTGTATTAGCCTTAAAACTTTTGATCCCCAAAAATGACAACACCATGTGCCTCTCTCAAACCAGTGTCATAGAATAAAATTGATTGCTTCTGTCTAAACTACATGGAAACTAGGTGCCATGTTTGGTCATTCTTCCCACTCTTATGAGCATGTCTTTGGCATGACAGTGTGATTGAAACTTCAGTGCTTCATGGCAACATGATTAAAGAATCACCGTGGGGTAGAGATGAGAAAGTTGCTCATCTGAGAGAGGCAAGCAAATAGAATGGGTGGCCACTGTATCTGTTCAGCATTCTTGCTACTTCCATCTATTTAGCGTATCCTAATCCCTGATTAATTGTGTCCATGCTACTCTGCATCACATGCAGACTTTAAAAAAAAAAAAAAGATTTTATTTATTTTTTCATGAGACACACACACACACACACACACACACACACACACACACACACACAGAAAGAGAGAGGCAGAGACACAGGCAGAAGGAGAAGCAGGCTTCATGCAGGGAACCTGACATGGGACTCGATCCCAGGTCTTCAGGATCAGGCCCTGGGCTGAAGGTGGCACTAAACCACTGAGCCACCCAGGCTGCCCTCATGCACATTTTTAAAAGTTAACTTTAAGACTCATTTTCTGTATTTCTTCTTGTTGGAAGAGGCCATTGAAAGAATATAACTGATGGTTGACCAGCGAGTTGGACCTGGGCAATTGGAGTCTCCTCACCCCTTCCCTGCCCTTGGAATACATATTTTGCCAACAATTCCCACTGAGAGAGACAGGACTCTTGACAGGTCTGAGATAGCAATGTGTTGTTGAGACCTGCCCACTTGGACCACCGTCACCATTCAGCCAAATACTAACACCATCTGGACGGAAACAGGAACAAACCACAGCTTCCAGTGGGTTGAACTCATTCACTCAGGAACCCTGGTTGTTAAACCTTTGCACTGATAATTAGGCTGTTCTAGAGGCTACAACTTGGAGAATAGGAAGCGAAGGGATGGGTGATCATGAATAGCACCATTGTGGGGTCAGGATATGGAGAAAGACATTTTGGGCTCATTTGTGGGAGCCTGAAGCAATTTTCAGTGTTTTTACACCCTGGCTCATAAGCCATTGACTCCCCCTAGCAGTCAGAAAGCCAATGTCCATGGGATGCCTGGGTGGCTCAGTCAGTTAAGCATCCAACTCTTGATTTTGGCTCAGGTCAGGATCTCAGGGTTGTGAGATTGAGCCCTGTACAGAGCCTGCTTAGGATTCTCTCTCTTCCTCTGCCCCCCCTCTCTCTAAAGAGAGAAAGAAAGGAAGAAAGAAAGAATGCTTATGCCCTATCTTGAGTACAACCCTTGGCAACTAACCTTTCAGTAGTTAGAGCAGATTGAGTGCATAAAAAGAGCAGTGGTTGTAGCGACCAGGTGGGATGGGATACCGCCAAGGATGCTGGGCTGCCCTTGAAGTAGAGTGACTTGGGATAACACAGGAACAGGATGTTCTGTGTGTTCTAAACAACACCCAAGGTAACTGCCAAAGGTGTCTGGAGCCATCCAGTGGCGTTATGAACTGGTGAGGGATTGGCAATTTATTTCATTGGCCCACTACCTCCAATATGCCTCAGAGTATATGGATTACATCTGACTTAGCCCAGGCTTTCTTAGTCACCTTGTAAACCAGGTTGCCACTGTTAGGGAATTAGAGAAGCAGATAATTAAAGAGGCTGAGTACCATGTATAAATATCCTCATCAATTAAACAGTGATCAGGGGTCACATTTCAAAGATTATGACCTGCAAGACTGGGTAAAAGATTATGACAATGGAGGTTCCATCTCACCTATCACCCAGAAGTAGCAGGGTTCATAGAAAGGAAAAAAACATAATATTGAAGCATCAGATTAAATGAGTAACAGGTAAAACTACCTTAGTGAGGTGGACTAAAGTACTGTGACTGACTCTAATGAATTCAAACTATCAACCAATGGGGTGGGGCTTGTTGCCCCTTATGCTAGACTGGGCACCCCTAGGGATATACCCAACGCCATCATAAAGTTTTGAAAGTGTCAGGAGATAGCCATTGCCCAACTATCACCGTGGATCAACATATAATGCTGCTGAGAACATGAAGCCTGGCCAAATCTGGGTAAAGCATTATCTGCTGGAATTTCCAATTGGATGTTCCACCAGAATGAGTGAGTTACTTCTCACCCATGTGTGAGGAAGAACTACTCAGTCTCCACAGGGATTCTGTTATCCTGCTGCAAGCTGGACCTGTGGAAATGCACTATCTTGGAATGGAACACACATCACTGAAAGAGGGGAGAAGATGGAGATCCTGCTCTGGCAAATCCTACCCCAGTCTAACTTCTCACACTTGACAGTGCTACCTCCTCCAGCCAACACATGTTATACACAACCAAATTCCCAGAGCTGCAGCCACATTAACATCTAAGGATCAGGCCACAAGTGTAATTCTTACAGAGGGGGAAGACATTCCCATACGGGTACCTATGAAATATCTGTTTTTCTGACCTTAACATTCTTCTGCTTCTGTGGTATCTGGTCATGGAATGGGCTTTTGATGGAAATGTCTTTCTGCAGAGGGCCCACTCATATGCCCATCCATGATATCAATCCAGTTGCTAGGTACATAAGAAAGATTTTCCTCACTAGCTTGTCAGGATTACCATGGTGGGTGTCACACTCTAGGGGAAGGATTGGGAACCTCTATAACAGTACACTGAGGAAGAACAAGCCAGGACTAGTCCTCACAATTCATACGATGCCATCAATACCAACGCAGAAACCTGGCCTGTGGCACACACTCACAATAAAGCACACACAGAGCATGGATGTACTTTTTCTGTCAATTAAACTACATATGCAGGCCACCAAACTGTTGACCAGAAGGGTCCTAAAAATAGCACCATCAGAATGATAGTTGGCTATGCTCAGATTTGGGATTAGTTCATGTGGCTTACCCCAGGTTTATGGATATTTGAGCACTCAGATCCCCCCATGTTGGGAACAGAAAAACCACTCTAAACAGAAACAACCTAATTGCACCAGGGATACAGGATGGCTATCACTGGAACTGTTTAATTATTCTATCACATTATAAGATAGCGACTGGTTTGGCACTGATTCGTTGCATATCATTTGCCCACCATCTTTATTCCCTCCAATGACCTGAAATACATAGAAATCCTTACTGTATTCACCCAACAAGTGTTAAATGATAGCTGCCACAGCCTATCTTTATTGAACGTTGAAATGTATCTAATGAAGATGGCTGTCCACCAAACAAGGATGGCCTTGAACTTTATTGCTGCCTTAAAAGGAGGCACTTGTGCCATCATCCAAACAGAATGTTGTGTGCTCTAAGAAGTATGCTAATTTGTACTCTTTATTAAATCACATAAGTCCACCTTGAGGGGTCTGATCCCAGACTAAGAGATTTAATAATTTAGGAGTTCAGATCAGTGGCTTTTTTTTTTCCCCCCAGTGGCTCTTGGTAGAAGAAATTGTTAACTATTTGGAGAATCAATGACTTAATCTGTGTTTTCTCTTTTGTGTCCTTCTATTGTTCCTGTAGTCTCTGACTCCAGGTGTGTCCAAATAGCTGCCAAACAAGCCATTTCTATGCTAGTGAAAGCTTTTGCTAACTGCTCAGGGCACATTGTTAAAAAGGGGGGTGTATAAGAATGTAAGAGCTAGGAACAAAAAGTGGAGTGTTGGAGGAGGTTTTTGAGAGGACATGATCACTAGTTGGCCTGAAAGCAGAATCTGGGTAATTTGGAAGCCCTTCATCTTTTCCCCATCTCTGGAATGTACATTCCTGTAGCCTTAGTATTTTAAAAAGATACAGTCTTTAGAGAGCAATGTGTGGCTGAGACAATTGTCACTGTATGTGTGACTGAACCCCAGTAAGGCCTCTACATAAATGTTTATTATTCTGGCAGATGGGTGAAGACATCTCATTTTGCCATCGCCCAAGACAAGACTGGTAAGTAAGTTTCGTTACATATTAAACCTGCCACCTACTGCTCTGGAGTGGCCTGCCTCTCTTCCATCTATCCTTACCCTCTGCACACAGGGGCCAGTTTTCAGGTTTCACCTAGGAGGCTCCTGGGTTCATGGATCAATATTTCCACACAGAGTATTTGATCACTCACAGCCATCCTGCTCATACTTTCCCAAAGGTGTCATGCTATTCAGTAAGCCTATAATTCTGTACAAGTTCTAGAACTCTAGTCCATACAAAAAGCTCAAACATATCTACTCAACTAATAAGTCTTTCCTTAGCTAGGGAAATTTACTTCCATATTTTTCCATCCCATCATATATACCATGTATGCATATGTATATGTCTGAATATTTGTATGTGTGTGCTTTCTATTAACTCATTTTCCCTGCTACTAATAATCCTTAAATATATAGCTAAAGGAAAAGTTCAGTCTCCCATTTGATGTGAAGGTTTTTGTACATCCACTTGATAAGAATAAGCTGGGATGGCCTTAATTTTTAAAGAGATATTCCCTGGATATTGCTAATCCTATAAATGACAAGTTTTCTATCTTTCCAACCACAATATACCATCAGATGACCCTGTTTTCCATGGACCCGTGTTCCTTTGCTAAATTCCTTAAGTCTGTGGTCACAGAGAATTTTCAGTTGCCTTAGTGAGAAATCTTTCTTGGTATTTACTGTGAAGATGAAAAAGGATTCTTATGCTGCACATTGCCATTTCCCATATGTTAAAAATTGCCTTCTTTGGAATGGAATGTTATTCTGTCTTAATCACAAAGTATTATTCACTTATGCTTTTACATTGTACTCCAAGGTTTACAACGTTAAAGTTACTCTCTTTACTTTGTATCTCCCTTATGAGAGTTCTTAGTGAGATTCTCTGTTATTTTTATTTCAAATAATTTGTTCATTATACCTGTCTATGCGGTGCTAAAGTATTTTTCTTCTGCTTGTGTTGTATATTGTAAAAGATGCCCAAATTACAGGATTTGTATTACATTGTTATTTTAGGCTTAATTTCTTTTTTAGCCATTGAAAGAGTCTCATAAAGATGCCAGTATCTCACATGTGTAGTAAGAGAGAAGATACCATGGGGGCAAACATTGTGAAATATGGGCAGTAGTGTAACAGAAGAATGACTCTTTTAAAATAATAGTATGCATCACAAGGATTAAAGGAGACATGTGAGGACATACTAAAACTTCTAAAGCCTATTTTGGAGTTTAGTTGAAAAAAAAGAAACTATCCCTAATACTGACAATATGATAAAGAACATATGATCAGTAAAATCTCATATGATTATCTTACTGAGAAGAAGGGAGATAGTCCTTATTTTGCTTTAGAACCCCAAAATGTCATAGCTTTTGTTTTCCTTGCATAAGTAAGAAAAAATAGAAAAACCCAGAGGGCACACATGGAATTTCACTGTAAGATCTGCAAAGAAAAATAATTAATATATGGATATGTCATACTAATTTACAATAGGAGTTAGTCTAGGGGAAGAAAAAAACACATTTATCACTCCAAATACTTGAACACAATTTAGAAACTCAAAACTATAGAAAGAAGGAGAAGGAGATACAAGATTCAGAGAAAAAAAAACACCTTGATACATAATAATCTACTAGTAGACAAATGCAATATTATAGGTGGTTTTGCCGAGGCCTGGCTTTAATTAAAATTACTATACTTATCCTAAAGATCTGAGATTTTTCCCATAACTGCATCCCAATTTTATAAAAAAAAAAGAATTTATTTTGATGCAGGACATTTGAGGAATATTAAAAGGGTTTTCCTGACACATGGGAGGTGAGTTCTAAATGTATTGAGAGAGATAAGCAACAGTCCAAATTGGGAGGATTGACAATACCTGAAACCAAGAGAAGAGTGATTTCTTTTTTTCAGTATCTGAGGCATAGATGCTACTTGCACTCATGGCCTCAAATCAAGGATCAATGTAGAATAAGTTACAGAACTTTGATGCTATGTGCAGCAGCCTTGACAAGGAACTCTGGGCATAAGTTTGCAACCATTAGAGTAATATGGCTTTACTATGAAAAGCATTCCTTGGTCTACCCTGGACCATATTGCCTAACCAGTGATAATCAGACCTCAATAGCAGCATTCAGCAACTGATGGCAAAACAGAGGTGAGAATCACGGACCTCACTCTTCACAGTTTTTCCCAGTAATCCACCACTTAATTTGGGCGTGATTTTTTATATTATCTCATGTAAGGTAAAAAGGAACTCTAAATATAATAAAAATGGAATAGTCCACTAGCAAGATGAGTAGAGACTGCAGATTTTATTACAATTAGATCAATGTGGGATTGCTAATATTTCTTTCTCTCTTGTCCGGTAAGCTAAAATGCATGCATGCTCAAGCAAGTCTTTATTGACCTGATAATTTGGATAAATCTCTTCTTTCCTGACTTGGCAGTTGGAGAGCAGCCCTTCATTAGCTCTTACTACAGGTCCTTGTCATCCAAATATCACCATCAGAACATTGTGAAGCCAAACGTTATTGCACAAGACTATTGAATTTATCTGGAACCAACTGTCACCACCTTCCCGCCATCACCACATTTTCATCTCTACACAATATTTCAGATACAAAGTTCAACCTTTGGTAACTTATGAAAATCAAGATGCAAAATCAAATGCCATGCATATTTTCATTTTGCAAATTGGGGACTAAAATAATTGCTGAGTAAATCATAGGAATATTATAATTTACTTCATAAACAATTTACTATTACTTTAGAATAAACGTAACATTTTTGATAATTATTGTTCTATCATTTTGCTTTTGTCAATCTTACATAAAGAAGCACCATCAACTTAATGCTTCCAACAGAGTTAATAATGTAGGAAAGAGAATTTTTCTTTCATCTAAATACCAATTGCTTCTCTATTTTTCAGTTTGAAGTATTAAAGCTTAGAAAATATTCAAACCGTACTATTAATTCAGTTGCCAAAATTTAGTTCTTTGGTACCTGGTATACTGGTAAATCTTTTTGGAAATTCCAAAGTTCTTTCATTAAGATAATGAAATGAATGGACAATATGAGTGCACGTGTTAATGTGTTTGTGTGTGCCTGTTTACTGGAAGCCCTCCACCTCTTCTCTTCTATCAATGGCTGTATTGTCCTCCTCATTATCAGAAAGTGCATTGGCAGATGCTGTTAATGATGCTGCTAATAGCTTAGCAAAAATGTTTTGTTTCTCAAAGCAACACTTAGCATTTCTATGAATTCCACAAATACAGTTAAAAATTTGTTGTGTTAAAATTCTTCTATCCTGTTGTTTGTTTTTTCCAATCCGCTACCTGCTCTGGAGTATATAAAGCTGAAAACTAATGTTAGCCTAGCCTTTAATCATCCTTTCCACGATAATTTATTCACTTTACCTTGAAGGGAATGGGCAAAACTGCATATTCATGTTCTACCCCAAAATTTGAGTCTCAACTGACTGAATTTCAAATAGGCATATAGAACTCTAAACCTGAAAGTAATGTCTTTCATATTACTCTTTTCTTTTTAAAATGATACAAACAGAATCAACAAGCCAGATTTTTATTTGGATTCTTAAAAATTAATAAGTAAATCTATGGAGAAACTTTTCTCCGTTTATAGAAAGTTATGTTTTTCTTTGCTAATGCTTTTGTTTCAAACTTTAAGCCCTCATATATTTCCCTTCAATATTTGTTTGAGTATCATCTATGAAATAGGCATTGTGTTATATTCTGGACAAAAGTAATTTCCTTACTTAGAAGGACACATCAGACAGAAGAGATTGATATTTTATTTTTTATAAAGATGTTATTTATTTATTTATTTATTTATTTATTTATTTATTTATTTAAGACAGAGGGAGAGAACCAGAGAGAGCATGAGGAGGGGTGGGGGCAAAGGGAGAGGGAATAGCAGGCTCCCCAGTGAGCAGGGAGCCTGATGCAGTGCTTGATCCCAGGACCCTGGGATCATTACCTAAGCCAAAGCAGAAGCTTAACCCACTGAAACACCCAGGTGCCCTGAGGTTGAATTTTAAAAGATTATTACAAAGGAATGTGAAAATGTATAAATAAATTATAAATAAATTACATTTATTTATAAATATAAGTATGAATATAAATATAAATATAAATAAATATAAATATAAATAAATATAAATATAAATATAAATATAAATATAAATATAAATATAAATAATATGTGACAATAAATTATGTGAGAACCAAAGGAAACAACTAGCATAATCTCAGGGATGGCTCCCAGAAGGAGATGAGGCAGATAAATTCTAAAGCACATGTAGGAGATTCATAGGAAAAGAAATAGCAGTGTCTTGTGCAATTTTTTTTTTTTTGTAGATTCAAAGGAAAAAATAATATGGAAATTAATAAATATCAGGAGTTTCTTGAGTTTTAGGTTTCAGGCAAAGACCAATGTATAAGGCGTAAGCAGGAGCATATAAAGAGCTCATGTGTGGGGTGCCTGGGTGGCTCAGTCTGTTAAGTGGCTGCCTTTGGCTGGGGTCCTGGGGATCAAGCCCCTGGTCACGGGGAAGCCTGCTTCTCCCTCTCCTCCCCCCTTGTTCTTTCTTTCTCTACCACTCTCTGTCAAATAAATAAATAAAATCTTAAAAAAAAAAAAAAAGAGCTAACATGATGGTTTGAGTACAGAATTCCAAGTTGCAAACTATTTACTCTCATTATGTGAATAACATGGTCTTTGTCTTTTGTTTTGTTTTGTTTTTTTCTATTCATATGCAAACACTATCCTGATCTTCAGTGCTTTGTATGTGACTATATATTCCCACCCCTGGAACTTTTTAAGCTTGTCACTTATTTTAAAGTTTTCTGTTCTTTAAACAAGGCTGAGTTTTTATTGGACCCTTCTAGAAAAATCTTATCTTTAGTATCTTAGAAATTTTTCTTAGACATCTCATGTTTTCTTTGTTCTCTATTTCTGGTATACATATAAGTCCCATATTAAGTGTCCCGGACAGTCTTTTAATTTTACTTTCTATCTTCTGTTGTTTTATAAAACTGCTTCTCTATTTTCTTCAATACGTTCTCAACTTTACTGTATTTCTTTCAATTTTTATTAATGTAATATTCTTTTTTATTTATTTTTATTTTTAAAAAGATTTTATTTATTTATTCATGAGAGAAACAGAGAGAGAGGCATAGACATAGGCAGAGGGAGAAGTGGGCTCCTCGCAGGGACCCGATGTGGGACTTGACCCCAGGACAGGGATCACGATGTGGGCTTAAGGCAGGCGCTCAGCCGCTGAGCCACTTAGACATCCCAATGTAATAATAGTCTTAATTTCCAAAAATTTTCTCTTTACTCTTGACTTTCACTTTTTTTAAGGGGCATCTTATCTTTCATTAATGAATGTAAGTTATTTTAATTATTTCTGTACGTTAACTGTAGTGATTTTAGTTCTTATATTTTTTCTGCTTCTTGCATTTTTCTGTTTCATCTCCAATTTAGTTTTCTTCTTTATATACTGTGCTCCTTCTCTTTCATGCTAGACCCGCCTTCCAAAGATTAGATGATTGGGGCGCTTGAGTGGCTGAGTCCATTGAGCAGCATACTCTTGGTTTGAGCTCAGGTCTTGATCTTAGGGTCCTGAGATCCAGGCCTCCATTGGGCTCCTCACTTGGTGCAGGCTCTGCTTGAGATTCTCTCTCTCCCTCTCCTTATGCCCCTTCCCCTGCTCACGCTCTCTCTAAAATAAATTAATTAATTTAAAAATAGATTATATGATTGATGATCTCCTCATGTTTTTTAATCAATCAATTTAAAACTGAGAAGACATCTTCATAAATTGATGGAGTTGGTGAACTGCCAGATCTTTGGAATGATGTTTAGGCACAATCAGGCTGTTTCTTTTGAGGGCTTCCAAATATCAATAGGAATTTTCTTCTGATTAAGAAACTTACCCCAGAGAAAAGTATGCAGTATGTTATAGGCAACATATGGAGTGATAGGAAAAAGTATCTTGCAGTGTCATTCTATAATGTCCAAAGATATTCACGTTATTTCTCAGTGAGCCCCTTCAAACCACAGCTGATGTTCTCTATCAGTCTTTCCAAATAGTAAAACCTCTGTCTTCTGCCCAAGTATGAAAATTTTTTGCTGGCTGTGCAGGCAGAGGAATGAAATCAGGGAGCTTCACTATGCATTTTTTATATTTTACTCAAAGCCTTCAGTTTTCAGTTCCACCAAAACCTTGGCCTTCAGAGATAACTGATGTCTCCAGTTCCTGATTCTTTCTGAGAAACTCTGTTGTACATTATTTTGCTTTTTGTTGGTTCATCTCTTGAGAATACTTAACCAAATGGAGAAAGCTAAAACATAAATCATTCAGGATTTCTTACCTAATTTTCAACATCACAATTTTGCTGATGTCTCTTCAGTTTTATTCTCTTTACTGCTATTCCCTTGGGTTTCAAGGAGTAAAAATAAATGCAAATATTACCTCCACCATGTTTAAATACAACATTTTTGTATTACTTCGATTTAGACACAATAAATTTAATTATTATTTTTTAAATTTTCCCAATATGATTTATTATTACTTTTTCTTAAAGACCTTTATCTCATTTCTAACAAGTTATTTATTTTTTTATTTTTTTATTTTTTTTTAGGTTCGACAGTGCTTTAATGGGGAGCGCTCCTGGGCGAGGTTCCATGACTCGGAGAGGTGGCCTGAGTCAGGGAAGTCTCTCTAACAAGTTATTTTGGAGGACAGTGTACATTTTTAGATCTAAGTTGACAAACTGGAGTGAAAAAGAACAAATATTTAAATATAATTAATTATAAAAGTAATTCTCAAATATACCAATTCATTTGAATAACCTGTGAATATTAAAAAAAAAACATTCAAAAGTTCAAATCAAGAATAAACAGATCAGAATTTTATGATGATTGCCATTTTTATATTTTTTTTTAAGTTTCAAATATTAAATTGAGAGCCAGTGTTCTATAAATATGCAAGTATACAAAGGTATTCCAACGCAAGTACCTGCATACATCCTGGTTTCATGCTGCTTATAGAGATTTAACATAGTCTAAAGAGAAGAAGACAAGAGAGTGCTATCATCTCATTTGCTTTCATTAATAATTATTCATTATGAGTAATAAAGCTGACCTGTAGAAATCTTGATGCAGAAGTATTACACCACGCTTTAACTTATTTAAAATACATCTCATAAAATTGTAAATTATTACAATAGTAACTGAGCATTTAAAATGTTGATTCCATCTGTGAATATTTTTGAAAATTACTAGATAATTATAGTATCTTGAATCATTGCCAAAAGTCTTAATTTAAGTAGTTGTTTTACTTAAAATGTGTTTGAGATCCTATATCCCAGATGAGAATTCATTTTTGAAAGCTCCTCTGGCTCTGTTGGGCCATCATGGCTTGGGAGTTAGACATGTATAATTGAAGTTGGCCCATTATTTATTTAAATTTAAGCTAACAAATATTTTTAAATTGGTTCTATGCTGTTTTAAAAATTTACAAAGAAGTTTATTTTTTCTTTTCCTCTCTCTCTGAGTAGGGACCATCTGTTTGTCATGGAAAATCAGAAAATAATCTTTGATATGAGATTTGTACTCCAAGTCTGACACCTAAGTTAAATAGAGTTTTGAAAACTAATTATCTATAACATATCTAATTCATTTATATTTTAATTTCAATCTATCAATGTCAAATAAAATAAATTATTTCAGTTTCAATTTCTGATGATCTTAACAAGCTTCAGATTGCTGAACTGGAAATTATGTCATGCTGTGTAGTGATAGTCTCCTGGATTAGCACAGCTGCCAGTATTTCATTCCTTTAAAAAAATTACTACATTAAACAAGCTCAATATTTGTAATTTTGGCATTGGAATAATGTCATTAGCAACTTCATAAAAATAAATCTATTTGTTGTTAGAAAAAAATCACATATAACTGAGTGAATCATAGAAATAACATTGCATATCAAGTAAATTCCAAGTTTAAAAAATAGGTCAAGTAATTATATACAGAAAAACTGGTAGAAAATGAAATATCTTATATCAAATGTTTGTTATTCAGTAATTAGAAGCACTGTTTGTTTGTATGGAGGGGAACAGATAGTGGAAGACACCACATTAATGAGACATTGAAACTCCTTAGCATCTGTCTTAAATTTGATGTTTGGAGGATAAAAGCAGAACAGTTTGAAAAGGTCTGACTGCCTCCCCCTCCATCTCTTTCTTGCTTAAAACCCCCACATATTTATGGGGAGCTGGGTGGCTCGGTTAAGTGTCTGACTCTTGATTTTGGCTCAGGTCATGATCTCAGGCTTGTGATCAGGCCCCATATTGAGATCACACCCTGGACTTGGAACCTACTTAAGATTTTCTCTCTCTCCATTTCTTCTCCCTCCTCACCTCAAAAAAGAGAAAAAAAAAAAAAAAAAAGACTGTGATGTGAGGTTTCAAATGCCAAGCAGTGAAATATGTGACCTGCAGTGGAGTCTCAGTTCTAAATTTTGAGAAACTTCAAATTGTTCATCCAGTCCATGACATTAATGTTACTGACAGAGGGACTAAATGCATGGTTTTAGGAAATATGCCCACTGGGTAATTACTTTGATGATTCTTTCCTTGTAAATAAGGATAAATAGGGATAAAATCCTCAAGCTCTTGCATGTTATCAGAAAACCTACAAGATTAAAAAGAGAAACAGTAAAATAAAATAAAAGTGAAACCCTATTATTTGACTTGGAATCTCAGTCTGCTTAGCTGAGTAGTAATAACACTAATTTGAGGTTCAGTACTGTATTTCCTACCTCCAAGTTCCCTAACGGAGTCAGTTGCCTTCACTCAGTTTCAGGAACAGAGAATGCATATATTCCATGAGGAAAAGTCAATCACTACCTTATTTACTATCATAATTCCAATACCTAGGTTGTGTGGATACATGGTGGCCATTGAATATCATGGGGGTCTATGAAAGACTGGATGGATTAATTAAGATCCTCAGGGGAGGGAACAGATTATGTAAAGCTTATACCCACTAACAGCTTCTTTGTAAAAACTGAGAAGAGCATGATATAGAGACACATAATTTTGATTAAAAGACACTTGGTGCCACAGATAAGACCAAAAACATTGTTTTTTTTATAAACATTTTATTTATTTATTCATGAGAGACACAGAGAGAGAGAGGCAGAGACACAGGCAGGGGGAGAAGGAGAAGCAGGCTCCATGTAGGGAGCATAATGCAGGACTTGATCCTGGGTCTCCAGGATCACCCCCTAGGCTGAAGGCAGATGCTTAACTGCTGCGACACACAAAAAATTGTAAAGGCAGTTTACCTTTCTATTTTAATACTTTTATTATTTTTAACTTTCTGTTTAAATTCAAGTTCCTTAACATACAGTGTAATAATTAGTTTCAGATATATAATTTAATGATTGGAGACTTATATATGACACCCAGTGCTCAACACAATTACTCTCCTTATATACCCATCACCCAATTAGCCCTTTGGCTACCCACCACCCCTCCAACAACCCCATTTGTCCTCTATAGTTAAGAGTCTCTTTTGGTTTGCTTCCCTCTCTTTTTTGCGCCTTCCCCTATGCTCATGTTTTGTTTCACGAGTTCCATATATGAGTGAAATCATACAGTATTTGTCTTTTTCTTACTAACTGGTTTCCTTCTAGCTCCATCCATGAATTTGCAAATGGCAAGATTTCATTCCTTTTGATGCCTGAGTAATATTCCAGTATATATATATGCACCTTGTTTTCTTTTTTAAGATTTTATTTATTTCTTCATGAGAGACACAGAGAGAGACAGAGAGGCAGATACACAGGCAGAGGGAGAGTCATGCTACTGCATGGAGCCTGACATGAGACTGATCCCCAATATCCAGGATCACGCCCTGAGCTGAAGGTGGCGCTAAACCGCTGAGTCACCCAGGCTGCCCTAATATGCACCTTCTTTATCCATTCATCAGACAATGGACATTGGGGCTCTTTCCATAATTTGGCTATTGTTGATGACACTGCCATAACCATCGGGGGACAGGTATCTCTTCAAATTAGTTTTGTATCCTTTTGGTAACCGCCTAGTCTGCAATTGCTGGGCAGAGGGTAGTCGGTCTATTTTTAACCTTTTGAGAACCCTCTGCGCTGTTTTCCAGAGTGGCTGCACCAGTTTGCATTCCCACCAACCCTGTGAGAGGGTTCCCCTTTCTCTGCATTCCTTGCCAACACCTGCTGTCTCCTGTGTTGTTAATGTCAGCCATTCTGACAGGTGTGAGGTAGTCTTTCCTTGTAGTTTTGGTTTGTGTTTCCCTGATGATGAGTGACGCTGAACATCTTTTCATGTGTCTGTTGAACACCTCTAGGTCTTCTTTGGAAAAATGTCTGTTCATGTCTTCTGCCCATTTCTTAACTGGATTGCCTTTTTGGGTTGTGGTTATAATGTCTAACCCGTCTTTTGTCATACCAGCCTTTTATCAGATACGTCATTTGCAAATACCTTCTCCCATTCCATAGGTTGCCTTTTAGTATTGTTGGCTGTTTCTCTTGCTGTGCAGAAGCTTTTTATCTTGATGAAGTCCCAAGAGTTCATTTTTGCTTTTGTTTCCCTTGCCTCAGGAGACACGTCTAGTAACAACTTTCTTTTATTTTTTTTAAGATTTTATTTATTCATGAGAGACACAGTTAAGTGAGAGAGGCAGAGACACAGGCAGAGGGAGAAGCAGGCACCATGCAGGGAGCCCGATGTAGGACTGGATCCCAGACTCCAGGATCACGCCCTACGCTGAAGGTGGTGTTAAACTGCTGAGCCCCCCAGGGATCCCCTGGTAACAGGTTCTTATGGCAGAGTTCAAAGAGGTTGCTGCCTTGGTTCTCCTCTGTGATTTTTATGGTTTCCTGCCTCACATTTAGGTCTTTCATCCATTTTGAATCTATTCTTGTGTATGGTGTAACAAGGGGGTCCAGTCTCACTGTTTGACACGTTGCTGTGCAGTTTTCCCAACACCATTTGTTTTGAAGGGACTATCTTTCTTCCACTGGATATTCTTTCCTGCTTTGTCGAAGATTAGTTGACTATATAGTTGTGGGTCCATTTCTGGGTTTTCTATGCTGTTCCATTGATCTATGTGCCTATTGCTGTGCCAGCACCATACAGTCTGGATGACTACAGGTTTGTAATATAACTTGGAGTCCAGAAGTGCGCTGCCTCCAGCTTTGCTTGCATTTTTCAAGGCTGCTTTGGCAAATTGGGGTCTTTTGTGGTTCCATACAAATTTTAGGATCTAGCTCTGTTCTAGTTCTGTGAAAAATGCTGGTGGTGTTTAGATAGGGATCACATTGAATATGTAGACTGCATTGGGTAATATAGACATTTGTTCTTCCAATCCTTGAGCATGGAATGTTTTTCCATTTCTTTGTGCCATCTTTAATTTCTTTCATCAGTATTTTACAGCTTTTGGAGTACAGTTCCTTTACCTCCTTGGTTAGATTTATTCCTAGGTATCTTATGGTTTTTGGTGCAGTTGTTAATGGGATCTCTCCCTTAATTTCTCTTTCTGCTGCTTCATTATTGGTGAATAGAAGTGCAACAGATTTCTTATACTCATTTTGTATCCCGTGACTTTACTGAGTTCATGTATCTGTTCTAATAATTTTTTATGGTGTTTTTGGTTTTCCGGATAGACTAGACTATCATGTCGTCTGCAAAAAGTGAAAGTTTGACATCTTCCTTACTGATTTGGATGCCTTTTATTTTTTTTCATTCTCTGCTGTGGCTAGGATTTCCAGTACTGTGTTAAGTAATATTGGTGAGAGTGGACATCCCTGTCTTATCCTGACTACAGAGGAAAAACTCTCAGTTTTGCCCTACTGAGGATAACATTAGCTGTGGGGTTTCATATATGACCTTTTTTTCTGTTGAGGGTTTGCCTCTAACCCTCTAAACCTACTTTGTTGAGGGTTTTTATTATAATGTCTAACCCGTCTTTTGTGTTGGTTTTTATTACGGATGTTGTACTTTGTCAAATGCTCTTTCTGTATCTTTTGAAAGGATCATATAGTTTTTCTCCTTTATTTTATTAATGTGGTGTTTATCACATTGATAGATTTATGAATATTGAGCCACTCTTACAGCCCCTGTACAAAACCACCCTTGATCATGGTGAATGATTGTGTGTGTGTGTGTGTGTGTGTGTGTGTGTGTACTGTTGGATTTGAGTTGCTGATATTTTATTGAAAATTTTTTTATCTTTGTTCATCAGGGATAGTGGCTTATAGTTCTCTCTCTCTCTCTTTTTTTTTTTTTCTTTAGCAGTCTTCATCTGGTTTTGGTAGAAGGCTAATGCTAGCCTCATAGAACGGATTTGGAAGTTTTCCTTCCATTTCTATGTTTTGGGACAGAAGAATAGGTGTTAACTCTTCTTTAAATGTCTGGTGGAATTCCCCTGGGAAACCCTGTTGCCCTGGACTTTGGTTTGTGGGGAGATTTTTGATTACAGATTCAATTTCTTTGCTGGTTTTTGATCTGTTCAAGTTTTCTATTTCTTCCTGTTTTTGTTTTGGTACTTTTTATGTTTCTAGAAATTCATTCATTTCTTCCATTTGTTATTCAATTTTTGGCTTATAGTTTCTGATATTATTTCTTATAGCTGTTTATATTTCTGTGGTGTTGGTTGTTATTTCTCCTCTTTCATTTGGTATTTCATTTATTTGGGTCCTTTCTCATTTATTTTTCATAAGGCTTCCTAGGGATTTGTCAATTTTATTAATTTTTTTCAAAGAACCAGCTACTGGGTTCATTGTTCTGTTCTATTGTTTTGTTTTGTTTCTATATTATTTATTTCTGTTCTAATCTTTATTATTTCTTTCCTTATGGCTTTGGTCTTCATTTGTTGTTCTTTCTCTAGTTCTTTAAGTGTAAAGTTAGGTAGTTTATTTGAGATTTTTCTTACATCTTAAGGTAGGCCTATATTGCTATATACCACTTTTGCTATATCACAAAGGTTTCAGATCATTGTGTTTTCATTTTCATTTGTTTCTATGTATTTTTTATTTCTTCTTTGATTTCCTACTTGACCCATTCATTGTTTAGTAGCATGCTGTTTAACCTTCATGTGTTTGTGGTCTTTCCAAATTTTGTGCTTGACTTCAAGTTTCATAGCAATATGGTCAGAAAATATGCATGTTATGATCTCAGTCTTTTTGTACTTGCTGAGGCCTGATTTGTAACTTGTATGTGATCTATTCTGGAGAATGTCCCATATGCATTTGAAAAGAATGTTAATCTTTTGCTTTAGGATAGAATGTTCCAAATATATGTTAAGTCCATCTGGTCCAATATGTAATTCAAAACCATCCTTTCCTGGTTGATTTTTTTGCTTTGATCTGTCAATTGCTATAAGTGGGGCATTAAAGCACCCTACTATTATTCTACTTTATTATCAATGAGTTCCTTTATGTTAGTTTTTAATTGATTTATATTATTTTGGTGCTCTCATGTTGGGTGCAAAAATATTTACAATTGTTAGATCTTCTTGTTGAATTTTCTCCTTTATTATGATATAGTGCCCTTCTTCATCTCTGTTACAGTCTTTGGTTTATTTCATTTTTTATTATTTAAAGATTTTATTTATTTATTCATTAGAGAGGCAGAGATTTAGGCAGAAGGAGAAGTGGGCTCCCACAGGGAACCTGATGCAGAACTTGATTCCAGGACCTCAGGATCACAACCTGAGCCAAAGGCAGATGCTCAACCACTGAGCCACCTAGCCTCCCCCAGTCCTTGGTTTAAATTCTACTTTGTCTGATATAAGTATGGCTCCTTCTGCTTTCTTTTGGCATCCATTAGTATGGTATATGGTTCTCCAGTCTCTTATTTTCAACTGTGTATATATTTAGGTCTAAAATGAGTGTTGTAGGCAGCATATAAATGGGTCTTTTTTTTTTTTTTTACATCTATTCTGACACCCTATGTCTTTTGACTGGAGCATTTATCCCATTTACATTTGGAATAATTATTGATAGATATGTAATTTAGTGTCCTTGTCTTACTTCTTAAGTCATTGTTTCTGGATATTTTCTCTGTTCCTTTCTGTTCTGTCACTTTTGGTCTTTCCTTTCCACTCAAAGAGTCAGTCCCCTTTAATAATTTTTTGTAGGGCTGGTTTAGTGGTCACAAACTCTTTTAGTTTTTGTTTGTCTGGAAAACGCTTTATCTCTCCTTCTATTCTGAATGATAGCCTTACTGGATAGAGTATTCTTGGCTGCAAATTTTCCCCATTCAGCACATTAAGTATATTATGCCACTCTCTTCTGGCTTGCCAAGTTTCACTTAGAGATCTGCAGCTGGCTTTATGGGTCTTCCCTTGCGAGTTAGGGACTACTTTTGTCTTGCTACTTTTAAAATCTTTTCCTTATTGCTATATTTTGCAAATTCAATTATAGCATATCTTGGTTTTGGCCTGCTATATATATATTTTTTTTTGATGGGATTTTCCTTGCCTCCTAGATCTGGATGTCTGATTCCTTCTCCAGATTTGGGAAGTTTTCAGCTATTATTTCCTCAAATAAATTTTCTGCCCCCTTTTCTCTTTCTTCTTCTTCTGGGACTCCGATAATAACAATGTTATTATGTTTGATGGAGTCATTGAGTTCCCTAAGTCTATTCTTATGTTCCATAATTCCTCTTTTTCTCTTTTGTTCAGTTTCATTATTTTCCATTATTTCTCTATCACTTATTCATTCCTCTGCCTCTTTCATTCTTATGTTCATTGCATTCAGCCTGTTTTGAATCTCAGTGAGTGTATTTTTCATTTCTGATTCATTTTTTAACTCTTTTATCTCTGCAGTAAGAGCCTCCCTGAAGTCTTCTATTCTTTTATAAAGCTCAGCAAGTATCCTTATGATTGTTCCTCTAAATTCTCCATCAGGCATATTATTTATGTCTGTTTCACTTAGAGCCCTGGCCATGACCTTATCGTGCTCTTTCATTTGGGATGAATTACTCCATCTCGGCATTTTGTCTAAGTTTTTGCCTTTTTCTGTGTATTAGAAAAGCCTGTTATGTTTCCTGCTCCAGAGAGTAATGGATTTATGAAGAAGAGGTCATATAGTGTGTCCAGCGCCTGGTGCTTCAGGGAATGTGTCTGGTGTATACTTCGTGTACTCTACTGCTGTGTTGTGGCTGTTCTATCACTGCCAGTTGACTGCAGTGGGCAGTGTTTGATTTTTGGCCATAATGTGGCAAGTTTTAACTACATGTGCTCTAGTCTGCTCATTTAATGAGACCTGATACTACTTCCACTAGAAATGAATCCCTGCAGAACTCTATGGTTGGGAGATCTGTTCTGTGCAGGCGTCTCTGCTGGTCTTCTGGAGAAGGGGCTTGCTATGCTGGGACTGACAAGCTTGACCGAGAAGGGCAGTACCACCAGAGTACAAGGGTGTGGGACTTGATGTGAGTAGGCTACACAGCCAGTGTAAGTGCTCTGCTATTTATCACAGGGGTCTCTGCTTTCATGCTGAGAGGCAGAGGTCAGTGAGGCACTTCCATGCATGCTGCTCTTGGGGATGCACTCTGAATTGAGCAAATAATCTCAACCCTGTGTGTCTAGACATTTTTCAGATCACACTGTGTGTCTCCTGGTTGTTGCCGGCCCTCTCTCCAGGAGCAGCACAGTGCCCTCCAGGTTCCATCCCAGCCAAACCTGCTGTCTTATAAAACCCCAGTCTTTAGGGATGTGTGCCGTGGGCAAGGGCCTGCACTGCTCTTCCGCAGGAGGGTCCCACTGCACTGGGACTTCAGCAGCCTTGACCAAGAAGGGCGGTGGCACCAGAGCTCAGAGCTGTGGGATTTGGTGTAAGCAAGTTAGGCAGCCTGTGTCAGGGGCTGAGCTGCTTTCATAGGAGGCTCTGTGGTTATGCTGAGAGGTGGGGGAGAGAAATGGCACCAGTGGAACCTTTGTCCTCAGAGAGGCATCTTTGTGAACACTACCCCTTGGTGGTGCACTCTAATAAGAGTGAATAATCTTTCATTTTGTGCCCCAGCACTCTTCAGATCATTGTTTCACTATTTCCATACCATCTGTTCCCAGTTTGTTTCCCTGAATTCTCTCCAGGAGAAGGGCAGTGCCCTGAGGTCTTTATCCCAGCTATCCCAGGGAAGCCTGATTATCTTTCAAATTCCAGTCTTTAAGGCCACTGTTTGTAAGAATTCGAAAATCAGCCCTTCTCGTTTTCTCAGTCAATGGCTGTGGGGAAATGTTTTCCCTGCACAATCCCCTATGTGCTCCTCCCTCTCTCTCTCCTTTCTCCATGATCATGGCTCCTTTCCTCTGCAGCATCGGTGATCCATTTATCCCCCAAACCATGTCTCTGCATTCTCTACCTTCTTCAATATGGCTTTTCCTCTCCCTCCAGCTGTGTAGCTTGTTCCATGGGTCCCAGGTTGATTTCCAGGATATTTACAATGATTCAATAGTTATCTATTTATGCTCAAGAGACAAGACAAGTCTAGGGTCTTCCTAATATGCCACGACCTTAGCTGTATCTAAAAGGTATTTTGGGGGATGCCTGGGTGTCTCAGTGGTAGAGCATATGCCTTCGGCTCAGGGCATGATCCTGGGGTTCTGGGATCGAGTCCAATGTCGGGCTTTCTTGTATAGAGCCTGCTTCCCCCTCTGCCTGTGTCTCTGCTTCTGTGTTTGTGTGTGTCTCTCATGAATAAATAAATAAAATCTTTTTAAAAAATGAAAGGTGTTTTTGTTGTTGCTTTTTTTTTTTTTTTTTTTTTTTTTTTTTTTAAAGATTTTATTTATTTATTCATGATAGTCACAGAGAGAGAGAGAGAGGCAGAGACAGAAGCAGGCTCCATGCACCGGGAGCCCGACGTGGGATTCGATCCCGGGTCTCCAGGATCGCGCCCGGGGCCAAAGGCAGGCGCCAAACCGCTGCGCCACCCAGGGATCCCATGTTGTTGCTGTTGTTTAAGAGAGAGAGAGAGAGAGAGCACATATGCACATACTGGCTTGGGGGATGGGCAGAAGGAGAGGAAAGAGAATCTTAAGCAGGTTTTACATTCAGTGTGGAGCCAAATGTGGGGCTCAATCTCATGATCTTGAGATCATGACCTGAGCCCAAATCAAGATTTGTATGCTTAACTGACTGAGCCACTCAGGCACCCCTAAAAGTATAACCTAAAAGTATAACTTTCATAAAAAGTTATGAAACTATTTGCAGATGACATGATCTCCATATGGAAAACCAAAAACACCATAAAAATTATTAGAACAGATACATGAACTCAGTAAAGTCACGGGATACAAAATGAGTATAAGAAATCTGTTGCACTTCTATTCACCAATAATGAAGCAGCAGAAAGAGAAATTAAGGGAGAGATCCCATTAACAACTGCACCAAAAACCATAAGATACCTAGGAATAAATCTAACCAAGGAGGTAAAGGAACTGTACTCCAAAAGCTGTAAAATACTGATGAAAGAAATTAAAGATGGCACAAAGAAATGGAAAAACATTCCATGCTCAAGGATTGGAAGAACAAATGTCTATATTACCCAATGCAGTCTACATATTCAATGTTATCCCTATCCAAACACCACCAGCATTTTTCACAGAACTAGAACAGAGCTAGATCCTAAAATTTGTATGGAACCACAAAAGACCCCAATTTGCCAAAGCAGCCTTGAAAAATGCAAGCAAAGCTGGAGGCAGCGCACTTCTGGACTCCAAGTTATATTACAAACCTGTAGTCATCCAGACTGTATGGTGCTGGCACAGCAATAGGCACATAGATCAATGGAACAGCATAGAAAACCCAGAAATGGACCCACAACTATATAGTCAACTAATCTTCGACAAAGCAGGAAAGAATATCCAGTGGAAGAAAGATAGTCCCTTCAAAACAAATGGTGTTGGGAAAACTGCACAGCAACATGTAAAACAGTGAGACTGGACCCCCTTGTTACACCATACACAAGAATAGATTCAAAATGGATGAAAGACCTAAATGTGAGGCAGGAAACCATAAAAATCACAGAGGAGAACCAAGGCAGCAACCTCTTTGAACTCTGCCATAGGAACCTGTTACCAGGGGATCCTGGGGGGCTCAGCAGTTCAGTGCCTGCTTTTGGCGTGGGGCTGATCCCAGAGTTCCAGGATTGAGTCCCACATTGGGCTCCCTGCATGGTGCCTGCTTCTCCCTCTGCCTGTGTCTCTGCCTGTCTCTCTCTTTCTGTCTGTGTCTCTCATGAATAAATAAATAAAATATTTTCAAAAATTAAAAAAAAAAAAAGAGGGCAGCCTGGTTGCTCAGGGGGCAGCCCACATGGCTCAGCGGTTTAGCGCTGCCTTCAGCCCAGGGCGTGACCCTGGAGTCCCAGGATGGAGTCCCACTCCTTCTCTCTCTCTCTCTCTCTCTCTCTCTCTCTCTCACTAATAGATAAATAAAGTATTTTAAAAAAAGATAAAAAGCTTCTGCACAGCAAGAGAAACAGCCAACAATACTAAAAGGCAACCTATGGAAATGGGAGAAGATATTTGCAAATGACGTATCTGATAAAAGGCTGGTATGCAAAATCTATAAAGAACTTCTCAAACCCACAACCCAAAAAGGCAATCCAGTTAAGAAATGGGCAGAAGACATGAACAGACATTTTTCCAAAGAAGACCTAGAGGTGTTCAACAGACACATGAAAAGATGTTCAGCGTCACTCATCATCAGGGAAACACAAACCAAAACTACAAGGAAAGACTACCTCACACCTGTCAGAATGGCTGACATTAACAACACAGGAGACAGCAGGTGTTGGCAAGGAATGCAGAGAAAGGGGAACCCTCTCACAGGGTTGGTGGGAATGCAAACTGGTGCAGCCACTCTGGAAAACAGCGCAGAGGTTTCTCAAAAGGTTAAAAATAGACCGACTACCCTCTGCCCAGCAATTGCAGACTAGGCGGTTACCAAAAGGATACAAAACTAATTTGAAGAGATACCTGTCCCCCGATGGTTATGGCAGTGTCATCAACAATAGCCAAATTATGGAAAGAGCCCCAATGTCCATTGTCTGATGAATGGATAAAGAAGTGCATATATACACTGGAATTTTAGTCAGCCATCAAAAGAAATGAAATATTGCCATTTGCAAATTCATGGATGGAGTTAGAGGGAAACCGGTGAGTCAGAGAAAGACAAATACCGTATGATTTCACTCATAGATGAAATTTGAGAAACAAAACAGATGAGCTTAGGGGAAGGGGAAAAAAGAGAGGGAAGCAAACCTAAGAGACTCTTAACTATAGAGAACAAATGGGGTTGTTGGAGGTGTGGTGGGTGGCCAAAGGGCTAAGTGGGTGATGGGTATATAAGGAGAGTAATTGTGTTGAACACTGGGTTCCATGTAAATGTTGAATCACTAAATTCTACATATGAAATGAATATTACCATGGGTGTTAACTAGAATTTCAATAAAATTTTGAAGAAATAAATAATATAGTATAGTAGAGCCACTTAGTCAATCTTCCTAGAAAACACGATGCTGATTAAATTTTAAAATATAAGTGGAATTTAGTCAGCTAGAACATCTTGGCAGAGGGAACTGCAGGAGAAATGGCAGGAACCTAGAAAATGCATTTAACCTATTTCCAAATCCAAGAAATATATTAAATATTTTTATTATCTTTAAAACTGAGATGCCTGTAAGAAGTACTTTGGATTATTTTTCAGTAAATCTTCTCTTCTTTGCTTTTTCCCCCTATGATCGTAGTAAACTTCTCTGTTCCATTGATTTTGGAGCTGACCATATGATTAACTTTGACTATGGGATGTTATAAATGTTTCAAGTAAATACTTGAAATGTGCTTTCCTGTTGGTCACTTGCTCTCTTGCATGTCTAGGAGGACATTCAGAAAGTCAGGGCTTGACTTTTCTACTGTTCCATGGAAAATGAAAGAGGTGGAGGAGCACCACCCATCCAGTCCATAGACCTGCGGTTTGGAACCTAGCTAGTCCTGCCTAAATCATTTCACTCCAAGCTAGCTAGTAGACACATGAGTGAATTTTAATGCTTCTTATTTTAAGCCTCCCACTTGTAGAGTATATGTTATGTAGCAATAGCCTCCTATACATTTTTATTGAACAAAGCTGTTGATGTGTTGAAACCCTGTTTAATTTCTTACTTTTGTTTCACATTCTGTACAAATTTTTGCTTACTTTTGTAATAAAGAGAATTTAAAAAAATAAAATAGAAAAAGATCGGAGTGAAAATAAAGAAATAAGATAGGAGTGTATGCAAATATTCTAATAGTTTGTTGACATAAAAGAAAAACTGTATACAGTTCACTTTTAAAAGAGTGGACGATAAATTTCATTTGTACCAGTATTCCAGAGAATAAAATAATTATTGATATTATAAAAGATAGTTGGAGTTCTTTTCCAAAACTTAACTATCATTGAAAACTATAGGAAATTAATTTAGCAGCCTGGGAAAAAACCCAGGATGATAGAGTAGTGTCTGCTCTGTTCTAAAATCTTGAGAAATGAGATATTTAGAGATCTCATATATTGTTGGTGTGCTAAGGACATAGGATATTGTCACACACAACTTGCTTTTCAGTAAAATAACGTTGTTCTTCAGAAGGTTAGCTTCTGTATATATGGGACTATTTGTAACACATAACATTTAAGTTATAATTATAAAAATAAACAAAAAATAAATCTTACATAGACTAGTTATTAAAATACTATAATCATAGGGTATCTGAGTGTCTCAGTTAGTTAAGTGGTTGCTTTTTGCTTAGGTCACCATCTTAGAGTCCTGGGGTCCAGAGTATTGGACTCCTTGCTCAGCAGGGAGTCTGCTTCTCCCTCTACCTCTGAACTTCCCCCCTGCTCATGCTATCTCACACATACACTATCTCTCTCATAAATAAAAAAAATCTGAAAAAATACTTTAATAATAAAGAGCTATGCCTTGAAGTTTATATTTGTATACAAAGTAAATAAAATGGAGAAGCAAGATATGAAGCAGTTCTAGAGAAAAAAGAATTCTTTAACACATCCTTTCTTCTTTGATTCTAAAATAAGAAAAGAAGATAACTACTTGGCCACCATAAAAAATAAAATTGTGCAATTAATTTGTACATAATAATCAAACTTAATCTAGGCATAGAAGTTAAAGGCTATAGTGGTAAGATATATTAAGTCACATTAAAATTAAAGTTCCTGTAGTAACAGGAAATTAAAGGTCCTGTAGTAACTGTTGGAAGTTAAAGTTGTAGCAAGAGCAGGATTAAGGAATAAGAAATGGACATTTAAAAAAAATTTCAAATGGAAATCAATGTTTTCTTCTAAACTTCAAGACATCAATTATTACCACTCTTCAAATTTTATTCCTCATGCCTATCCTCTGATAGTTTTAAGAGGGATCCAGAAAAATACTTTATGTATATGGTGTTTGACTTTAAAACACTCTACAGTACAGAAACTTGACTTCTTTCTGCTTAAAAGAAATCTGATATGCATGGTGCTGAAGAACACAAATAATAAGAAGCAAAAGAATCCCTTCTTGCCTTATATAATTTTAAAAAAATCTCTTATTGACAGAAGAAAAGCAGATTGAGTATTCACATTATTACACCAGAAGAGCAAAATTATAGCTTTCTGTGTCAATTATGTTATAATATTTTTCATTAAATATTGTATTTTATTAGATTTCTCCAATGTAATACTTAAATACTATTTAAAACAACTTTTATGTATCCAATTTCCTGGGTTAGAGTCTCAGCTTTAATTTTTTTTTAATGGATTTGTAACATTTCAGAAGCTTAAGAATCATTATCATACATATTTAAAATTTCAGTTTTAAATATTGAATAGATGTGTTGAGAAGACAACATTTTACATCCATAGTTTGTATATATATGACCAGGAAAATACAGCATTTAACATTTAGTCATTTATACTTCTAAAAAATATAGTTGTTCTGTTAAAAACAATTTAAATAGTACATCACTTATAAAAAAAGCTAATGAGAACTTTTTGGAGAAATAATGTAATGATTGCAGGTTTTTTATTATTGTTATTATTTAATTTAAAACCCAGGATTAATCATATTTAATATGTACCACTCTCTAGCAGTGCATAAATTTCCCACTTGGCTTCACTCTCAAAACATAATCCAGTCTCCACTTAATTTTTTATTGTAATGGGAACTTAACTTGTCCTGAATCAACTGTATTTATGTTTTGATAGGTTAATTTGTAGATGGTTCTATTTTATGTTATGGCAACTTATTTTATTTTTGAGCCAAAATGTACATAATGTCACACAAATCACAGTGCCAGAAAATTCATTTTCCCAACAAATATTCTCATATATTGAAGTAGCCTTCAGTCTCATTCAGCTTTCAAACAGCCTCATTAGTACTTAGTCATTCTGGGTTTACAGTTTAACTTAAAATTTTCAATTTGGGAAATCTATTCCAACGAAAATACCCCCTTCATTCATTTCTTAAGGAAATCATACTTTATTTTTTATTATTTTCACTTCTATTTAGTTTCAACCTTTAAAAGCCAAAACAATCAGGAGGTACTGATACTTATTCAAATTGAACATGTTTATATCATTTTAAATTTAGATTATTTTATAGTTTAATATTTTTTTCAGAGCTGCTAGCAGAGTTGGTTTGAATTTTTAAAACATTTTGTTCAATCTAAGTATGATTTCAGCCTAAAACATTATAACTATTCATTTTTGGAGAGAGTGTGTAGATATATTAACCATGAATTGTAGTATACACAAGTAGAACTTGTTGCTAAGTAACAAATACCTATTATCAGGGGGATGATATTACATCTTATTGAGCACAGACAGAGGCAGGAAATGATCTCTGAGGAAAGGGATCCGTCACAAGTCTATCACAAACCTCCGTTACAGACGGTAGAGGAAAATTAATGGTCTAGGTTTTCTGGCTTAATAGGTTTCGGTTCCTGTCTTCTGGAAAACATGCATTTCAATTTTATCTACTCTGAATCACTATGGCACTTTAAAAGATTAAATATTATGGGGTCTACAGAATAGTAATTTAGAAATAAAATATTCCTTTTGCAGGTGCAGCCTGTCAAGTTGCTAACATTTAGTTAAGCTTTTACAGTCCACAGAAAACCTTTCTGGGAAAATGAAGCCTGTAATTGTGGTAGTCACCTTCAGCCATGCTTTGAATAATTTTCAGAGGCATTGCCAATTCCCCCCTAGATTAGATATAATAACTGGTGTTCAGATATATACACTATCAAATATACACAAGTACAATAAGTAATGAAGAGATGTTGAAGTCTCTTTCTCATAAGAATTATTATCTTTTATTGAGTAAATTCAAATATATTTAATGTTACTTTTAACATTATCCTTGCCCACGTACAAGTATGAATCTTAATAATAAACAAGAAATGATACCCTAGTCTAATTCCTCATATCTCTTGCTCCACCAATTTATCAATTCAGCAGATATTTATTTAGTGCCAGTTGTTTGTTCTTCCTGAGGCACAGTTTTGATCATGAGTGGTCACAACTGGATCTGCCAAAAATCTGAGGATTATTTTATTATCCTTAATGTTAAAATGGTAGAAATGTTTCCCTAAAAAATCATAGCAAGGCAAAGACCACTATTATCACTTCTAATTAATATTGTAGTGGAATTTCTAGCCACTGAAAAAAAATGCCAAAACATATATTAAATGACATAAAGGTGAAAAAGAATAAACAAAACCTTCACTATTCACACAACCACCTTAATACTGCAGAAAACGTTTAATTAGTGGCAGAGTCTAATGATAATGTTTGGTATAAGTGGAAAGCACAAAAAATAAATACAATTTATTACAGCACCAATGAAGAGTTCAAAACTGCAAATTCAAAAATGTAAATTCACAATCATATGGAAAATTAAGGTATATAAAAATAAAGATAAAATATGTTTTATTTATTATAGGACCTTCATAGTTAAAATATAGCACATTATTAAAGACTGTAAGAATTTCTAAATATGTTTTCTAATAAATTATGTTTATGTCTAGATAAATTCAATATTGTAAAAATATCAATCATCCCACAACTTACCTGTAAAATTGATGCAGTTTGAATCAGTATCTCAAAGTATTTTTATTTTTAAAATGTTTTTAAAGATTTTATTTATGTATTCAGAGACAGAAAGAGAGAGAGAGAGAGAGAGGCAGAGACACAGGCAGAGGGAGAAGCAGTCTCCATGCAGGGAGCCTGTGATGGGACTTGATCCCCAGACCCCAGGATCACGCCCTTGGGCTGAAGGCAGGCACTAAACCACTGAACTACCCAGGTGTCGCTCAAAGTATTTTTATGAAGACATTAATGTTAATATTTTGTGAAAGATGAAATGGGCATAATGAGCCAACATATTCCTAAATAAGAAATATATGATGAGGACTTATCGTGAAAGGGATATGATCTGATATACCTACCAAATATCAAGACTCATTATAAAATTATTGTTAGGAAGAGAGTTTGGTATTATGGTAGGGATAAAGACAATTGACCAATGAAAGAGACTGTAGATACTAGAAAGGAACCTATGACACCCTCCACACATAGCTAGCTTTGCGATCTCTGGGGAAGAAAGGGCTATCCTAAAAATGGTGGTGGGACAATAGATTGTTTTTATGGAAGGGAAAGGAAAATATAATGTAATATCCTTTCAATACTCTACACAGATATTAATTGCTAATAGATTAGATATTTGAATCTTATTTATGAAACTGAAGCAAATTTTTACTACAGTAGAAATTTCATTTGTCTTAGGATATGATAAACTTTCTTAAGAAACAGAGGCTATATAAATTTGAATAATGATCAATGGTTTTTACCACTTAAAGTGAAGAGGTTTTGTTATAAGAAAGTACAGACAGGAGCTAAACAAGCTGAAAAATGGATGTATGCTGTCCACAAGAGACACCTATCAGTTTAAAGACACACATAGGCTCAAAGTGAAGTTATAGAAAAAGATATTTCAAGCAAATGGTAACCAAAAGAAAAAAGAAGTAGCCATACTTTTATCAGAAAAAATAGACTTAAAAAATAGATTCTAAATGGATTAAAGGCAAACTCCTAGGAGCAAACATAGGGTAGAAGCTCCTTTATATTGATTTTGGCAATGGTCTTTTGGATATGATATCAAAAGCACAGCAACAAAAGCAAAAAGCAAGTGAAACTGTATCAAACTATAAAGCTTCTACACAGCAAAACAATCAACAAACTGAAAAGGCATCATATGAAACAAGAGAAAATATTTGCAAACCATATATCTGATAAGGGTTTAACATCCAAAATATAGGAAGGAATCATACAATTCAATTACAAACAAATAAACAAAAAAAGCCCCTTTTAAAAATAGGCAGAGGAACTGAATAGACATTTTTTTCAAAGACATACAAATGGCCAACAGGTACTTATGAAAAGATACTCAACATCACTAACTGTCAGAAAAATGAAACTCAAAAGCACAAAGAAATAATATCTCACACTTGCTAGAATGGCTACCATCAAGAAGACAAACTGTAGGAGAGGGTGTAGAGGAAAGGGAACCCTTGTGCATCTTTGATGGAAATGTAAATTGGTTCAGTTTGGCCACTATGGAAAACAGTATGGAGGTTCTTCAAAAAAATAAAAATATAAATATAATTTGTTCCAGCATCCCATTTCTGGGTATCTATCTAAAGAAATGAAAACAGGGTATCGAAAAGATATCTGCACTCCTATGTTTGTTGCTGTATTATATACAATAGCCAAGATATGGAAACAACCCTTGTCTGTCTACAGATGAATGTATAAAGAATATGTGAGTATAAGAGCTCCTGTGTGGCTCAGTTGCTTAAGCGTCCAACTCTTGATTTCAATTTGTGTCACCATCTCAAGGTTGTGAGATAGAGCCTGGTGTCAGGCTCTATGTTGGGCATGGAGCCTGCTTAAGGGTCTCTCCCTCTCTCTCCCTCTGCCCCAACCTCCCTAAAAAAAGAATATGTGACTGTATATCCCTATATATCACTATATATATATATATATATATATATACACACATATATAATGTATATCATATATATATCACATATATATATGTATATGTATGAAAAAGAAACCCTGCAATTTGTGATAACATGAATAAATTTGATGGGTTTATGCTGAGTAAGATGAGTCAGACATAGAAAGACAAATATTGTATATCAGTATTACGAGGAATCTAAGAAAACTGAACTCATAAAAATTGTAGAATAGTGGTTACTAGGGGTTAGAGGGTGAGGGAATTGGTGAGATGTTGTTAGAGGGTACAAACCTGCAGCTAAAAGATAAATAAGTTCTGGCAATATAATGTACAAACTAGTAATTATAGTCAACAATCCTGTTTTATATACTTCAAAGCTGGTAAGAGACTGGATGTTCTCTCCACAAATTAACAGTGCTGATTATGTGACATGAAAGAGATGTTGCTAAAGCCTTGCTGGTAATTATATTGCAGGATATAAATACATCAAATTAACGTTTTGTATACATTAAGTTTACACAATGTTCTATGTCAATTATATCTCAATAGAAATTTTTAAATATACCATGAGTCACATATGTACTTTTAAATTTCTAATAGCTTTATTAAAAATGTAATAAACAGATAAATTACATGTGGTACTATATTTTAGTTAACCAACCTCTCCAAAATATTATCATAGTAACATATGATCAATAGTAAAACATTATTAATGAGAAAGAAGTCTGTCACCATAGAAACAGAATACTAAAATAGAAATTCTATGAAAGAAAAGAGAGGGAACCAGGCTTCAGGCAGCAATAAGCACTGCCTTTGATACAAAACAAAACAGACATAAAATATAAGGATATAAACCACAATTTTCAAAGCTAACTCATTGGGATCCTGTAAAGTGTTATGAATCTTCCTTCTTATTTGTATGGATGCTATCCTGAATTCCTTGAGCTCCCTGAAAATTCTAAATCATTTAGGCTTCATTATTGTTTAGAAACATTTAATAATTCAATACTAATCTCTGACTTGTCAAATTTCCTAAGTAATTTTTTTAGGATTTTATTTAATTATTAATGAGACAGAGAGAAAGAGAGAGACAGAGAGAGAGAGAGAGAGAGAGACAGAGACCCAGGCAGGCTCGATGCAGGGAGCCCGATGTGGGACTCGATCCAGGGTCTCCAGGATCACGCCCCTGGCCAAAGGCAGGTGCTGAACCATTGAGCCCCCCCGGGCTGCCCATCGTAACTTAATTTTAAGCCTGTTTTTAAAGTTGACATGATCATGACATTTATATTTTCTCCTGTATCTCTCCTTCCATTTTTAATTCCAAAGCATCAGTTGACTATTTCTCATTATTTTTTAAGATTTTATGTATTGGGGATCCCTCAGTGGCTCAGCAGTTTAGTGCCTGCCTTTGGCCCAGGGCACGATCCTGGAGCCCCTGGATCGAGTCCCACGTCGGGCTCCCTGCATGGAGCCTGCTTCTCCCTCTGCCTGCGTCTCTGCCTCCCTCTCTTTCTCTGTGTCTCTCATGAATAAATAAAAATAAATAAATAAATAAATAAATAAATAAATAAATAAATAAATAGTAAAAATATAAATAAATAAGTAAATAAATAAATAAATAAATAAATAAATATAAATAAATTTTATTTATTCATGAGACTCACACAGAGAGAGGCAGAGACCCAGGCAGAGGGAGAAGCAGGCTCCACGCAGGGAGCCTGACGTGGGACTCAATCCCAGGTCTCCAGGATCACAACCTGGGCCAAAGGCAGGTGCCCAGCCGCTGAGCCACCCAGGCGTCCGTCTCATTTTTTTTTTTTTTTAAGTCAATTCACTTCACTCCTCATTTCTTGGCCATTATTCCTTCAAAAATGATTTTAGCTAATTTAGAGTTGGAAATATATTTGCGCTTCTTAACTTCTTACATAAAGTCATCCACTGAAAAAGAAAAATGGAATATAGTTTCCTTTCCACCTATTTTTAAATAAGTTTTCCCATTTGATATTATTTTTTCCTCTAATAAAGTTTATGTGTACATTCTGATCCACAAGGCTTTATATACAGTTTCTTTCAGTTAGCATTTTCTAAAGATCTCATTTATGCAAGATGACAGTATATAAATTGAAATAATTTGACTAAAGTCCATGTCTTACCAAAACTTGCTATTGAATTATAAGGGTACAGTAAATTGAATATATTTTTATGAAAACAAAGTGGTATATTATGGTCTTTGAGACTAAATGATAAATAGTTCTGCTTAGGAAAAAGATAAGATTTCTTCAAGCAGGTATAATTGAAATAATCTTTGAAAGACGAACAGTCATTGTCAGGAGACTAAGAGATTAATTTATTTCTATCATCAATGACTACTGTGAATTGGACTCACATGACAAACTAGAGAGAGTCAGTTCTCTGTAGTTTGATCTTCTTACCAGTAGAATTAGTTAATACCTGTCCTCACCTAGAGGACTCATAAGTCATTGTGACAACATCTATATTTTACCTTGCATTTCCCTATAACCAAGTACCACACTAAATCTGGATGGTATTTATAAAAATATTAGAAGTAAATATAGTTACAGTATTTCAGATGACTATCCTATTAATTTTAGTTCTTATCAAATTAAAAGTTTTCCTAAAAATAATTACTATATTGGCATGCTCACAGTCTATATATTGCAAGATAAATAATCCTGACCAAAGCAAATTTACCTCCTGGTATTTTCTTGGATTTATTTGTTTTTATTTTAGTGATCTATTTTTATACAAAAATCTTGAAGCAGATTGAGAATACCCTGACCAGCATGTAGATTTTGAAATTATTCCATTTGTGTCCTTTATTTATTAGAATGATAGTATTCCTTAAATATTTTGGGTATTGGTATTGAACAATTATCAAGCTAAGCATATTCATAGTCTAAAAAGAAATTGTTATTTTAAAAGAATATTTAATGAATTTCAAAGAGAAAGTTAAAAATATAGAGTAAACTATGGGATTAAAAATTGATTTTATGAAACCCAGGAGTCATGAGTCAATTGACAAATAGCAATCTCTATGTCTAAGCATGTATTTAGTGTATAGGTTTCACTTGAATACCTATAGATGAAATGCACTAATGAACAGATGTTTTATAATTTTTTTCTTCCCTGTCTAAAACTTTTCTTAGTTACTTAAGAAATGTTAACTCTTACATAGTTATTCAAATGTGTTAGTTTTGGCCTTATTAATGTACATTTTAAGGTGTATAGGAATTACAACTTCAAAAATGTCATTCTATATTCACTAGAAATATATAAACCCATAATATTCTTTTAAAATATATATGCATAAGTGGTGTCACTAATGTCTTCCTTAATATTCTGTTTCAAATGTAGTTAATCATGATCAGGAAAGTCAAAAATAGGTTACCTTTAAAAACTTTCATCCAGGCTCTCAACTTTAGGTCATCTACATCTTTGAAAAATTGTATTGTTATTCAGCAAATATTTACTCTATGCCTCTCTGTTGAGGCAGAAGATACTACCCTGACCTACTGACTTTTAGCTAATGAAATATTGGCCAAGTGATGCAAGCAGACTGATTAAATGTGCCCATATGAATTAACAAGCACGATGTGCATTTATGATTCTCCATGAGACAAATACGTTCTAGTTAAAGCCTGATCTAAGGAGAATTTGGAGATAGGAATGTGAGCTGCAGACGAGAACCCAAATCACAATTTGGAACTTAGGCTTGAAGGAAAGCTTTCCATCTAACTTGCACACTAATGAATGGCTGTGTGTGTGTGTGTGTGTGTGTGTGTGTGTGTGTGTGTGTAGCGATTCAACACTTCCATACATCACCCGGCGCTCATCATTATAAATGCATCCCTTAATCCCCATCATCTATCCTCTACCGACCTCTTCTGATAACCATTAGTTTGTTCTGTATAATTAAGAGTCTGTTTCTTGGTATGTCTTTCTCTCTCTTTTTTTTTCCCTTGGCTCATTTGTTTTGTTTCTTAAATTCCACGTATGAGTGAAATCATATAGTATTTGTCTTTCTCTGACTTGTTTCACTTAGCATTGTACTCTCTAGCTGTAACCATATCACTGCAAATGGCAATATTTTATTCTCTTTATAGCTGAATATGTATGTATACATCTTCTTTATCCATTCATTAGTTAATGGATATTTAGGCTTTCCCATAATTTGGCTATTGTTAGAATGTTATTGTAAACATAGGGTACATGTGTCCCTTTGAATTAGTGTTTTCATATCCTTTTGGTAAGCACCGAGTAGTATGGTTGCTGGGTCATAGAGTAGTTCTATTTTTTAAATTTTTGAGGAATCTCTATATTGTTTTCCAGAGTATCTGCCCCAGTTTGCATTCTCACCAACAGTGCCAGAGGGTTCCCCTTTCCTTTCTCCACATCCTCCCCAACACGTGTTGTTTTTTTGGTTGTTGATTTTATACTAGCCTTTATTTTTTTTAAGATTTTATTTATTTATTCATAAGAGACTCCAAGAGAGAGGCAGGACATAGGCAAAGGGAGAGCAGGCTCTCCATGGAGAATCTGATGTGGGACTCGATCCCAGGATCCTGGGATCATGACCTGAGCCAAAGGCAGATGCCCCTGGGCCTTATTTTTTGACTGAAATTGTATATCAGTTTTCTCTCATCTTTAACTCTAGAAGACAGGAAATATCATTGATACCCCTGGTCAAGAGGAAAGTATATAATAGGCAAATTTAGGTGGAGTATCTGGAGTCTGACAACACTCTCTCTTCTCCGTATTTGCACTGCCTTCATTTTCCCTCCCCACAGCCTTACTTTCTTTTTCTTTTCTTGGGAGTTAATAAACATAGTTAGTTGCTACTTCCTTATTGGTATAAATAGGGATGCTGAAACTAACTTTTTAAAGTAAAAAAACCCACTACTTTTTTTTTTTTTTACTTTTCTATTTTACATGTAGCACATTACCTTTTGTCTGTCTACTGTGTTCTTCCAAAGCAGTATGCCCATAAAGTATCTCACAAGGATTTATTTTACTATTGTGTGTGTATGTGTCTATGTGTATTTGTGTGATGTACAATAAAACTGTAGTATAAAGTTTGAAGTAACTACACTTGCCTATAACACATTGGCTAGGAATTGGATATTGTCAGTAAACTTTATGTCTCACTATATCACATCCTTCTATCTCCTCCTAGAATCAAGCACTAATTCAACTTTTGGATATATCATACCTTTACATTTGTATAATATTATTACTTATGTATATACCCTGATAATTATTTTAATATTGTTCAAGTTTATGTAAATGGAGTCATACTTTATGTATTCTTTGGTGATTTCATTCTTTTGTTCAATATGAGAGAAATGCATCCATGTTGCTATATGTGGCTAAAGTTTTTTTATTGCTATAAAATATTCTGTGAAATAATTATACTTAACTAGTAACTTGTTTCCATTTGGGGATTATTAAGAAACAATGGTGTTTTGAACATGCTGCATATTTTTTTTGCTGTACATGACTCAAATTTTTTTCTGGGGATTGATATGTCAAAGGATATAGATCTTAAAATTTACCATATTAATAATAAACCATTTTCCAAAGTGGATACATCCATTGATAAATTTACCTATAGTGTTTCAAATAACTGTAGACATCTGTCAACATTAATATTGTCAGACATTTTCATTTTTCTAGATTTTTTAGATTTATAATTGTATCTTGATAGTGTCAATTGGAATTTGCCTTATTACAAAGATTTTAAATATGTTTTCATATTATATTGATTCTTTTGATATACATTTTTGTGAATTGCACATAAAGTAGGTTACTTTTACCAAGTCCTTTGTCTCTTTTTTTCATATTAATTTACCAATGTATACTTTACACTCAACAAAAAGCATTTATTAAGTGTCCTGTTGGATAAACTATGATGAATGTAAATGTCAACATAGCCACCAGGAGAATAGAGATGTGGAGTATTTCTTTAAAAAAAAAAAAAAGATTTATTTATTTTAGAGAAAGAGAGAGACTATGAATGGGAGGGGTACAGGGAGAGGAAGAGGACCTGAAGCAGACTTGGTGCTGTGCATAGAGCAATACGGGATTGGATCTCACAACCCTGAGATCACAGCCTGAGTGTAAACCAAGAGTCAAACACTTAACCAACCACACCAGCCAGGCACCCCAAGATATAGACCATTTCTATCACCCAAAAAAAACATTTCTTTTTTATTTTTTCAGTCATTTCCCATCACAGCCTCAATCATATCCATTCAACGGTTGACTTACATTTCAGTTGTTTCCAGATTTGGGCTGTAATAAAGCTGCAATAACTGTTTTTATATGTCATTTTGAGAACATGTGTTTTCATTTATTTTACATAAGTATATAGTAGTTAAAATGACGAGTTACAAAGTAATTTATGTTTACCTTTTAAAAAGTACATTTTCCAGAGTGTGTGTAATATTTTACATTCCTACTACTATTACATAAGAGCTCTCTTTCTCTATGTCCTTATTATCACTCAGTAACCAGTGTTTTCTAATGTTAGCCATTCTACTGGGCATCTCACTGTAGTATTGATATATATTTTTCCTGATGAATAGTTTTAATGTGTAATTTTTATGAGCTTATATAAATATATAGCTATATAAAGAAAACGTGCATATTTTATTTCTATATATTATACACAAACATACTTATATATTCATTATAGAATAAATCTACATATATCATACATGTAAACATACACATTTTCATTATCCAAGGATTCATATTTCAAAACCTCCTATTAGGTAAAATTATTGTATCTCTCAAATCAATACTTACAGTCATTTATAGACATGTGAAGAGCCGTAAAAAAGTTAAATCCTCCAATATGATGGTTCCTAGATGAAGGTGAACAAAGCAGTGCTCTGCCTACTTGTTTCATCTCTCATACTGTAAACTGTGTCCATTCTGCAGTCTACTTAGTGCCATGATTTTTTATTTTTATGTTTTCATTGATGAGTTTGCTATTAAAATTTTCCCCCAACTGACCTGACAGAAAATATGTATTAGGTAATTTTTATACATTCATAACCTAAGTGCTGTTGGCTTTTTTTTAAAGATATTATTTATTTATTCATGAGACACCAGGGCTGCCCAGTGCTGTTGGCTTTTAACTTTAATATGAATGAACCAACAATATATATTGAGTAGGCGTCTTTAAAGAGAAACACACAAAAAACAGGCTATTTATTAATCATTGATAAAAACGTTGTGACCAGAGACTCACAGGAACCTAACCTTATATTTCTGGTAGGATCAATCATTCAGTACTCCGTGATTCAGCATTTGTGGCAATTTTACAGACCGTAACTACCAAGGCTGTGAGAATGAACTTTGTGTATGTGTGTGTCCTGCATGCATATATGGGTGGGTATATTCTTAGTGAAATGTCTATTTAAATGTTCAAATTTTGTTCAAAGTTAAATCAGGTAGTCTTTCTTCATATTTTTGAATTTATATGTATATACATATTTTTTTTAATATTAACCTGCTGTCAGTGTTAATGAGATTATCAACTATCAAGATTATTTGCATCTTTAAACCTAATATGTCAATGTCTACTTTCCAGTTCTGCATATAAGGAGCTTGGAAGTTGTCACTCTATCTTAACAACAAGTAAAAAGCTAAACAGACCGAAAAATCAGCAACTCCTCTAGAATGTTTGAGAGGTGTGGAAACAGGGCACATCCCTACTCCAAGACTGTATAGACAGGTGAATATGGGGAGTCATGGCTTGCCAAAGGAGAGACTTATGAGCTGAAACTGCCATAGAAGTGCTGACCAAGTAGGACTTAAGTGGCAAGTTACTGGTGGCCCAAGGCAGACAAATCAGAGTGTTAAAAACTCCAGGGGGCCTGTCATGAGGGTGTTGGGGGGCAGAGTTGTGTGAGTTGCACCTCCTGCTTCCAGCAGAGAGGAGGGGAAAAGGAATCATTTTGTAATATTCCACAATATACACTCAGTTCCCCTGGGACACAGATTGTTCCAGGGGAAACTAGTTAATGAGAACATAAAGCAGCTGAGCTATTGTCAGAGCCTAACTGCCCTGGTGGAAGGGAAATTCCTAACTCCAGCCCACGGTTGCCATCCTGTCCTACGTAATGGGAGAGAAGTAAACTGAGAAACTCTTGTGAAAATCACAGTCCATACGCTCAGGCTCACTAAAAAACTGAGACTTTATCATAGGAGTAGAGAACCCTTCCCCTCACTGCTATATTACTAAAAGAATATTTACAGCAGTTCCTTCTACCTATTATATTATATCCAAATATTAAGAAAAAATTGTAAGTGGTAACCAAAGGCAAAAAACACAATTTAAAACCATAGAGTAAGCGACAGGACCAGACATGGCAGGAATGGTGAAATTATCAGACCAAGAATTTAATATAACTATAATTCATATCTGAGGGGCTCTCATAGACAAAATAGACATCATGCAAAAACAGATGAACTATATATAGAGAAATACTGAGAAACAACTAAAAAGGAAACGTTAGGGATCAAAGAAACTGTACCAGAAATGAAGAGTGCTTTGATGGGCTTACTAGTAGACTAGACACAGTTAAGAAACTCTAAGCTAGAAATATATCAGTAGAATCCTTGAAAACCAAAAAACAAAGATGACAAAAACTGAAAAAGCATAGCAAAGTATCCAAGGACTGTGGGACAGCTTCAAAAAGTGTAACATATACATAATGGGAACAGGAGAGGCGATGAGAGAGAGAGAGAGAGAGAGGAACAGAAGAATATTTGAAACAATAATGACTGAGAATTTCCCTAAATTAATGGCAGACACCAAACCATGGATCCAAAAGTAAAGACAAATCATTATTGGAGTAATTAATAAACATTTATTAATCTTCTAAATCCATCATTACATATGAAACAAGTTAAAGGATTAAAGCAATTTTTGATTAATCAAATTAAAATGACAATGAAAATTTTTAATTAGGAATTTAATAATGAATTATAATTTTATGAAAGCATTTTTAGCAATAGGATTCCAAATAAACTTTGATTAACATTTTGTATTGTCATATAATTTACATTTTAAAAATATATAGAAATATTAAAGAAGCACATTCTTAAGCAGGTAGTTTGAAACTGGACTTATAAAATACAGAAACTGAAAATTTCAATTGAATATAAATTAAAATATCAATGTGGACATATAAGGTATAACTGTAAAGGACTTTGAGCCATCATATAAACTGTCAGACCTACCAATTAAAGACCCAAATGTAGGTTTAAAGTATTTGAAGATTCAGAAGTAAAGTAATTGCATATTACTTCCTCATTTCCTATTCCCAAGGCATCTCTGACTGTGTCTTAGAATCTCTCTATTTAAAACAAAATTATAGCTACTTAAAATGCACTTTTTACCATGGTTGCTGAAAGATCAATCTGCCAAAAATTAGCTGCTGGTGCAGATTTGCTCTTTTTCTCTATTCCCTGGTTTTATTCCATTTACTACAGTAACAAGAAAAATTGCTTTGATAATTTTACTTTTAGAAGCTATTTCTCTGTACCAGTTGTACATAGTTTCCTTTATTTTCAGAAGTGATAGTACCTCAAATCAGTGGCACATATATTAAAATATAGTATCTAACGTCATTAAATATTATTACTATTTTGTAGTCACAGCTATTAATGGCATAATTACTACTTGTTATCATCTCTAAATGTATGAAATTCCAAGTAAACAAAAATATTTATATTACGCCTTTTAAGTATGTTTTATTTGTTCAATTCTAGGAACTAATTTTAATGCATGTTTAAATTGCAGCTTACGAAATAACTTTACACAAGTATTAGCCATGAAAATTATGTGCCAAATACATGTGTTTGCTTGGAATGACAGAATTTTTATATTAAAATAGATCTTTGATATAATCTAACATAAAGAAAAATACAATTCTTTGAAAAGCATATGACTTTTAAAATTTCTTGACCTCTCAGAATTTTTTCCTCTCACCTAACCAATCTGTATGTTTCCTGCTTCCGTTTTAATTAAAATTAAATTAATATTTCTATTTTCACAAAGAATTGGCAGGTGGAACAATTAGATATTTTATTGTTGAGAGATTTGGAGTTTTATAAAATAATGGGCTTTGTAAATCAATAGAATTACAAATTCTGTGGATTTGGGGTGAGACATCTGTGTAGTGGTTCTTTTTGGCTCAATGGTGATTTTTAGGTATGATTTCAAATAGCTTCAAGAAAATAGCAGTATTTTAGGGCTTCAGTTACTATTTTCCTTTGCAAATATCCAGTAATCAAAAGGAAACCATATGGGAGAGCACCATGTAAAGATAATAGGTAGACAGTTTACAGATAGACATATATCAGAGGAATGTCATTTGTAATATTTAGGAATGTATATATATATATACATAAAGTATTTAATATATGTAAATAAATTTCAATCCGGTAACATTTCTATTTTAATTATTTCTATTTTCAATTATTAAAATAATTAGTGTACAAGGAAAAAATGCTACAGAATGCAAGTGGCTCCCTATCTCATTCTAATTTTACTAATTTCCCATGATCCGTCATTTTTGACTTTAGTCAGCAAGACCTTGGATGAGTCGACAGCAGCTTTACTTTTCTATGCACAGTATTTACAGTTGTTAAACACTCCATGTGAAATAGTAATAAAAAAACAGCTATGGGCAGGACAGAAAGAGGTCCAGGGCAAAAACAGCTAATTAAAACTCGATTAAATTAAATTTGAAAGTATTTATTTGTATTGATATCTAACTATAGAGACTTATTTAAAAGTAAAATTTTGGGGGGATGCCTGGGTGGCTCAGTGGTTAAGCATCTGCCTTCAGCTCAGGATGTGATCCTGGAGTCCCACATCAAGCTCCCTACAGGGAGCCTGCTTCTCCCTCTGCCTGTGTCTCTGCCTCTCTCTCTGTGTCTCTCATGAATAAATAAAATCTTAAAAAATAATAAAACAAAAGTAAAATTTTCTAGTATGCCAGTTCTTTGCTTCGAATAATATTTAAAAGCATAAACTCTGTTCTTATCTGCTCATGTTGAAATCTCTACTTGTCACTTATTGATTGGGACAGAATCTGCAACTGTCCACAAAAATCTATTTCCCCTTCACTGACACACAACAAAATTACATTCCCCAGCCTCAAGTGTAGTTAAGTGTGGGCCTGTACGAATATCTCTGTAATGAAATATGAATGAAAGTAATGTGTTTCTCTTCCAACACAGGGTCTTTAAGAAAGTGGCCATGCTTTTTGTTTGTTTGTTTGTTTCCATTTTCCCAAGCTAGGCTGGGATTACAACGACCAGCATGACTTCCAGAAGCCAGAAGTTAAAGGTGGCAGTGCATCCATCAGCCTGGATTCTAGAAAGATTATGTGACATGAAATTGCCTGTTATCTGAACTATAACTTGACCAATTATGTGACAAGGAACTAAACCGTGATGGTTTTGGACTCCAAAGTTTGAGGGTCTGTAACCATTTATCCTACCTACCTAATAAACTAGTATTGTGATGTCAGACAAATTATTTTGCCTGTGTGCCTCAGTTATCTCACCTAAAATGTTTATTGTTTTGAATGAATGAATAAAATAATGATTTCTGTAGATTCAAACATTATAACTTCCATTGAATAATTTGCTCTCCCATCATTAGCGAATACAGTTCAGTGCATCTTCACCAATTTTTGCATTATTCTAAGTTAATTACTAGGAAGTTCTGCTTTTGATTATTACACTCAAGAATACCATCTAGTTCTGTGTCTGGCTTTTTTCACTTTTCATAATGTTCTCTAGGTTCATCCATGTTGTTGCAAATACTACATGATGCCACTTATATGAGGAACCTAAAATAGTGAAACTTATAGAAGCAGAGAGTAAAATGGTGGTTGCCAGGAGATTGAGGGAAGGGAAAATGGGAAGGTATTAATCAATGAGTACAAGTTTCAATTACACAAGATGAAAAATCCTAGAGTTCTACTGTATTGCACAGTGCCTGTGGTTAATAATACTGAATAGTATACTTAAACGTTTGCCAGGAGAGTAGATCTTATGTTAAGTGTTCTTCTCTTCTTCTTTTTACTTTATTTATTTATTTTTTTTAATTCTAGTAAGTGTACTCTTGATCCCCTTCAGCTATTTACTCATTTCCCCACCCATCTTTTCTTTGGGAACCACCTATTTGTTCTCCACAGTTAAGAGTCTGGTTTTTAGGTTGTCTCTCTCTTTTTTTTTCCCCTTTGTTCATTTGTTTTTCTTCTAAAATTCCACATTATGAATGAAATCTTATTTGTCTTTCTCTGCAAATAGTGACAACATGACTTATTCTGCTTAGCATCATACTCTCTAGATATTGTTGCAAATGGCAAAATTTCATTCTTTTTTGTGGCTGGGAAATACTCCATTGTATACACACATTACATCTTTATCCATTCATCTATTGATATACATTTCGGCTGCTTCCATAATTTGGCTATTATAAATAATGCTGTAAGAAACATACATATATCCTTTCAAATTAGCCTTTTTGTATTCTCTATTTTTTTATTTCTTTTTAAGATTTTATTTATGTATTCATGAGAGAGAGAGAGAAAGAGAGGCAGAGACTCAGGCAGAGGGAGAAGCAGGCTCCATGCAGGGAGCCCGATGTGGGATTCCATCCAGGGACTCCAGGATCACGCTCTGGGCCGAAGGCAGGCGGTAAACCACTGAGCCACCCAGGGATCCCCTTTTTGTATTCTTTAGGTAAATACCCAGTAATGTGATTGTCTGATTGTATGGTAGTTCTATTTTTAATTTTTTGAGGAACCCCCATACTGGCTTCCACAGTGGCTACACCTGTTTCCATTACCTCCAACAGTGCAAGAGGATTCCTTTTTCTCTACATCCTCACCAACATTGTTGTTTCTTGTGTTTTTAATTTTAGTTATCATACAGGTATGAGGTGGTATGTCACTGTGGTTTTGGTTTGCATTTCCCTGATGATTAGTGGTGTTGAACATCTTTCCATGTGTTTAGTGGCAGACTATATGTCTTCTTTGGAAAAAATATCTGTTTTTTACTCAGATTGTTTGAGGTTTTCTGGTGTTGAATTGTATATGTTCTTAATATACTTTGGATATTAACTCCTTAACAGATATCATTTGCAAGTATTTTCTCCCATTTACTAGGTTGTTTTTTTGTTATGTTGATGGTTTCCCTCATTTGCTATACAAAAATATTTTATTTTGGCATAATCCTAGTAGTTTATTTTCTTTAAAGATGTTATTTATTTATTTGAGACATGGAAAGAGCACAAGCAGGAGGAGGGGCAGAGGGAGAGGAAGAAGCAGGCTTCCTACTGAGCAGGGAGCCTGATGTGGGGTTCCAATCCCACGACCCTGGAATCGTGACCTGATGCGAAGGTAGACACTTAACCAACTGAGCCACCAGGCACCCCCAGTAGTTTATTTTTGCTTTTGTTCCCTTGCCTAAGGAGACAAATCTATAAATACTTTGCTAAGACCCCTGCCCAAGATTAGTACCTGTTTTTCTCTTAAGTGTTTTATGGTTTCAGGTCTCACAATTAGACCTTTGATATATTTTGAATTTATTTATGTCTGTTGTAAGAAAGCGGTCAAGAGGGACACCTGGGTGGTTCAGTGGTTGAGCATCTGCCTTTGACTCAGGTCCTGATCCCGGCTCTTGGGATTGAGTCCTGCATTGGGCTCCCTGTAGGGAGCTTGTTTCTCCCTCTGCCTGTGTCTCTGCCTCTCTCTCTGTGTCTCTCTTAAATAAATAAATAAAAATCTTAAAAAAAAAAAAAAAGAAAGAAAGAGAAAAAGAAAGAAAGAAAAGAAAAGAAAAAAAAGAAAAGAAAAGAAAAGAAAAGAAAGAAAAGAAAAGAAGAAAAGAAAAGAAAAGAAAAGAAAAGGAAAAGAAAAGAAAAGAAAAGAAAAGAAAAGAAAAGAAAAGAAAAGAAAAGAAAAGAAAGCAGTCAAGTTTCATTCTTTTGCATGTAGTTGGCCAGTTTTCCCAACACCATTTATTAAAAAGACTTGCGGGGGCGGGGGGGGGGGTGGCGTCAGCCCCGGTGGGTCAGCGCTCAGTGGTTTGGCGCCACCTTCCACCGGGGCCTGATCCTGGAGTCCCGGTATCGAGTCCCGCGTCGGGCTCCTTGCATAGAGCCTGCTGCTCCCTCTGCCTGTCTCTCTCTTTCTCTCTCCTTCTCTTGAATAAATAAATAAAATTAAAAAAAAAAAAAAAAAAGACTTGTCTTTTCTCCATTATATATTCCTTCCTCCTTGGTCATAGATTAATTGACTATCAAACTGGGCTTATTTCCGGACTCTCTAACCTGTTCCATTGATCCATGTGTCTATTTTTGTTCCAATATCATACTGTTTTGACAGTTGTGTAGTGTATCAGAAAACCTGTGGTTTGACACCTCCAGTTTTGTTCTTTCTCAAGACTGCTTTGCCTCTTTGGGGTCTTTTGTGGTTCCAACAAATAGGATTATTTATTCTAATTCTATGACAAATGTTGCAGATGTTTTATTAGGGATTGCATTGAATCTGTAGATTGCTTTGGGTAGTATGGACATTTTAATGATATTAATTCTTCCAGCCTAGGAGCATGGAATACTTTTCTATTTATTTATATTGGCGTCAATATCTTTCATCAGTTTCTTAACAGTTTTCATAGTAAAGGTCTTTCACCTCCTTGTTTAAATTTATTCTTAGGTATTTTATTCTTTTTGGTACAATTGTAAATGGGATTGTTTTCTTAATTTCTCTTTCTGCTACTTCATTATTAGTTTATGGAAATGCAAAGATTTTTGTATATTAGTTTTGCATCCTGCAACTTTAATGGATTCATTTATTCGAATAATTTTTTTGGTGGAGTCTTCAGGGTCTTCTACATCTAGTATCATGTCATCTGCAAATAGTGACAGTTTTTCTTCTTCCTTCCATTTTGTATGCCTTTTATTTCTTATTTATTTATTTATTTGCCTGATTTCTGTGGCTAGGACTTAGAGTACTATGTTGAACAAAAGTGGTGAGAGTGGACATCTTTGTTACTAATCTTAGGGCTTTCTTGATAATTGAAGTTTGTAGAATGCAGTGACCAGGAAAATCATCTGTAATCTTTGATAATTATTGGCCACTCAAAGACAATCACATTTACTTTTGTTTAAGAGATGGAAAAAAAAAAAAAAAGAGATGGACATAAAAATAGCAATGGTTATCTTGGCAAAAGCTCAAGATAGCAGGATATATTTTTAACTGAAAATGGACAGTGGGAGCCCCTCAGGAGTAAAAGGACAGCTGGCATGACAACACTTGACATCCTGTGTGTAATTGGTTTTGAATGCTTGACAGATTTTTATAATGGTACAGAAGCACTCATACTGGCAGACAACTGTTGGAAATAGATTGTGTAGTGGTTAGGCTACTTTGATGCAACTCTTTCATGAGAATCCTTTAGATGTACTTTACATCAAAGATAGATATTCTAAGATAAAGAGCCTGCCCACTAGTATGCCCCGTTTCATCAAATTCAAGAAGAATTGAGCAATTTACCCATCAATTATTATTTAATTAGTTCTATTTTCTGTTCCCTTCCACTGTCAATGTGTTGGTCAGATTACATTGAAAGCAAAATTTTGTTATCTAGAAGCAGGGGAGATAAATCCTTTAATGGGTTTAAATGTTATTGACCAGATATCACTTGCGTATCATAGTTTAAACCAGTGCCAAAAATGGTTCCCATTGTCAGAATATTAAAATTTAAATAAGAAAAGTGGACTTATTTGTTAGTGGAAATTTATAATGTAATCAGCCAGAAATATATAAGAAAATGATACTTAAATTATAACATCAACGATGGTGTAGAAGAAAGAAATCTATATAAAAAGTCAAAATGCCAGGATTTAAGGCTTAAGTCCACTGTTTACAACATGACAAATTCAAATGTCTCTTCTTTCATCTATGAAGTGATAATGATAATTTCCCTGTATTGTATGAAAATTAAATCAGATTACATTATATAATCACTATATAAATATTGCTTGTTATTAAGCAAGCTATTCTCATGTAATCTATGTTTTATATTATTTTGTGTTGCTTTTGAGGGGAAGTGAGCTTTACAGCTATAAAATGATCAATATCTGTGTAATTATCAATGGCTCACCAGTTTTTCCTGCCTGAAAACTCAGTAATTTGTGACCTCTTTTTCCACAATTGGCATGCCAAAATGGACTGATTTAATTTTATTATTAGGTGGCTACATTTTAAAATTAAAAAACACTAAGTTTAAAAAGTTACAAGTATCGATAAGACATAATTCTAAACTTAAAGAGCTCACAATATGGATTAAAAAGAAAAAAATGACTATAGTATAAAGCAGACAACTTAGTGCCCAAATGTACAAGCTGGGCATCCTAGACATTAAAAGGAATGAGGATTTATCATTGATATTAAAAATTCGTAACTGTTTCACAGAAAATGAGATATGTGAGATGAGACCTAAACGGACAGAATATAGTCAGAGGTGAGAAAAGAATGTATTGATAATTTGATGATCTTATTATGATACATTAATTAGATTTTGGTTTGAATAAACTTTACATGTTTCCAAAAAACATTTTGTATGATTCTATCTTTTCATATATTGAATACAAACACATCAACTAGTTCATGTTTAAAAATTAGTGTTTGTCCTCTATGAAGGACTTCCAAATTCTTTATAGACCTGAGATTTTGAAAGAAGAAGTAAACAATTCTGAAAGAAAGGC